>NC_136261.1:166249322-166359322 GCF_964187855.1 Myxine glutinosa
CGGTGCCACGTTGAAAGTCACTGAGCTCTTCAGTTCGGCCCATTCTACTGCCAATGTTTGTCTATGGAGATTGCATGGCTGCGTGCTTGATTTTATATACATGACAGCAATGGCTGTGGCTGAAATAGCCGAATCCACTAATTAGAGGGGGTGTTCGCATACTTTTGGTCATGTAGTGTAGGTCTTGTACACAGCAACATTGTGATGAAAGAGATGCACAATTTGATCAATATTCATTGGTGTTTGTCTTTGATGGCCTTCAACATTTTTGCATTTTTCTGAGGTATTTAGTGGTGTGAAATCTGGTTGTGAAATTTATTGGGTAGTAGTGGTCATTTATTCCAATTTGGTATCACAATTCCAATGTGGAAGCCACATTTCGTTATTGGTTACCAGACAAGTAATAAAGTTTGGTGAATCTGCATTTAAAAGTTTCAGGAACTTGCTACATGATTCCACCTTTTGCTGTCAATCATGAGGTGTCAGAGGACCCATCATGCTGCAGCCTTGGACTTGGCCAAATATTCCTAGATGATGGTGAAAAATACTACCTTGAGAATTTTGCAGTTGTATGGATATTTCAAAGACCTTAATGTAGATTTAGTTATCCTCCATGATTAATGCCTCGATCTGTGCAACAGTTTGTGGGTTGTTTGCCTCTTCCAGTCATCTTGATCTGTGGTCATTTTCATGGTACTCAGCCATCCGAGTTTAAAGGCAGCCTCCAATTTGATTGTTGTGGAATATGAGGGCACAGCTTTGTCATACACCGCCACAAAAATGTTACAAAATGGTGATTGCGGTGAATATTGGCAATTAAATGACATTGTACATAATTTTCGTTCTGATAATCCTTAAGGAGATTAGGCATTACATCATTGGCCCATTGATAGTAAGCCTTACATTGCCAGCAGGTGGTATTGTATTTTGTACTAGCAGAAGTACCCGGCATTGCCGGGCGGGGGAGGGGAGGGGAACGGGGGGGAGGGGAGGGGAGGGGAGGGGAACGGGGGGGAGGGGGAGAAGAGTGGGAGGGGGAGGGGGAGAGGGGAGAAGAGGGGGGGATGGGGAGGGTGAGGGATGGGAGGGGGGTGGGGAGGGGGGAGGGGGGAGGGGTGAGGGGGAGGGGGGAGGGGTGAGGGGGGAGGGGGGAGGCAAGGGGGGAGGGGGGAGAGGGGGAGGGGCGGAGGGGGGAGGGGGGAAGGGGGGAGGGGGGAGGGGAAGCGGGGGGGGAGGGGGAAGGGGAGGGGGGAAGGCCGGAGGGGGGAGGGGAAGGGGGAGGGGGGAGGGGAAGGGGGGAGGGGAAGGGGGGAGGGAAGGGGGGAGGGGGAAAAGGGAGGGGGAAAGGGAGGGGGGAAAGGGAGGGGGGAAAGGGAGGGGGGAAAAGGGAGGGGGAGGGGGAAAAGGGAGGGGGAGGGGGAAAAGGGAGGGGGAGGGGGAAAATGGAGAGGGGAGGGGAGAAGGGGAGGGGGGAGGGGGAGGGGAGAAGGGGAGGGGTAGGGTGGAGGGGTAGGGTGGAGGGGGAAGGGAAGGGGGGATGGAGGGGTGAGGGGGAAGGGGGAGGGAAGGGGATGGCCAGTCAACAATGACGTTGCAGTTCTCATGGTCGGAGAGCAGCACAACAATCGGACATAGTCCTGCATATTCGCAACAGCACGAAGCGGATTTTGGAGACTCACCGATCCTGTGACGTCCTCCAGTACAGGCGTTGCCGGGCGGGGGAAGGGAGACCCGTACATTCCCAACCCGTACATTCGCCCTCTCGACTCAAGCTCACTCGGACAAAAGCCTCGCACAAATTACACCGTGAAGGCCCAATGGTCATGTCTATGCACAAATCACGGGCGCACTGAATAGAAAATACAGTATATAGAACGCTCATACTCCGTGAAAAGTGAAGCCGCCGTGTCGCCATCTTGGTCAGCACGACTCGACCAACTCGCTTCGCGGATCTCGTTTTGTGCGGCAATAAACTGCTCCAATCGGTTACGGAAGGGTTGTGGAAAGACGTTTCACAGCTGTTTCAAAGACATTTAATTCACATCGCACAAAATCGATACAAAACACGATCGCATAAAAGGTGAAAAAACGTGTGACGTGTGACGGGATGGAACATCACGTGATCGCTCTGAGCGAAACGGCTCGACCAACTCGCTTTGCGGATCTCGTTTTGTGCGGCAATAAACTGCTCCAATCGGTTACGGAAAGGTTGTGGAAAGACGTTTCACAGCTGTTTCAAAGACATTTAATTCATATCGCACAAAATCGATACAAAACACGATCGCATAAAAGGTGAAAAAAACGTGTGACGTGTGACGGGATGGAACATCACGTGATCGCTCTGAGCGAATCAGTCTGGCGGCGGTAATGGAACATCACGTGATCGCTCTGAGCGAATCAGCGAGCTGCTCTGGAACCGGCTGAGATTAGCGGGTACTACGCTGAAATGCGCTGAGGTAAATATGAATAAAAAATATGGATCGTCAAATATTTGAGTTCGGCCATGTTCGTCCCAGGCTCAATGGCCATGTCTATGTCAAATATCAAGCACGTAAGCCTCTCCGTTTAGGAGTCTATCGGTAACATTACACACACACACACACACACACACACACACACACACACACACACACACACACACACACACACACACACACACACACACACACACTGTGTTTTATATATATAGATTTCATTATTAAATTCTCAAATTTCCACATCCTCTGTCAACCTGCAGGTGGGGGAAATGTTTGAGCAGGCATTTAGTATATCTGTTGGAACCCATCTGTGGATCGGTCCCATCGGCCGATGGGTCTGACCCATCTGTGGATGCACGAGAAATGACAATGCAGACCCATCGGCCGATGGGTCTGCGCCATCTGCGGATGTGTTGTTCACCTTGAAGGAATGTGTTGACAGAATGGTGCTCTTCAATCAGGTACACAGTCATTGGAATTACATGTGGTAGGAATTTAACAGAGATGATTTTTAAATGTTTAACAGATTAAACCACATGTCACGGACTGCTTTATAAACATTTATGACATCAATTGCTTATTTTTAGGTTCAAATAAACATACTCATCCACCATTGATGCATAGGAAACACAGATGGGTTCACCTTCAAGGTGAACAACACATCCGCAGATGGCGCAGACCCATCGGCCGATGGGACCGATCCACAGATGGGTTCCAACATATCTATCTATCTTTACGGCTCGTTTGAACTCATTTTTGCTCGAGATGATCGTTGTTGCTTTGTCCGTTATTTCACTTTCTAGCCCTAATAGACCGAGTTTGAACATGAAATGTTGTTGGAGTACGGAGAGAGGCAATTTAAGGAACATGCCAATTTAAGGATAGACAATTTAAGCGACATGACAGTGGGCAGTTGGAGTTTGAGAGATACGGGGAGAGCAGCAGTTGGAAATGTTGTGTGAATTGAACAGTGATGGAGATGCAGCAAATAATTGAGGCAGACGAGGATCAAGAGGAGAGGTGTCACATCCAGCTTTTGGAGTTGGTT
This sequence comes from Myxine glutinosa, assembly GCF_964187855.1. Classification (NCBI taxonomy): domain Eukaryota; kingdom Metazoa; phylum Chordata; class Myxini; order Myxiniformes; family Myxinidae; genus Myxine; species Myxine glutinosa. The sequence continues at coordinate 166,252,848 of NC_136261.1, forward strand.
CATTTGGCAGCCACCAGGCACAGTGGCAAGTGCTCAGTCATGTTGAGGTTCAACTGTGCCATTTTACACCCTGCCAAAGCTTCCAGGAATCTATATCTCTCTATATATCTCTATATATCTCTCTATATATCTCTATATATCTCTATATATCTCTATATATCTCTATATATCTCTATATATCTCTATATATCTCTATATATCTCTATATATCTCTATATATCTCTATATATCTCTATATATCTCTATATATCTCTATATATCTCTATATATCTCTATATATCTCTATATATCTCTATATATCTCTATATATCTCTATATATCTCTATATATCTCTATATATCTCTATATATCTCTATATATCTCTATATATCTCTATATATATATCTCTATATATATCTATATATCTCTATATATATCTCTATATATCTCTATATATCTCTATATATCTCTATATATCTCTATATATCTCTATATATATCTATATATCTCTATATATCTCTATATATCTCTATATATCTCTATATATCTCTATATATCTCTATATATATATCTCTCTCTCTCTCTCTCTCTCTCTCTCTCTCTCTCTCTCTTGGATACACTTTGCTAACTTGCATGCTGTTAGTGCCCTCAGGGCCCCTTCACTATTAAATAAGACCACATTACCAATGCTGCAACTCGTGTGCATTCAACGATTCACGATTCCTCTGCTTCAGTGCGCTACACCACTCTGCATGCTGTGACACCAATATAACATTTCCAATGCTTCAAATAATCTTCGCAATTAGCTGTGTTTGAAATTCTCATATCTGCTCCAATGGCTACTACTTCCAGTGTCCTCCTGCTCTCTTCACCCTTCCAACCTCCCTGAATTGTCTTTATTTTAATCAATCCACCATGATTTAATTTTATTTCTTCTCCCTTGCCTGTTAGTTCACTTGCTGCCCCATAGCATAGTATTTCATCATTATCTTTGAATATCAATTATACTATGTCATTGTGTTTCTATAATTGTAGGCCTGGGATATATTCTTTGTTTATAAATAAGGTGGTACTGATCATGAGCTTCAGTGGTGCAATTAGGCTCAAAATTAAACGATTTGGGTTGGAAGGTTAAAATAATGGGTGCCTCTTCGTTTTGATTGGCCCTCTGATCTCTTATTTAAAGGATTTCTGTAATTGGGTAATGCAAACTGCTGCCTAGTGGTACAGTTTTCTGGAGACACAAAAAAAATATATATTTTCACAAAAATTTGGTGATGACTCAATGCTTCATTTAGCTAGAATATTGGCTATGGTGCATTGGTGCACCCTGCAACAATGTTGTAGAATGGCTGCTGTTCATTAAGAGCTGCAAGTATATGAAGTACTTGCGAGGTACCCGTGCTATACATGGGTGGAAGGCTAAGTACAAACAGACAATGCAGAAATGGCGAATGGCAAACCATGAACCAATAGATTCCACATTCCTGTGCCACCTTCAGTTGAATGTCAGGCATTGACAGCCAGTTCGTGAATGACTAGGGCAAAATATAGCGAATGATAAATAATATAATCAATGAACCAATAAGTTCCACATTCTGGGCCACGTTTAGTCGAACATTAGGCATGGACAGCAGGTTCATGGAGGACATGGGCAAAAAAACTTACTGCAGCTGAATGTTTATATATATGTGGCTGAAAGACATGCGATAACCAATACAGACAAATCTGCCGGCGAGGAAGGGCAGATCTGAAACACCTCGTACAGATTGAAACTCAAAATCATAATTGTATTGAGGAATTTACGAAACATCTCACCCACCTTAGGACACCTGCTGGGTCTCCAAAACATTCCACAGAAGGTCTGGCGGGGCTAGCCCTAAACCTGAGGGAGTAGTTCAGGGACGGATGGACACACACTCCTGTTTTATAACATGATGTTGATTGGCTTGTAATGATTACCTCCACCACCGAAGGTGTACAGAGATTACGTTTTCACCTCTGTCTGCTGTCTGTTTGTCTGTATGTCTGTGAGCAGGATATCCCAAAGAGTTGTAGTCAGATTCAGAAGAACCTTGGTGGACAGGTTGGGTGTGTGACTCGGGCGAATTGATTCGATTTTGGGAAAGATCCGAATCTGGAAATGAGAATTTTTTGATTTTGAAGTAATTCTTCAGCATTGGGAGATCAGAACAAAACTGATACATAGTATGATATTTCAAAAAAGTTATGCATGGGTTAGGACAAAACTTGGTGGATGAGTTGGGTAGGTGACAAGAACAAGCGGATTATATCTTGGTTCAGGACCGAATCCAGATCTGGCCCATCAGTGGATACAAAATCTAAACTGTTCAGCTTGTCGGAGGTATGCGCTCTACCGAGTGTCGTTCTACTTTGTCTTTGTGTTTATACATCTCTGCACAGAGACGTAGAGTTAAATTTCAAATTCTCACTTTGATTTATTGCTTTGCTTTCAAATGGAAATGTGTACATGCCTGTTAACTATATCACTTAGTGTTATTTTGCAGTAGTTAAGATTTGAATTTTTGAATAAACTCCATTCAATGTACAATATGCGCTGAGTGGGTTCATCAAAAATGTAGTGGTCTGAGAGGGTTATTAACCAGTGTGGCAGCTACATTCAAATGTAAGGTGTGCACAGAGGGAGCTGCAGATGGAGGAAATGTTGAGTTGGATCTTGGAGACGGCGTGAAGCTGGAAGGTGTGAAAACATTTTTCTACCTAGGAGACATGCTGAATGGTGTACAGAGATTACGGAAGAGGGCGAGGAAGACCGAGAAAGACTTGGCTAAAGATGGTCGAAGAAGAAATGCGGGCAAGGGGGTTAACAAGGGGAGATGCAGAAAATAGGGCAAAATGGAGAAGATTGCCTGTTGTTGTTGTTGTAGTTAAGATTTGAATACAACAAGTTGATAATGAGTACATGATTGACAAGTGAACTGAATGACATCTATTATAGGAATTCATTTTGTAATTACATGAGCAGTTTAATAATTAAATATTTTGTCACCGATATAGCTCCATTCTCTGTTCTCTGCACGTCCATGTCATGAGATTGACATCACTTGGAGCACTAGGTTATCAAATGTAATTGCAAGGGCTAAACCACTCAGCCATTCTCATGATTGTGTGGTTTGAGTCATTTTCCAAGGGTTGAAGCACACCTTTCCCGAAGAAGGTAAATGGGATCTCTGTGACCATGTCACAGAGCATCCAAAAGCTGCATTCACTTCATCGCCAAGCTTATTTTGAGTAAACCTATCTGGCAATATCAGAAATCCTAGATAACTCTCACCAACTGCATTTGCTTTAGGTAATTCTATATAAGGCTTCCGATCCAATTTTAAATGAACAATTCACTTCAATACCATCTTTCTCAATTCCAGCTAATATTTACTCAGGACAACATGAAGGTGTGTCTCCGGAAGTTTAATTTGATTCCATCACGTTTTGAAAAAACAAGACTCAAAGTCTAACATAGGCGTAGTCGGGCTTGTTTGATACTTTAGTTGAAGAGGATAGTATGACCTGGGTGGGGATACCAGTTAGCAAATAATGTAAGTATTAAATTATTTTGAAGTATTCTAAGTCTCTCGGCTGTCTGTCACCATGGAAGTGAAGAGATTGCATTGAGACACTGGTTTATTTTCCATGTTGGTCAGTTAGTCAACACTATCAAAGTGACCTCAGCACCATCCCGACACACACCACGTGTGTGTTACAGTACGAGTTGTTTTACCTACGGCCAGAGGGCAAATCCTGCCACCAACCTCCTTGAGACAGAACCCAGTGACTTGGGAATTGTTTTGCCGACCTCAGAAGGATGACAGGCTGAGTCAACCCCACCTGGTGTGTTAATTCAACAGCTGACCAGGTTATAGATACTACTAGGTACATATTGTACCTAGTAGTATTTAGAACTCAGGCCCTAGGATCCCAAGCCCTCCACCCTAACCCGTTAAGCCAACACCAGGTTTAGGGTGGTTGGAGACAGTCATAATGAATGCTTCAATGATTGAAGAGCCCTTAATCAAAGTTTTAATTATATATGATCTGTGGGGCATGCACCTCCCTCTCCCCCCGTCATATATCATCACCCTGTTGTCATAATTTCAGTTCCCCCCCAATCATCAAGTGTGATAATTTGCCACAACGAAGTATATGACATAATATATGAACGTTCCCAAAAGGGTGTTGAAACAAACATAACTGGCAAAGCCAAATGGCATTACCTTCTATCTTTCAGAAGCGTAATTGTTGGCTATAAAACTCACCTAATATGGAGGATAAATATGTGAGGGACATACATACATACATACATATGGAGACAAACGCTGTAAAAACAGGAACCAAGCATCTACGCCGTAAAAAAAAAAGTTTGTTTAATCACGAATTTGCCAGTTCTAAAAGCCTCTTTGAGAGTTTGAAGAAGAGGAACAAGCGTAAATGTACGTAGTGTGTTCAAAAAGTATCCGACCTTTATTTTTCGTGCGTAAAAAAAAAGAAGCTAGGGAGGCGTTGAACAGCAGTTTGAACGGAAACATTTATTATTCTATGATAGTAGAAACCCTTTAGAAGGACATGGAACGAGCATACAAAATTATGTATACAGTAGTGATATTTTGCGAAGCAATAGAAAATATATAAAACTATGTAGAAATAACCCACAAACAACAACACCCACAGCCACGATAACAATCGAGTGTTCTAAAAGATCCTTATTTTCACGTGTTTTACTTCATGTGTTTCACATGTTTGTTTGTGTTTCACACTGAATGGCTAACGTAAAGGTAGAGCATGCAGATTGTGATACATTACAGGTTCAACGATATGTCCGGCCTGACCAGCATAGGAATCGAAATGGCGGTGTGTAGAGTCAGCCATCATACCGCCGTCATGGTATCACATCACCCCGGTTATATGACCAAGTCCTGAGCTCTGATTGGTGTACGTTTGAGGGGACATACATGCATACATATGGACAGATAAACACCGTTCTAGACGGCTTTGCCCTATGGCTATGGGTTACGCCATATAAAATTTCGCCTCCCCCTCTTGGCATTTTCTTCCTTTTTTATTTTTATTGTCTTCCATTTTCTTCCAATTGGAATTATACAAGATATTTAACAATGATGTATTGTATATGCACATAAGTAGTACGCAAGTGTTTGATTCGTGTATACAACACGGGTTATTTTTTTTTATTTTTGGGAGAGATCAAGGCAACGGTCTATACACCACCCAATTAATGGGATGTGTCAGAAGAACGTGTTGCGTGCGAGGAACAAAATCACTTCGGGTGGGTACTATGTGTATCTATCTATTATAATCTATCTATAATTCCAGTAATCTCTGTGTGTGTGTGTGTGTATGTGTGTATGTATGTGTGTATGTGTGTATGTGTGTGTGTCTGTGTGTTTGTCTGTGACCGCTGTTTCTCGACAACCACGGGTCCGATATACTTGAAACTTGCCAGGTATATTGCTGGGGACCCGAGGATGTGCCTTTTCAAGGTTTCATATTAATCGGAGAAGTAGTTACCGAGCTATTAGTAAAAGTAACGCAAGCCGTTCGCTTTGGCTTTGCGAATGGACCGAACCATTTCATGTAAATAGAGGGGGGGGGGGGGGGTTCTGTGGTCGTTCGCTTTGGCTTTGCGAATGGACCAAACCATTTCATGTAAATAGAGGGGGGGGGGTTCTGTGGTCGTTACTGCCACGCGGTTTGGAATGTTTTTCCGAACGGGCACCCACGTACGGGCACGTCCTAGTAAATAGAATTTGTGTAGATGTAGCTATGTCAGCAATTTTCACTCGTTGTTTGGTCATGGCACTGACCAATCAGGTGTGCCCACTTTTCCCTTCACTCGTCGATTGGTCGTGGCACTGAGGTGATTACAATTTGGTGATTATGGTGCTGCGCCTTTATCACATGCTTTCCTCACCTCATGTTACCTCACCTCTCACAGCGGTGATTACAATATTGGGGATAACAGTGCGGTGTCTTTCCCATACGTTTTCCTCACCTCTCACAATGGTAATTACAACATTGGCAATCATGGGGCGGCGTCTTTATCACATGTTTTCCTCACCTCGAGACCCATCCTGGTGATTACTATATTCGTTGCTATCCTTCCCAATTTTACATTTCTTAGACTTCCCAGACACTAAGCGGCCATCTGTGTCCGGTGTGCCGACATGGGTACTTCCGCTAAGAGGGCGAGGGTCACATTTGCAAATATAATGGAGTTATGGAGTAGTATGTATGTGACAGAAATTACTGGTGGTGTGTGTGCTAAAATTTGTGGTGTGTGTGCTCAGAATTGAACACAACATCACCTGGTGTTCTGAAATCCTGCTCTTCTCCACTTGCTTCTCCGTTGTCTGCACACTCTTCTCCACTTGCTTCTTCTCTGTCTGCACATTCTTCCCCACTTGCTTCTTCTCTGTCTGCACATACTTCTCCACATGCTTCTTCTCTATCTGCACACACTTCTTCTCTATCTGTAAACTCTTCTACACTTGATTCTTCTCTGTCTGCACACTCTCATATACTTGCTTCTTCTCTGTCTGCATACTCTTCTGCACTTGTTTATTCTTTGTCTGTACACTCTTCCATACTTGCTTCTTCTCTGTCTGTACAATCTCCTACAGTTGCTTCTTCTCTGTCTGCACACTCTCCAACAGTTGCTTCTTCTCTGTATGTAAACTATCCTACAGTTGCTTATTCTCTGTTTGCACACTCTCCTACAGTTCCTTCTTCTCTGTCTGTACACTCTCCTATAGTTGCCACTTCTCTGTCTGCACACTCTCCTACAGTGCTTCTGTAAAATATTATGCTTTACGGTAACAAAATGGAGCATATTGTGCTTTACGGTAATTGGGCAGAGGTCACTGATCGGGAGCAAGGTTGGGCTTCCGGGAAGGGGCGGGGTGCGATGTGCGATGGAAGGGGCGGCAGATCTGGTGTGATGGTGACAGGCTTGTAGCTCAAGCATTGAACAGTGATTAAACATTTTGCATTTACTGGACTGGCCTTCGCGTGATACACTTCAGTTGGTGACGATGATAAATCGGCAAGTACACAAACTTTCTGTGAATTATTTTGGGGTGAATCATGGTGCATTTCGGCAAAATTAATGAATTAAATGCGGATGCTGATGACTGTGCCCAATACACAGAGTGGCTAAGCCAGTACTTCATCGCTGATGATATTGAAGCTGCTGGAAAACAACAGGCAGTTTTACTCAGTGTTTGTGGATCTCAAACGTATGGTCTCATGCGTAGTATTGTGTCGCCTGGGACAATCAATCGCAGCTTTTGTGCTGATCTGAGGCTCGTGTCAGGGTTCTGTGAGTTTGGGCGATACTGGAGGAAATGTTCAAGGATAGAATGGTGTGTGGGATCCAAGGTGAGCGCATTCAACGTAGGTTGCTGTCAGAAAGGGATTTATATTTCAGAAAAGCAATGGACATAGCTCAAGGCATGGAGGTTGCTGCTAAAAATGCAGCAGATGTTCAGGCAATGAATGCCTCTGTTTTTCCACAAGGGTGGGAAGAAAAATATATAAAGTTCAGGCCTACAACCACCAGTACAAGCAGTTCAGGAGTATGACCAGCACTGGCAACCAGGGTAATGGGGTCACCCAACATGAGAGCAGGGGCCAAAGTTAAATGAGAAATTTCACCCGATGCTGCCGATGTTACAGTACATTGCATTCGCCCGATGAATGTCGGTTTAAGGATGCTAAGTGCAATAACTGTCACCGTGTGGGGCATATTGCCATGGCTTGTAGAAAGAAGACGTCCCGGAAGCCAATTGAGAAACAGGAAGGGCAACATGCAACAAATGTGATACAACATGATTCTGAAGTGGAAGATGGGGAGGTTTCGGACGACGTTTATTGCATGTGTAATGTCAGTTCTGGGAATAGGGGAATTCACCCCTGGAAGCAGATTTTGTCATAGATGGGAAAATTGTGAAAATGCAAATTGATACCAGAGCTTCCATTTCAGTGATGAGTGCCAAGTCTTTCAAAGACCTTTGGTCTAACGCTCCAGTGGTGCGCAAATCCAGGGCTGTTTTACGCACATTACACTGGGGAGCTGATCAAAGTCGTTGGATCTATTGATGTAGATGTTCACTACGGTGGCCAGAGATCCACTGTACCTCAGAGTGTTCAAGCTGATTTGGGCTGAGATTTGTCACATTGGGATATCAGCATCCCACAAGTCCATGGTGGATCAATACCCAGAGGTTTTTCAGAGTGGACTTGGCAGAGTAAAGAACATGACTGCCAAAATTCATATGGATCCATTACCTCAGCCTAAATTTTTCAAACCGTGGCCGGTGCACTATGCTATGAAGGGGAAGGTAGACCGTGAGCGGGAGCACCTACAGAAAGAAGGAATTTTAGAACCAGTGGAGTTCTCAGACTGGGCAGCTCCAATTGTGCATGTCCTAAAAGGTGATGGCCAAGTCCGCATATGTGGTGATTATAAGCTTACTGTAAATCAAGCGGCAAGACAAGACAGTTATCCCGTTCCGCAGATTGAGGATCTGTATGCCACCTTAAATGGAGGACAGACTTTCACAAAACTTGATCTCAGCAGTGCTTACTTGCAATTACCCTTGGATGAGGCATCAAAGGATTGCACAACCATAAATACTCACTGCGGCCTTTTCAGATATACCCGCCTCATGCTAGGGATCTCTTCGTTACCTTCGATCTCCCAGCGCAGTATTGACAGTCTTTTACAGGGCATGACACACGTTTGTGTCTATATTGATGACATTTTGATTTCAGGGGTGACGGAGGCTGACCATGTGAAATATCTCTAGGCAGTTCTGCGGACTGTGCATGTCCTAAAAGATGATGTCCAAGTCCGCATATGTGGTGATTTTATGCTTACTGTAAATCAAGCGGCAAGACAAGACAGTTATCCCATTCCGCAGATTGAGGATCTGTATGCCACCTGTTTGGAAGCCCGATGTCAGGCAAATGCAAAGTTGCCGGAGGCTGTCAGAGGCGGGGATGACTGTGCACAAGGAAAAATGTGTTCTTCAGGCCAAGGAGGTGAGTGTCTGGGCTACAGGATCCGTGCAGAAGGGCTACACCCTGTAGTTTGCAAGGTTCGGGCAGTGTTGGAAGCACCAGTTCCCAGAAATGTGTCTGAACTGAAGTCATACCTGGGCCTCTTGAATTATTATGGGTGGTTTCTACCCAACCTGTCAACAGTACTTGCACCACTCCATGCTATTCTAAATAAAAAAGCCATTTGGAAGTGGAGTCCAGAGCAAGATGATTCGTTCAGAGTTTCCAAACAACTGTTAAGTTCTTCCAAGGTTCTCATGCATTATGATGCCAAGAAAGACCTACTACTCGCATGTGATGCTTCAGCATATGGCATTGGGTCAGTGTTGTCTCATTGTATGCCAGATGGAACAGAAAAATCCATTGCTTTTGCTTCACGCAGCCGAAAAAATAGCAACTGAAAAAAAATACTCCTAACTTGAGAAAAAGGGCCTGGCAGTGGTTTTTCGGGTGAAGAAATTCAACTCGTACCTTTTTGGTCGGCATTTTGAAATCACCAATGATCACAAGCCACTGCAGACCTGATGCAGCACTACCAAAGGAGTACCTGTATTAGCTTATTCAAGGATACACCGCTGGGTGATAATTCTGACAGCGTACAACTACACATTCACGTACAAGCCTGACAAGGATTTGGGGCATGCTGATGCTTAGAGTCGTTTGCCTTTAAATGCGTTTGCGTTTGCAGCCCCAAATGGGTACCCACTCCAGAAGATTTTGTGCTTCTCATGGAATTCTTAAATTATTCGCCAGTCACGGTTGAAGAGATTCACCAGTGGACCAATCGGGACCCTATTTTGTCACGTGTGCATCGCTGCATAACCAATGGTTGGCCTGTCTTGACAGATACAAAGCTCCAGGCATATTCACTGTGTAAATCTGAACTGAGCGTTCAAGATGATGTGATCTTGTGGGGTAGTAGGGTCGTGGTGCCCCCTCCAGGGAGATCTAGAGTGCTGGAAATGCTCAATGAGGAACACCCTGGGATAGTGTGAATGAAGGCGTTTGCTCGGAGCTATGTTTGGTGGCCGAATCTCGATCTAGATATTGAGGGTACAGTTCGCAACTGCCCCTCGTGTCAGGCGAATGCAAAGTTGCCGGCGCCATCACCAATGCATCCTTGGGAATGGCCCCAGAAACCTTGGGAACATATACACATCGATTTTCCTGGGCCATTTTTGAGCAAAATGTTCCTCGTCATTACTGATGCTGATACAAAGTGGATGGACGTGCACCCCATAACAACAATCTCATCTGAGGCAACAATCAGCAAACTACGGGCCTCTTTTTTTTTTTTTTTTTTTGTATACTGAATCGAGGCTCGTGAAAGAGCTGACATTTACCTTCACAAACAAATCAACCAGACAAACAAAATATATAAAAAGATGGAGCGGAAGACAAGATGGGGAGAGAAGGGGAAACACACAAACACAACATTTGAGAGCAGGGAGATGTGTGGGAGGGAGAGGGCTTGGGGGGAGGAGGCGTGGGAAGGGGGGGGGGGTGGGAGAAGTACAAAACACAAGGACACCAAGGACTTCCAGGACAGAAGTTGGTATTTCAAAAAAGTGGAATTGGGGTGAAATTAGCGGGGATAGAAAAGATCAAGGTTTTGGATGGGGGAAGTTGTTTTGGTGGTGAACAGCTGTTTTAAAGACCTGGAGGGTGGAGTGGGATTGAAGAGAGTGAGGGAGTTTGTTCCAGAGGTGGGAGAAAAGAGGAATGAAGGAGTGAAGGTGAGCAGAGAGTCTTGATTTTGGCAGTTTAACCATAAGAGGGTTGCAGGCAGATCTTGTGCGACCTGTAGGAATATTTGGGGGACAGAGCCCAGAGAGAGCTGGGGGGGCAAGGCCAGAGAGGAGTCGGTAGAAGACGGAAAGACCACCAACCTGCCTGCGGTGAGTGAGTGAGAGGCCCTTGGAGTTAGCTTCATCGCGGGAGATTCCAATGATTCTGAATGCTTTGGTTTCAACAGCGTGAAGACGAGCTAGGTGTGAGGCAGGAGCACCAGCCCAGAGGGGAGAGCAGTATTCCATTGAGCTGCGGATGAAAGGCTTGTATGTGGTGAGGAGCTCAGGTGTGCCAAGGAAGGACTTCGCACGACGGAGGATGCCCAGTCGGCGACTGGCTTTGGAGGCCAGATTTGAAATGTGGTTTTCCCAGGAAAGATCATGGCAGATAGTGAGACCTAAAAGCTTGAGTGACAGAACTTATTGGAGAGGATTATTCAGAAAGTGGATGGGAGGGTTGTCCAGTCGGTCTTTTCGGAGAGACATCGTAAGAGTGTGAGATTTGTCAGGATTGAAAGACATGTTCCACTTGTTTGCCCAGTCTGTGATTTTGTCCAGGTCTGCAGAGAGTGAGGAGGCTGCAGACTGCCGATCTGAGGGATGAAGAATGGAGCGACAGAGAGTAGAGTCATCAGCAAAGCGATAGAGAGGATTTTCAAAAGAGTCAGAGAGATCATTGATGAAGACCAGAAAAAGCACAGGGCCCAGAACACTGCCTTGGGGAACTCTAGCCTGAACAGGAAGAGGAGATGAGAGAAACCCATTCAGGGCCACACGGTGACTACGACTAGAGAGGAAGTCCGCCAGCCATGCGTGGAGATTTGCATGGATACCAAAAGAGGAGAGTTTGGTGAGCAGAGCGCGGTGCCAGACCGTATCGAAGGCACGTGATATGTCAAGGGAGACAGCTCTAATTTCCTGTTTGGCATTGAGGACCTCCATCCATTGTTGAGAAAGCAGAAGCAGCATGTCCAGAGTAGAGTGACCAGGTCTGAAACCAAATTGATGATCAGAGATCAAGCCATTGGAGAAGAGGAAAGATTTAATATCTGAAGCAATGATGGATTCCATGACTTTGCTGATAATTGGGAGAAGGCTGATTGGTCTGTAGTTGCTGGGATCTGTTTTTGCACCTTTTTGTGCAAAGCGGTGATGTTGGCAGATTTCCAAGCAGATGGCAGATGACCTTGAGCAAAAGAGAGGGTGAAGAGAACAGAGAGAGGGAGTGAAAGAGCGGAAGAACAAGATTTTAGGACCCGTGGGCTGATGCCGTCAGGTCCAGTTGCAGAATCAGTCGAGGGTTGCCAGAAACTTTTCCACCTTTCCATTTGCTACCCATGGACTACCCTCGACTCTTGTGTCAGTCAGATAATGGTCCATCATTCACCACTAGTGAGTTTCGAAGGTTTGTGGATGCCAATGGAATCATCCATCTTACTTCAGCACCGTACCATCCCCGGTCCAATGGTTTGGCTGAGCGTTCTGTGCAAACATTCAAGGGGGGTATGTCAAAGCTCAATAAGGGTAGCATCGAGTCAAGAGTGGCCCGATTCATTTTTAAATAGCGCACAACACCCCACTCGACCACTGGGAGGTCACCCTCGTAGCTTTTGATGGGAAGGAAGTTGAGGATCCACCTGGACCTGTTACAGCTGGATGAGTATGCAAAGGTCTGCAAGGTCCAAGCGAAGCAGAAGTTCTGGCATGACAGACACTCTAAGGAAAGGTTTTTTAATGTGGGAGATCGCGTGTATGTACTCAATTTCAGTTGGGATAATCGCTGGTTGGGGAGGTCCGTTCTGGAGAAATTTGGTTTGTCTCTTATAGCTCTTTCACGAGCCTCGATTCAGTATACAAAAAAAAAAAAAAAAAAATAGTGATACTAGCCTTGGTGTTGCCTTAGCAGTTAGGGTGCCGGCTTGGGATCCTAGGATCCTGGGTTTGAATCCCGGTCGATCGCTGAATTAATGCCAGGGGGGTTGACTCAGCTTGTCATCTTTCCAAGGTCGGCAAATTGAGTACCTGTTCACTGGTTGTCATGTCGCAAGGGTCGCAAGGGGCGACTAACAGGGTTGGCAGCAGGAAGGGCATCCGGCCATAAAACATTGCTTCAAAAAGGGGGCCACGGTGCCCAAAAAAGGCCAACCCCTGCTCTGCGGGGAAAAATGGCCTCTAAAGGTGGTTCTTTCTTATCGTGAAACTCTTGGAGGGCCGGAATGTCAGGAGACATGTGGATCATGTGAGACTGGCACCCTCTGATTTAAGCAGTGATACACCAGGTCCATTTGAACCGTCTGTCGGGACGACCACCCTGGATAGAGCAGCAGATATCATTCCTCAGGGCCACACTCCAGAAGGCCCTCTCAAGGATGCTTTCCAGGGAATTCCTGCTGCCGAGGAAAGTGAACTATCACCTACTGTGGCATCAACAGAAGAAGGAGTGCTCTGTAGCTCTTCTCATTCCAGAAGACCCCCGAACCGACTTGATTTGTGATATTTAATGAACTTTCCTCGAAGATTTGGTTTTATTGTTGTGCATGATTTTTTGGATATTTTTGGTGTCAAAGGCAAACTGCAATGGTTCGACAAGAGGGTCATTGGTATTGTTTGTGTTTTTGTGGTTTCAAAAAGGGAAAGGGAAAATCACTTGGTGTTTAGTGGATAGTTGCAGGTTGGTCGGAGCGATGAAGAGAAGGATGATAGAGAAGCTGATGGAAAACGTGAAAGATGAGGAAATTGTTGTGGTAGGAGGAGATCTAAATGGACATGTGGGAAGGAGTATGGACGGTTTGAGGGAGTTCATGGGGGTTACGGATATGGTGTGAGAAATGGAGAAGGTGAAAGGATTTTGGAGTTTGCTGATGGAGCTGATTTGTTGAATTGTAATACTCAGTTCCAGAAAGAGGATAATAAGCTTGTTACATACACGTCAGGTAGGTCGGCGACAACCGTTGACGACCTGATGGTGCGTAGGCGAGATAGGGGGCACCTCCTGGACACAAAGGTGATCCCGGGGGAGGAGGCTGTTTCACAGCACCACTTGGTTGTCTGCGACATAAGGGTGAAAAGTGTGAGGAGAGCTCGGCGGGTGAAGGACCAACCGAGAATGAAGGTGTGGAGGTTGAAAGAGGTGACAGTAAGGGAGGCATTAAAAGAGAGGCTGAGTAGGGTAGAGGATGATGTGGTTGAGCTTGAACGTGGTTGGATGTCAATGAAAGATAGTCTGTTGGGAGCCGTTGGTGAGGTATGTGGATGGACAGAAGGACCACCGAGGCACTCGGAAACATGGTGGTGGGATGATGAAGTTGGAAAGAGGATTGACGAGAAGAGGAAGAAGTTCAAGAAGTGGCAGAAGGCGAAGGGTACGGCAGCATAAAAAGCAGAGCATGAAAGTTATAAGGCAGCCAAGAAGGCTGCAAAGAAAGAGGTAGCAAAGGCGCAGGAGGCATGTAGGAAAATGTTCGGAGAACGCTTGGATTCGGAAGAGGGTCAGAGAGCGGTATTCAGGATTGCCAAGCAGATAGCGAAAGAGAGGTGTGATGTGATGGGGGTGAGTTGCTTGAAGGATGAAGTGGGACAAATCGTTGTGGACCCAGATGGAATTAAAGGAAGATGGAAAAGATATATGGAAATGCTGTTGAATACAGAGAATGAATGGGATGGCAACATAGAGAGTAACCCAGTTTTAGGACCGGCAGAGAAGATAACTGAGAAGGAAGTTGAGGAAGCGATAAAAGCAATGAAGAGTAGAATAGCGGGAGGGCCGACGGGAGTTGTGGGAGATATGTTGAAGGCAGCAGGAAGTTGGCGTGTTAAGAGAATGACAGAGATCTGTAATCTGGTGGTGAAAGAAGGCCGCATTCCAGTGGATTGGGAACTGAGTACCCTCGTCCCTCTATACAAGGGGAAAGGTGACCCTCTGGAGTGTGGCTCGTACCGAGCGATAAAGTTATTGGAGCATGGAATGAAGGTATTGGAAAGGGTGTTGGAGAGGAGGATAAGGAAGAAGGTGAAGATCGACGAAATGCAGTTTGGATTTATGCCAGGAAGAGGAACGACAGACGCACTCTTTATTGTGAGGCAGTTGCAGAAGAAGTACATGGAGAAGAGGAAGAAGTTGTTTCTTGGATTTGTTGATCTGGGGAAAGCATTCGATAGGGTTCCACGTGAAGTATTGACATGGGCATTGGAGAAGTTAGGAGTGGAGGAATGGTTGATCAGAGTAGTGATGGCAATGTACAAAAGAGCGCGCACAGCTGCAAGGACGAAAAACGGGAACAGTGGTGAGTTTGAGGTGAAGGTGGGAGTGCATCAGGGGTCGATACTAAGTCCACTACTATTTGTAGCTGTGATGGAGCTGTGATAGCTCAGAATGTAAAGGAGGGTTTATCCTGGGAGTTGTTGTATGCAGCTAATCTGGTGTTGATTGCAGAAAGTATGGATGGACAGAAGGAGAAGTTGAACAAGTGGAAGGAATGTATGGAGACAAAAGGTCTGAAGGTGAATATCGGAAAGACGAAGGTGATGGCAAGTGGTAAAGCATGTGGTGAGGTGGAAGGAACTGGGAATTGGCCATGTGCTGTGTGCAGGAAGGGTGTCGGAGTGAACTCCATTCAATGTACAATGTGCGCTGAGTGGGTTCATCAAAAATGTAGTGGTCCGAGAGGGTCATTAACCAGTGTGGCAGCTACATTCAAATGTAAGGTGTGCACAGAGGGAGCTGCAGATGGAGGAAATGTTGAGTTGGATCTTGGAGACGGCGTGAAGCTGGAAGGTGTGAAACATTTTGCTACCTCGGAGACATGCTGAATGGAGAAGGTGGATCAGACTCGGCAACGGTTGCTGGAGTGAGATGTGCATGGAAGAAGTTTCGGGAACTGAGTGGCGTGCTGATGAGGAGGGGAGTGTCGTTGAAGCTGAAGGGAAAGGTGTATGCTGCATGTGTGAGAAGTGTTATGATTTATGGGAGCGAGACATGGGTAATGAACGTAGAGCAGCAACGAAGGCTGGAAAGGGTGGAAATGCGAATGGTTCGGAGGATGTGCGGAGTATCGTTGAGAGAGAGGAAGACACATGATGAATTGTGAAAGATGATGGGAATAGAGCCTGTGATTGATGCTGTGAAGAGGAACAGGTTGAGATGGTTTGGTCATGTGTTGAGGAAGGATGAAAGTGACTGGTTGAGAAGAGTGATGGAAATGAATGTAGAAGGAAGTAGAGGATGGGGAAGACCGAGAAAGACTTGGCTAAAGATGGTGGAAGAAGAAATGCGGGCAAGGGGGTTAACAAGGAGAGATGCAGAAAATAGGGCAAAATGGAGAAGATTGTCATGGGGACCGCAAGGCTAACCCCCGCTCTCGCATGGAAAATGGCCTTAAAATGCATGTTGTTGTTGTTGTTGTTGTTTAGTGGATAGTTGACATGAATAGCTGACCATTATCAGTGTTTGAAGATTTGGGATGTTGGGGATGGGATTTGTCATCACAATGTTTCTCCACAAATCGTTGGTGTGGTTCACAGGGGCATTTTCTGTTATGAGTGCAATTGGAAGTTTGTTAGATATGTTTGTGTACGCTTAAGAAGGAAGGAATGTAACATATTGTGCTTTATGGTAATTGGGCAGACGTCCCTGATCGGGAGCAAGGTTGGGCTTCCGGGAAGGGGTAGGGCGATCGGCAGATTGGGCTCGATGGTGACGGGCTTGTAGCTCGAGCATTGAACGATGATTAAACATTTTGCCTTTACTCGACTGGCCTTCGCGTGGTACACTTCAGCTTCTGCTCTGTCTGTACACTCTCCTCCACTTGCTTCTTCTCTTTCTGTACACTCTCCCACAGGTGCTTCTCTTGTGTCTGTTCACTCTCCTACAGGTGCTTCTTTTCTTTCTGTTCACTCTCCTGCAGGTGCTTGTTCTCTGTCTACACTTTCCTACAGGTGCTTGTTCTCTGTCTGTACACTCTCCAACAGTTGCTTCTGCTCTGTCTGTGGAATTAATTATTGCTACCAATAATAATAGCCTTTTGGCAATATCTGCGAAATTTGGCTCAGGTGGACATATTAGAGACTTCAAATAGTTATTTTTGGAAAGTACACATCCTGAGTTTTATGAAAATGCTTGTTGGACTTTTTGAAATATCCTATAGCGGAAGCCACCTCAAAAGATCCTCTGAGATTTGTAAAAAGATATTTGTACAAATTATTTGGAGGAGCGAATGACCGATTCAAACATTCAATTATATGTTTTCTGATCCTATCTATCATTCTATCCCTTTGCTTAAAACAATAATAATAATATTTGGTCACGGTCGATGCCTTTCATGTCAAAGATCACTCCATTTCAATATCCGGTGTCGGACAGTCTGTATTAAAATGTTAATGGCCACATTGTGCAGATCAAGAGTGTCTTCAGCAAAGCATTGATATATGTCATGCATCTTAATATTGTAGCGGCTACCGCTGGGTTTACACAATCGCCTTGCACCTACCAAGGACGCGGAGCGATCACCATGCCGGGCTCGTCCAGGACGCCCGGGCAGGCCCGCGCTCAACTTGCCAGGCCTCGGCCGGGACGCCCGGGCATGCCCGGGCACGCCCGGCCACGCCCGCTCTCGACTTGCCAGGCCGCGTCCGGGACGCCCGGGCATGCCCGGGCATGCCCGCCCTCGACTTGCCAGGCCGCGGCCAGGACGCCCGGCCACGCCCCCTCTCGCCTTTCCCGGGAAAACGCTCCGGGATAATGTGTGTATATATATTGCTGCCCGATAAACGGGCTTTTCAGAGTACCCGAGTTGTTTTGTGACAATAAAGACACTCGGACGAATTCCAGCTTTTTGTAGCGTCCATTCTTCCGATTGACGTGGGAGCACAGCTCCTACATTGGTGACTTACCGACATGGACACGGCAGTTGCCCTTAAACTGCCTACCTTCTGGGAGGCTCACGCGGCGGTTTGGTTCGCCCAGGCGGACTCCCTGTTCGCCCTGCGAGGCATCACGGCCGACGACACCCGCTTCCACCATGTGGTAGCAGCGCTCGGTTCAGCCACCGCGGCCCGTGCCCTGAGCCTCCTCGAGAGCCCGCCAGCCGCTGACAAATACGGCGTGATTAAAAAGCTCCTCCTCGACGCTTTCGCCCTCCCATCGGCGGAACACGCACGGCGCCTGCTCGACCTGCCCGAGCTCGGCGACACGCGCCCGTCCGAGCGAATGGACTACATGCTTTCGCTGCTCGGCGAGCACTCTCCGGCATTCCTGTTCCGGGAGCTGTTCCTCCGTCAGCTGCCTAGCCCGGTATGCTTCGCCCTGGCAAGCACGACGATCACGGATCCCCGCGCCCTCACCAGGGAAGCCGACAAGATCTCCGTGGCAGGCCAACGCATTGCAGCAGCGACCTGGGGCCCACCGCCGTCCGACGCAACGCCCATGGCGCCCGAGCACCCGGCACAGTCAACGACCGAACTGCCGACGCAATTGGCGGCCGCTACGCCGAGCCGACCACCTCCAGCACGACGACCGGGGCCTCCACCTGACCAAGCGTGGTGTTACTATCATGCCAGGTTCGGACAGAAGGCCCGGACATGCCGACCCCCGTGCACCTTCGGCAGGCCGGGAAACGGCCGGGCCGGCGTTCATTACCAGCCATGAGCGCCGGCCACACGGGCAACTTACTTTTCATCACGGACAAAGCGTCCGGACGGCGCTTTCTTTGCGACACCGGCGCCCAACTGAGCGTCATACCCGCCTCTGATCAGGACAGGCAGTCCGCGGTTTGTGGCCCCTCCTTGGTTGCGGCCAACGGATCGGCCATCCGCACCTTCGGCCCGCGCAACGTCACCCTCTGCTTCGGCGGCCAACGCTTTACTCGGACGTTTGTAACCGCAAACGTGCCCATGGCTCTGCTAGGTGCCGACTTCCTCTGCGCACACGGACTGCTGGTGGACATCCAACGGCGTCGCCTCATCAACGCCGAGACCTTCAGCTCCCTGGTATGCACATTGAGCAGCTCCGCTCCGTCCGAGCTGGCATGCGCCCTCCCGGCGGCGAACGAGTTTGCTCGCCGGCTCACGGAGTTCCCGGCCCTCACGCAGCCGACGTTTTCGGCCGTCGCAGTACGACATGGGATCGAGCACCACATACCAACCACGGGCCCGCCGGTCTACGCCAGAGCCCGCCGCCTCGACCCAGCCAAGCTCGCGTTGGCCAAAGCCGAGTTCGACGCTTTGGAACACCTCGGCATCGTGCGGCGCTCCGATAGCTCGTGGGCTTCGCCACTACACATCGTCCCAAAGCCAGGGGGCGGCTGGCGCCCATGTGGCGACTACCGCCGCCTTAACGACGCTACCACCCCCGACAGGTATCCAATCCCGCACATCCAAGACTTCTCCGCCCGTCTGGCAGGATGGGTCATTTTTTCAAAAATCGATCTCATACGGGGATATCACCAGGTACCTGTCAGGGCGGCCGACGTCCCTAAAACGGCCGTCATCACGCCGTTCGGCTTATTCGAATTCCTACGGATGCCGTTTGGCCTCAAGAACGCGGCTCAGGTGTTCCAGCGCTTGATGGACGGCGTGCTGCGTGACCTGCCGTTCCTCTTCGTTTACCTGGACGACATCCTCGTCGCCAGCACGTCCCGGGCCGAGCACCTCCTCCACCTCCGAACACTGTTCGGGCGCCTCAGCGAGCACGGCCTCATCGTCAACCCGGGCAAATGCCACTTCGGCACGACGGCCTTTGGTTTTTTGGGCCACCACATCACCAAGAACAGGGCCATGCCGCTGCCAACCAAGGTCGAGGCCATCACCACGTTTCCGCGTCCCCGCTCCATAAAGGCCCTGCAGGAATTTCTGGGAATGGTGAATTTCTATCACCGCTTCGTGCCCCGCGCTGCTCAACTCATGCAGCCCCTCTACGAAGCCCTCCTGGGCAAGACGGCCAAGCACGACATCGTCTGGTCCGCAGCAATGGACGCGGCCTTCCAAAGCTCAAAGCGGGCCCTCGCCGACGCAACACTGCTCGCTCACCCGGTGCTCAACGCTCCCTTCGCCCTCACCACGGATGCCTCCGACTACGCGGTGGGCGCCGTACATGAGCAATGGGTGAACGGGGTTTGGCAGCCACTCGCTTTTTTCAGTCGGCAGCTCCGGCCGAACGAGCTCAAATACAGCACGTTTGACCGTGAGCTCCTCGGTCTACACCTGGCCGTTCGCCATTTCCGCCACCTCCTGGAGGGCCGACCCTTCACGGCGTTCGTCGACCACAAGCCGTTGGTTTACGCAATGGCCAAGGTCACGGAGCCGTGGTCGGCCCGCCAACAGCGCCACCTCTCCGCCGTGTCGGAGTTTACCACGGACATCCGGCACGTCGCCGGCAAAAACAACGCCGTGGCCGACTGTCTTTCTCGGGCCAGCGCGAACGCGGTCCACCTCGGCGTGGACTTCGCGCTTATGGCGGTGGACCAAACCACCGACACCACGGTGCAAGCCCTCCAGGCGGCGGACACGGGCCTCCGCCTGGCCGACAT
The DNA here is from genome assembly GCF_964187855.1 of Myxine glutinosa. NCBI lineage: Eukaryota > Metazoa > Chordata > Myxini > Myxiniformes > Myxinidae > Myxine > Myxine glutinosa. Next base: position 166,273,252 of record NC_136261.1, read on the forward strand.
CCCCTTCCCAGACACTGTCCTGCTCTGCGACGTCTCCCAAGGCCAGCCTCGCCCCATCGTGCCCGTTACCTGGCAACGCCGCATTTTCGCCTCCCTCCACGGCCTTTCCCACCCGGGCCGGAAAGCTTCCCAGAAGCTGGTGTCGGCGCGATTCGTCTGGCACGGCCTTCGACGGGACGTCCGCGATTGGACCAGCACCTGCACAGCCTGCCAACAGGCCAAGGTCCACCGACATACCCAGGCCCCGCTGGCACCTTTCACCGTGCCCGAACGACGTTTCGACCACGTCAACGTGGATCTCGGTGGGCCCCCTCCCCCCATCATGGGGGTTCACACACCTGCTCACCATGGTGGACAGGACCACCAGGTGGCCGGAGGCCGTTCCCCTCGTCTCCACCACCACCGCCGACGTGGCGCAGGCTTTCATCGCCACCTGGGTCGCCCGCTTCGGCGCACCGGCGGACATCTCGTCAGACCGCGGACCGCAGTTCACCTCCTAGCTGTGGGGCGTGGTCGCCCGCAACCTGGGGGTCAAGCTCCACCGTACTACGGCCTACCACCCCCAAGCCAACGGGTTGTGCGAGCGATTCCACCGCTCCATGAAGGCCGCGCTCATGGCCGGCCTTCAGGACGGCGGTTGGGCCGACCGGCTGCCATGGGTCCTTTTGGGCCTCCGCACGGCCCCCAAGGAGGACCTCCGGGCATCCACCGCCGAGCTTGTCTACGGCCAGGCGCTACGTGTCCGGGCGAATTCGTCCCGACGCTACTAGTCCCTGGTCCGCAGCTCACCAGCGCTCGGACCTCCAGGAGGCCGCCCGACGGTTTGCCCCCGTGCCAACATCCCACCACGGTGACCCCCAGTCCTACGTCCCCCCAGCGCTTCGCACAGCGGAGTACGTTTTTGTGCGTCATGACGCACATCGGGGGCCACTCCGGCCGCCGTACGACGGGCCCTTCCGGGTCCTGCGACGGGACGACAAGTCGTTCGTCATCGACATCGGCGGCAGGTCGGACCGGATTGCGGTGGACCGCCTCAAGCCGGCGCACATGGACATCGACCAACCGCCACGGTTGGCCCTTCCGCCGCGGCGAGGCCGCCCCCCATCCACGGTGCCCCCCACTCGACCGCCCACCACCACACCGGACCCCCCCCTCAAATTGACCCTGCCAGTGCAAGTCGATTCTGGGGGGACGTGTGTAGCGGCTACCGCTGGGTTTACACAATCGCCTTGCACCTACCAAGGACGCGGAGCGATCACCATGCCGGGCTCGTCCAGGACGCCCGGGCAGGCCGCGCTCAACTTGCCAGGCCTCGGCCGGGACGCCCGGGCATGCCAGCCCTCGACTTGCCAGGCCGCGGCCAGGACGCCCGGCCACGCCCCCTCTCACCTTTCCCGGGCAAACGCTCCGGGATAATGTGTGTATATATATTGCTGCCTGATAAACGGGCTTTTCAGAGTACCCGAGTTGTTTTGTGACAATAAAGAAACTCGGACGAATTCCAGCTTTTTGTCGCGTCCATTCTTCCGATTGACGTGGGAGCACAGCTCCTACACTATAATTCACCAAATGTCCGTCCATCCGTCTGTTCCCAGGTACCGCAAAAACTGCTGATCCGATTGCAACGATATTTTGGGTGGGTAATCCTTGGACCCCCTGGAGTAAAATAGGCTATATTGTTTTTACAATTTTACAATTTTCCAGTTTTTCCAAACACGATGGAATAATATTTACCACTATGAACAGTGATGTGGCTTTTATTGAAATTCTGCAAATACTGTTTAAATTTTGATGAGAATTATGAACCTGCCGCGAATGCGGAAGTGGACCGATTACGGCAATGAGCTGGTTTGATAATATCCCAATACAACCGTCATTTAAAACAGTATTTTGTTGAAGTATCAATTGATGATTGGAATCGCCATTGACTGGGTATAGCTATAGAACAAAAGTACCCGTTTGTTTGCGAACGAGTACGTTTTTCATGGAAGTCCTTCACGAACTTGCTGTCCATGTCTGACGTGCGACTGAGGGTGCTACAGGAATGTGGAATTTATTGGTTTCATGCTTTAGCAATCTCCGTTTCTGCATTGTCTGTTTGCTTCTGGCCTCCCACCCGTGCGCAGCACGGGTACCTCACTAGTTTCTACAATCTACGAAAGTCATTTCTACACAGATTGTATGTTGTTGTTTAGAAATCAGTGTTGTGACAAAAACATCACAATGGAACCTGCAGCTGTTCTCCCATCTCACAAAAGAAGCCGAGATGTCATCACAGACTGGGAAAAGTGCATCATTTGTCAGGCTAAGAACTACAAAACTGTCAGCCTTATAGGCCATCAAGGGATTGAAAAAAGCATAAGACATGCCGTTAAATAACACTCAACGTTTAGGGACCCAGATAATCAAGATGTTCTTTGAAGATTACAAACCATGAAATGAGATTCCCTCCAAGGAGAACATGATCGTCACTATCACAGTAAGTGCTATGCTGAAATCACTAATGCACCAAATCTCAAATGCCTTAAACAGAGGTTCAAAATGAAACCAGCAACCGTCGGTGCCCTCATCAGAATCAACAGCAAGATCACAACAGGAAGAACCGAATCATCCTATATCAAAACACAGTGTACTACCGCTGAACAAAACTCTTTTATCAGAAAGTCACCCAAAAAGGTACCAACCTACTAATGACAATACCCATCTCAAAGAAAATCCTCAAGCTAGTAGAGAATGATTACATCGTGAGATACAGACTGGTGGGGATAGTGATCTGATGGCTGCAGATGTCAGGTCCCATCTACCGTACTACGTAGAATACACATGAAGAGGCAAAGTTGGAGCAAATGCTCCTTCCAACAGTCCTTTTGATATCTGTACGGCAAGACTTGTTGATGAACTGAAAGTACAAATGTCAAAGGGTGCAATATTCACACTTCTTGATGTACAGGGTGGTCCATTTATCTATCCACAATTTTGAACCATTAAAATCATATGACTAAGAAACAAAATCAAACAAAATTTGTGCAGTATATTGATACAAATTTAAAGTTTTTATGATACAAATTTTATGCAAATCAACAAGGTTTACACAACTCAACCAGCAAACATTCAATACCTGAAAGCGGATTGAAGCAGCGTTTGGAGAAATGACAGTTGGAACGCCACAGAAAGTGGTTTTGGAGTATTCCGAATGGTTGCACACATTGCTTGAAAATTATGAAAATAATGTCAAAATTCATAACTATTTTTCTGTACATATGATTTCATCAATATTTTTATCATGAAAACTTGAAATATGTATCAATATCCTGAAAAAAACGTGTTTGATTTTATTTCGTAGCAATTGAATTCGAGGTTTTCAAAATTGTGGATAGATAGGGCCACCCATTATATGGCAACAACATAATGAGTTAATGTCAGAGTTTGGATCTGAAGCTGGTTTGTACAAAAACTACAAAACAAATTCAAGCAACGACTTCAAAAAAGTATATCTGGAACGATTGAGTTTGCTCCACAAGTTGATTTGCACAAACTTCAACTTATCTTCCCAAAAAGATCTGCTCAAATTGCTATCCAGGCACTCAAACTAAAGCCTGATAACCTGTAGGAAGTTCTGATGATGAAAGACCTCCACACAATGAAACCCTCTAATACCGAATCAGATTCTAGCAGCCTTTAACACCGCTAGAAAGATCAGAGAAGATGTCAATGCTACTCCACCATCCACCAACTGCATGATCATCAATGTTTCGGCTCATGAGGTCAAACCTGAGAGCCTATATTTGCTTGTCCCACTCTTCTTTTGGGAGAAATGGCAGAATTTAGTGATGATCAACCTGATGCAGATCTTCGTGCAGATGACAACACAAACTTCTTCATAGAAGCGCCTTTGGCAGCAATTACAGCATTGAGTATTCTTGGGTATGCTGTATCAGCTTTGCACATCTGTATTTGGGGAGTTACTCCCATTCCTCCTTGCAGATTTGCTCAAGCTCTGTCAAGTTGGATGGGAGCATCGGTGAACAGCAATCTTCAAGTCCTTCCACACATTCTCAATGACATTCACGTCTGGGCTTTGGCTGGGCCACTCAAGAACTTTCACGTTTGATCTTGTTCTGAAGTCATTCCAATGTTTCTTTGGCTGTATGCTTGGGGTCATTGTTATGTTGGAATGTAAATCTTTACCACAGTCTAAGGTCTTTTGCACTCTGAAACAGGTTCTCCTCAAGGAGTTGCCTGTATTTGGCTCCATTTATTGTTCTCTCTATCCTTACAAGTCTCCTTGTCCCTGCCGCTGAAAAACATCCCCATAGCATGATGCTGCTACCACCATGCTTCCCGGTAAGGATGGTGTTAGATGGGTGATGATCTGTGCTTGGTTTCCGCCAGAAGCGCTTTGCATTCAGGCCAAAGAGTTCAATTTTCGTTTCATGAGCCCACATAATCTTTTGCCTCATGCTCTCAGAGTCTTTCACGTGCTTTTTTGCAAACTCCAGGCGTGCTATCATGTGCCTTTTTCTCAGGAGTGGCTTCCGACTGGCCGTTCTCCCATAAAGCCAAGATTTTTGAAGGGCTGCAGAGACTGTTGGCATTCAGGAAGGTTCTCCAATCTCAGCCAAGGGACTCTGTATTTCTGTCAGAGTGGTCATTGGGTTCTTGGTCACCTATTGAGAGTGTCACCTCTTGCCCGGTTACTCAGTTTGGTAAGATGGCCAGCTCTAGGTAGAGTCTGGGTCGTTCCTTACTCTTTGCATTTCCTAATAATGGAGCTCACTGTGCTCTTGGGAACTTCCAGCACTCTATAAATGGTTTTATACCCTTCCCCAGATCTATGCATCCTCATAATTTTATCTTTGAGTTCTACAGACAATTCCTTGGACTTCAGGATAGATTTTCTGCTCTGACATGCACTGTCAAAAAAGTGTTTATTTCTAAATGTCCAATCAATTGAATTGGCCATAGGTGGACTCCAATGATGTTGTAGCGACATCTCAAGGATGATCAAAGGAAATTAGATGCATGTGAGCTCAATTTGGAGTGTCATAACAAAGGGGTCGAATACTTATTGACTCAAGACATTTCAGCTTTTCATCTTTGATTAATTTGTAAAAGATTCTGTAAATTGGTGATTAAAAGAGGGGTGTGAATACTTTTTGAAGGCACTGTAGGTTGACACTGTATACAAAAAAAATCTCTCGATGAAGCCGAAGCATAAGACCCATTTCTCTCCCATCAAAGCAGGTCACTGGGCTTTGTTTTTTTTTTGTTTGTTTTTTTTGCCTTTCTCCCAGTCTAACCCACATGTGAGCCCTCTGACATTTCTCAGCTTATGTAGGATGCACATGTTCTTCCAATAACCTCTTCCTCATTGACCTCCTAAAATCCAGGACATCTGTGCACCTGTATTATTTTATTGCTCTTGATGTCAACTTTCAACTGCCTTCCTGAGACAGTTCTATTGGATTATTTCCTCCATGGCTCCAAGCAAGTGGTGCACCACCATCTCATGCCACCATCCACCCATTCCTATCTCTTATCTTTACTACCCCTATCATGCATTTTATTCAAGATACCTCACACATTAATGTTCTTTACTAAAAGCCTTGTACCAGGAATATGCATAAAGAAAAAGGCAAAAACAATCAAGTAATTTCTTTTTTTAACCAGGCACATTCAACAATCCTTGTTATAAATTGTTCCATTTCAATTTCCAATCATATACCAGTTCAGTATCCTGAACATGTACACTCGTGGGGTTCGTTGGTTGCTGGCATCGGTAGAAATTTCAAATGAAAGATCGACAGTATACTGAACAAAAGTTCAAGGAGTATGTATACTTTCAAGGTTGGCATCTTGCCCTACCTTTTCTGCCAGGGGCACTTTGCCCCTCATTACTCAACTACAAAGCAATTTTTTTCTTGCAAATTTGCAAAGGGTGTCAAGACAATCACTTCTTGTCCAACACTGTGGCACATTTTGGATAGATTGCTGCAAAGGGAAGCAATTGATGTTTTGGAACCTTGTGTATGTGCTGCATGTTCATTTTTTTTGAGCAAGCTGTGATTTCCCTGCCTCGCTACAATCCAAGCCAAATGCACCAGACGGGCCTGTTTCTGCTTCACCAGTCATCACAGAGCTATGTTTCAACTTGTAGCCTCTCAGTGATTGACAATTAGTTTGCAAAATGATGTTTCTTATTATCCTGTACCAGGATGTCTTGAAGATGTAATGTGACCATCAAGTGCCAATGGAATAATACTTCAAAGTAGTTATATATGGCAGCAAAGTTCATTATAAGTATGGATTTTTTAAAGGGGGCAACAACCACAAGCTCATGCTGTATTCAGATAATTTATATATATATATATATATATATATATATATATATATGTATAAGACATAGGCAGATGTGCTCTACATATTTTGTCTGATGCATTTCAAGAATCCTGGATCTGAGATTCCCTTTTGAATCATCTCCATGACACCTGATCTGTGGAATGAGTTTGCGATCACCAGCTCTGTTTGATGAGTACTCAGTGTACCTGATGGAACTTATGAAGCACAACAGTATAGCAATTTTCATGGTCAATCAAACTTATATATGAATTTACAATTGAATGATGAGTCGAGGTATGAATTGTTGGGAAACACATCAAATGGGGAAAAAACTGTCTTCCATCTTGGTCTTTGGATGACACATTTGTGCCACTTGCAAGTCTACACAAACTTCAATTTAAGAGCCAATTAGCTACTTTTCTGCTCAGCACCTGCATTTTGCATGAAATGAGGAAATAATTGTAAAAACTGAAACTAAATCAGAATAGCTAACTGCTTTTAGCTTAAGTAAACGACTGAAAAGCCAACAGTTCAGTGGATTTTAAAAAGGTGTTCCTTCTTCCTGATGACTTGGCATGCCACTGGTAATAGCAAAATAAGTCCTTGTACTGCTGCCCTTGGGGACCTGCAACTCTGGCTTGGTGACCGTCACGCAAGAGAGGGAAAGTGAGGACAATGTGGGGGCATATCCGGCAGAATGGTGACACCGTAGACCCGGCAGGGTGGTAATGCCCCGCGTGCCCGTCTGCTTCGATCTACATTGTCAGTTATGGATGGGGGTCATTAAAACACAATTACAGTGTTTATTTACACCTACCATCTCTCACAATCCCAAGCCTGAGAAATGTGCTGATGTGAGATGGAAACAGGATTTACACTTGGTTAAGTTACTTAGCCAAAGAAAAAAAAAGTTAGTTTTTGCTTTGCCTTGTGATTATTCCATTCAAGTTAATATGTTCACTTTAAGTAAATGGCCCATGAGTGATGGTACCACTCAGGGTAGAGTTAGGGCTTGCTCTGGATGTGATTTCTCTATGTCCTTCTCGTTAACCAGTTTTATTACTCAATAAAAATACACCAGTTGGGTTGAATATCAGTGAATAGGCAGCTAAATCTAAATGCAGCAATTTCGTTCCATTGTTATAGTCTTTATCGATCTTCTCAACCTGCCCTGATATTTTGGCAATTCTGTCAATAATACTGAGTTTGAAGGATGAATCATCTGTAAATGTCTCACAAACAGCAATATACTCTACCCTACATCTGTATGCTTTATCCCCCTATAGCAGGGACTTCTTCCACCTAGCCTAATTATAACAAGTCACATTTAATTATTGGAAATTCTTGCTGTTAAACTAGATGGTATTCATAGAATACTTAAAACACACAGTCAACTTGGTGAGAGCCAACTCTTCTGTGTTTAAGGGTGTTTTATTTGATCCAATATGGCTGCCAAACCACGTGACCGATGACATTATAAATTTATATTCTCTAATATAATTGTTGCATAGATCACGCTCAATACATTTCAAACTGATCAGACTAAGTGTTGTCCCTGTCGAAGTATGACGTCATAATTAATGCACAAATGACGTCATCGTTAACAACACATATTCCCCATATGGAGTTCTTTACAACGAGCCATGCTTCAATTTTTTCCATGCAGCGGTTTTGGAGATATAGAGGTGCAACATTTTTCGGTTTTTCCAAGATGGCGCTTGTACCACATGACCTTTGACGTCATGATTATCATTAAAATATTCTACAGGAGGAGGCGTTCCTATGATGAAAATTTCGTGCCTATCAGACCAACAGTTGCTGAGAAAAAAAATTCACAATGATCGGATAAGTGTTGTACTTGTCGAATTATGACATCATAACGAAGGCACTGATGACATCATCATTAACATATTATTCCCCAAGGGCATTACTTGACAATGAGCCATGTTTCAATTTTTTCCATGCAGCGGTTTCGGAGATATAGAGGTGCAACGTTTTTCGATTTTTTTCAAAGATGGCGTCTGTACCATGTGACATATGCAGTTATAATTATCATTAAAAATTATACAGGAGCCGCAAATATTCTGAAAATGTGTCCATCGGACGAACAGTTGCAGATTAATTTTTGTTTTATTCATACTGATCAGATCAAGAGTTGTACTTGTCGAATTATGACATCATAATTAAGGCACCGATGACATCACCATCAACATATCTTAATCCGCATGCTGAGTACTTGACAATGAGCCATGTTTCAATTTTTTTTATTGAGCGGTTTGGGAGATATAGAGGTGCAACGTTTTTCCAAGCTGGCGTCCGTACCACGTGACCTATGACGTCATAATTATGAATAAACAAAATTATACAGGCGGACGCGCTTCTATGGTAAAATTTCGTGTCAATCGGACCAACGGTTGCCGAGAAAATGAATTTTTAAAATGCAGACACGTACGGCACACACACACATACGGCACAAGGCACACGGCACACGTACGTAGCTGAATGCTTAACCCCGCTTTTTGCTTCGCGAGCGCAGGGTAACTAGAGAGTTCATAGAGGATCCTACTCTACACAGTCTTGAGAAAAAGTATGTGGGAAGAGTCTTTTAAACAGCGCTCTACATCAACATATTTGTCAGAATGCAGAATCTCAAGCAGTTACTCTGCCCTCAGGGCATGAATACTTTTCCAAGTGCTGCTAAAAGGAAGGTTGTTTTTAAAGTGAAAAAGGGTGATTTGTGCTCTACAGAGTATGTAATTTAATTGAAATAAATTAGTGATTTAAAGGTTGGAGAAAACAAAATTCAGCAGATGAAAGGTGTCATTCAAAATTCAGAAGTTGACTTCCGGTTCAGGAAGCTGTGGATGTGCAATTTTCACCTCTGCCAACTTCCTCAAAGATAAGTCCCCCCGGTCGTTTCTGTTCCGTTTTTGCTGTTTATATTATTGTCTCCGTGTTTGTTGTGTGCTCCTAGTTTGGTTTTGATTTAAAATTTGTGTCAACTTGTGAGTTTATTCATCAAACTTTTCATACCGGTGCCGGATTATTTGAGGCCTACCTTCTCCTAGTTTGAGTCCACATTCACTTTTTATTGTATTTTCTCTCTTCCACCTTCAGCCCTCTTGTTTTATCCTCAATCCCCTTACCTCTCCTTCAATTTCTCCCAATTATACCCCGTTTAGTGTCTTAAAAAAAAAATCATGACCTTCAACCCTACACCTCCTGGACACCCCACTTCCTGCCAAATGCCTTTTTTGCCGTTTCTAATTTTTGCCATTTCTAATTTTTGCCGTTTCTAATTTTTGCCATTTCTAATTTTTGCCGTTTCTAATTTTTGCCGTTTCTAATTTTTGCCATTTCTAATTTTTGCCGTTTCTAATTTTTGCCATTTCTAATTTTTGCCGTTTCTGATTTTTGCCGTTTCTAATTTTTGCCGTTTCTAATTTTTGCCGTTTCTAATTTTTGCCGTTTCTAATTTTTGCCATTTCTAATTTTTGCCATTTCTAATTTTTGCCGTTTCTAATTTTTGCCGTTTCTAGTTTTTGCCGTTTCTAATTTTTGCCGTTTCTGATTTTTGCCGTTTCTAATTTTTGCCGTTTCTAATTTTTGCCATTTCTAATTTTTGCCGTTTCTAATTTTTGCCGTTTCTAATTTTTGCCATTTCTAATTTTTGCCGTTTCTGATTTTTGCCGTTTCTAATTTTTGCCGTTTCTAATTTTTGCCGTTTCTAATTTTTTTCCGTTTTCCACTCGGCATTCCCACTGTGATCGTGAACGTTTTCATCACACAGCTAAACTTTATTTTCTTCAACCTGTTGCTTTTCCCCCTCTACTGCCTAACCTTAAAAAAATTGTAATCATTGAAAAAAGCCTTGAAATTTGTAAAACATTCCATTTACTTATGCACAACCATGACTTACCTAGAAACCGAGAAGGTATTCACGGTACCTTTTACAATGTTCACACTTCCTCTCTCTCCCGTGTTGAATTCTCTATCCTACTACAATTTACTCTTTTTCCTCTTCAATTTTCCTTTTCTGTTGTTTTCAAATATAAAATCCTTCTATCATTACAACACATAGAAATCTTCTTTTATACATTCTCTACACTTGCCTTTATTCCACCCTCCTCAAACGTTCAAACGTCTCTCTGACTTGCAAATCTCAAGAAACCCAGCTTGTAATAAATGTTCGACTTTCATTAATCGTTCCTTTTGCACTTCTGTGTCATACCTTTTCCTTGCTGGTCCCTCCTCTTCTTGTACTCAACCTACAAACCCTTTCTCTTACCAGCGTCCCACTTCATGTCCCCTCCCTCTACTCCTTCCTATCCCCATTTCACCACGACCTAGCCACTACCCCCCCCCCCCCAACCCCCTTAACAACTTCCCCTCCACGGCTCCTCTTCAAATCTCCCCTCTCACTCCTCCTCCTCAACGTTGCCTCTTAACTCATCCACAAAGGTGCCTCCTCCATCCTTCCTCTCTCTTCCAACTCATTCCTCCACCTCCTCCAATCTACTACTTCCCTCTGCCCCACTCATATACTCCTCACTGTGCCTCAACAGTGATGACTCCATTTATATCTCACTCTCTGACAACATGGACCAACTTCTATCCACTCATCCGAACTCTCTCTTCCTCATATGTGGTTATTTAAATTGTCATCATGCTGGCTGGCTGGGTGTACCCACAGCCCACATCTCGCACCTGCCATGACGTCTCAGCAAAAGTGAAAGTCTTCTGCGACTCATTGGGAATGACACAATCTGTCAATTTCCCAAACCGGATCTCTCTTCTGGATTTCGTTATGAATAATTTCCCTGCAAATGTCTACTGTTCTTCATCTGCTTCAATTGGTTCATCAGATCATTTGCTTGTTAAAGTGGACATCTCTCTGGCCATTCTCAGATAGCCTCCTCAGCGTCCACGAGTCTGGCATTTCACTCAGGCTGACTGGCACGGTCTTCAAGTAGCCATCAATCATCTGGACTGGTCTCCCATCTCAACTGCCTCTGATATCTACTCATTCTGGGAATTCTTCCAAAGTAAAGTGCTCTCTCTCTCATGCGCATATTTATCCCATCCCGTCTTCAGTTGTCTTACCCTTCCTCCCGTCCATGGTACACGGAATCTTGTGGTGAGGCAGTTGCCATGAAACAACTTGCCTTCGCCTCTTGGAAGGCTAATCCAACTGAAGGCAATCTCAGTTCCTTCGACAAAGCTCAGAATAAGTGTGTGTGTGTACCCTCAGGAGAGCCAGGAAACAATATCTCTCTACTCTCAAGACTGAACTCTCAAACCTGTCTCCCTCCTCCAAATCCTGGTGGTGTCTGGTCAAATCTGTTTCTGGTCTTTGTTCCCCCTCCATCCCCTCCCTAACCTCAAACGGCTACACAGCTGACTCCGCACGTGAAAAATCTGAATGCTTCAAATCTGTGTTTGCCTCAAAATCTTGTGTCCCAAACCCATCACTCCCTGTACCCACCTTACCCAGTAATAAGCAGCTGCTCCTGGACTCTGTGTCCTCTCCTGACAAGGTGGAGAAGTTTCTGTCAAACCTCGACTCTGATTCTGCAACTGGACCAGACGGCATCAGCCCACGGGTCCTAAAATCCTGCTCTGCAGCTCTATGTCACCCTCTCTCTGTTCTCTTCGCCCTCTCTTTTGCTCAAGGTCATCTGCCATCAGTTTGGAAATCAGACAACATCACCGCTTTACACAAAAAATGTGCAAAAACATATCCGTGCAACTACAAACCAATCAGCCTGCTCCCAATCATCATCAAGGTCATGGAATCTATCATCACTTCTGACATTAAATCCTTCCTCTTCTTCAATAGCTTGATATCTGATTGTCAATTTTGGTTCAGACCAGATCACTCTACTCTCCCATGAGCTGCTTCTGCTGTCTCAACAATGGATGAAGGTCCTCAATGCCATACAGGAAATCAGAGCCGTCTATCTTGACATTTCTCGTTCCTTCGATACGATCTGTCACACTGCCATGCTCACCAAACTCTCCTCTTATGGCGTCAATGGAAATCTCCACTCATGTCTCATGGACTTCCTCTCCTCTCATAGTCAATGTGTGGCTCTGAATGGAATCCTCTCATAGTCAATGTGTGGCTCTGAATGGAATCCTCTCATCTCCTCTTCCTGTCCAGGCTGGACTTCCTCAAGGCAGTGTTCTGGACTCTGTGCTTTTTCGCATCTTCATCAATGATCTCTCTGACTCTCTGGAAAATCCTCTATCTTTTTGCTGATGACTACACTCTCTGCCGCTCCATACCTCAACCCTCAGATCAGCAGTCTGCAGCTTCCTCACTCTCTGCAGACCTGGACAAAATCACAAACTGGTCAAACAAGTGGAACATGTCTTTCAATCCTGACAAATCTCACACTCTCACTATATCTCTCCAAAAAGACTGTCTGGAAAACCCTCCCATCTACTTTCTCAACAATCCTCTCAAAGAAGTTCTGTCACTCGAGCTTTTGAGTTTCACTAGCTGCCATGATATTTCCTGGGAAAGCCACATTTCCAAGTTGCCGACTGGGCATCCTCTGTCATGCGACGTCCTGTCTGGGCACTGCTGAGCTTCTCACCACATACAAAGCTTTCATCCATAGCTTGATGGAGTACTGCTCTCCCCTCTGGGATACTACTCGATGGCGGATCGGCGGATCGGTGGATCTGCCTCTGGAGTACTGCTCTGGCCTCACACTTAGCTTCGCTTCACACTGTAGAAACCAAAGCTTTCGGAATCATTTGTATCTCCCGTGGTGAAGCTGATTCTAAGGGCTTTTAACTCGCTCGCCACAGGCAGGTTGGTGGTCTTTCTATCTTCTACTGACTCCTCTCCGGCCTAGCTCCTCCTGCTCTGTCTGTGCTCTGTTCCCCAAATATTCCTGCAGCATGCACAAGATCTGTCAGCAACCCTCTTCTGGTGAAACTGCCAAAATCAAGACTCTCTGCTCTTCTTCACTCTTTCATTCCTCTTTTCCCCTACCTCTGGAACAAACTCCCTCACTCTCTTCAATCCCCTTCCTCCCTCCAGGTCTTCAAAACAGCTGTTCACCACCATTCCCCCATCCAAAACCTTGTTCTTTTCTACCCCATTAATTCACGCCAAACCCAACTCCTTCAAATTCCCTGTTTTCTTTCCTGAAAGCCCCTGTAGTATCCATCTTGTTGATCCTGTGTACCCCACCCAAGCCCTCTCTCTTCCACAGATGTCCTTGTTCCTGTCATGTATGCAGTGCAAATATTCACCGTTGTATCCCTACACCGGGACCGGGTTGTATCCCTACGCCAGACCTCGGATGGTGCTGCTGTGAATCGGGCCTTGATCGGCAGAGTGAATAAACGCGTACGACAATTGATCGCAGTTTGTCGAGATACTTTACATGGCGATGAGGATAAACATCTAGACAATGACTTCTTTCGGCCATATCGATGAATTCGACCCTCATGAGGGGGATTTTGACACGTATTATGAGCGGTTATCTTTCTACTTCGAGGCGAACGGCATCGCGACCGAAGGCCGGATGAAGGCCGTCTTCCTGTCCGTTTGCGGAGGTGAGACGTTCACACTTGTTAAAAACCTGATTCGGCCTCGGACAATCCAGGAGCTCATGTATGCAGAGCTCAAGGCCGCTTTGAAGGAACATTGCAACCCATCTCCTTCAGTCATCCTGTGTCAGTTTAATTTTTACATGTGCAGACAGCAGCAAGGTCAGTCGATCGCAGACTTCATTGCACACCTCAAAAAACTGTCACATCTGTGTGAGTTTGGGGACACGATCGATGACATGCTTCGTGATTTGCTGGTGGTTGGCATGTCCGATGACCGCACTCGTAGACGCCTGCTTGCTGAGAGAAGACTGACGTTCCAAAATGCCAGAGACACCGCCATTTCCATGGAAAGTGCTGAACGCAACGCTACAAGCATCGTTGCCACTCGCTCGTCTGGTACCAGCCCTGCTGTGAATCGGTTGGATCATGTTCAGCCAAAACGTTGGAACAAGGCTCCTCGTCAGAAGCCAGTGAAGTCTCAAACCCACAACAACTGTTTTCGGTGCAACGGAAAGCACCCTCCGGAGACGTGTCGGTTCAAAGATGCCACCTGCCATTTCTGTTCGAAAACTGGCCATATTGCTCCAGCTTGCATCACTCGCAAATCGGGAAAAGGAAAAGCTGCTGACAAGATTCATCAGTTTATCGGTTCGGAGGAACCCGAGCTTGACCAGGTGAGCTCTGTTTCCGACAACTCAGAATCGTATGACCTGCTTCATATTGATTCTCACCATAGGCGGGACCCTCTACTTGCCAATGTTGCCGTCAACAATCGACCATTGCAAATGGAGGTCGACACTGGTGCGGCCGTCTCGCTCATCAGCCATGCTGTTTTCACAAACCTGTGGAGTGATGCTGACCGACCCCATCTGAAACCTACTACCTATGGACTCTCCACCTATACAGGTGAGAAGATTGTTCCCTGCGGTACATGTGACGTCACGGTGGGCTACGATAACTGTGAGTTTCACCTACCCCTGATCGTCATTCCTGGAAAGGGCCCTTCCTTACTCGGCAGGAACTGGTTGAGCATAATTCGACTGAAGTGGGAAAGCATTCATCAACTCCGGGCAGCCAACGTTTCTCCTACCGCAGCATACACACTCAAAAATGTGCTGGATACGTACCCGGATGTCTTCAAGGATGAGCTTGGAACCTTGAAAGGACATACGGCTAAACTCAGGGTTGACCGGGATGCCAATCCTATATTTTGCAGGGCTCGCCCAGTCCCTTTCGCCCTGCGTGAGCGGATTGACAAGGAACTGGATCATCTTGAAAATCTGGGGATCATCGAGCAAATCCAGTATGCCGAATGGGCGGCGCCCATCGTTCCGGTCATAAAATCGGACCAGTCCATCCGCATATGTGGAGATTATAAAATGACCGTGAACAGGTGTTCTTCATTGGATAAATATCCAATCCCGAGGATCGAAGACCTCTATGCTCGTCTCACGGGAGGCAAGACTTTTACGAAACTCGATCTCAAATCCGCCTATCTACAGCTCTGCTTGGACGAGAATTCGAAACAGTATCTTACCATCAACACGCATCGTGGGTTGTACAGGTACCACCGACTTAGTTTTGGAGTGAAATCTGCACCTGGAATTTATCAACGTGTCATGGACAGTTTGTTTGCCGCCGAACGCAACGTCGTTTGTTACCAGGATGATATTCTGGTTACTGGTCGTACGGACGCGGAACATCTACAGAACCTGGAGAGAGTTCTGAAGAAGATTTCGGACTCCGGCCTACGTTTGCGTCGAGACAGGTGCAAGTTTATGGTGCCATCAGTCACGTACCTGGGTCATACGATTGATGCCGAGGGTCTACACCCGACAGATGAGAAAGTCCGAGCTATCAAGGATGCTCCTGCTCCACGAGATGTGACCGAATTGAAGTCATACCTCGGTTTGCTTCAGTTCTATGGCCGTTACATCCCGAATGTGACCGACGTTTTGGGCCCCCTTTATCGGCTTTTGAGGAAAGGAGTCTCCTGGAGCTGGGGGTTTACTGAACAATCAGCATTCCAGACCTCTAAGGATCTGCTCAAATCGTCCAATGTTCTCGTTCATTTTGATCCAGAGAAGGATCTTGTGCTGACATGCGATGCCTGTCGGTATGGAGTGGGGAGTGTATTATCACACGTGATGCCTGACGGTACGGAAAGACCGGTTGCATTTGCATCCAGAACGTTGTCCCCGGCAGAGAAAAACTATTCCCAACTTGACAAGGAAGGATTGGGAATCGTTTTCGGCGTCGGCAAATTTCGCCAGTACCTTCTTGGACATCATTTCACGATTCGCACTGATCACAAGCCGCTGATCAGTCTGTTTGGTCCAACTAAGGCGACATCTGACACACTACCACCCAGGATCATCTGCTGGTCCCTGTTTCTCGCTGCTTATGACTACACCATATGTTATAAGCCCGGTTTGTCTATCACAAATGCAGATGCCATGAGTCGGTTACCCCTTCCAGAATCCGTTGATGATTCGCCTACACCAGGATCCATTATCGCACTGATGGATCATCTGGAAGATTGTGCTGTCGATTCCGGCCAGATCTGCACTCGTACTCGACGAGACCCCGTTCTGTCCAGAACTGTCCAGGCTGTACAGCTTGGATGGCATTTGCTACCTGAGGGTGACCCAGATTTTGCGGCTTTTAAAGCATGTAAAAACGAACTCAGCGTGGAAAATGGTTGCCTACTCTGGGGATGTCGTATCGTGATCCCGAAAAATCTGCGTTCCAGGGTCATGGATGAAATCCATGACTGTCACCCCGGGATTGTGAAGATGAAGTCACTCGCCAGAAACTATGTGTGGTGGCCGAATCTTGATGCTGATATCGAACATCATGTTCGACATTGTTACCCCTGCCAGAGCACCCGGAATACACCTGCGAAAGCGCCACTGCATCCCTGGGAATGGCCCAGCGAACCGTGGCATCGCCTACATCTCGATTATGCCGGGCCTATTAACGGCAGCATGATTCTAATAATTACGGACGCGCACACAAAATGGATTGATGCCTATGTGACGTGTGGTACTACGTCAGCCATTGTCATCGAAAGACTCAGACGCTGTTTCGCCACTCATGGTCTGCCCAGGATGATCGTGAGTGATAACGGTTCGTGTTTTTCCAGTACCGAGTTTGCCAAGTTCACATGTCGGAATGGCATCAAACATAAGTTTGTCAGCCCACATCACCAGGCTTCAAATGGCTTGGCCGAACGATCCGTAGGAATCATCAAATCCGGATTGCAGAAACTTCAGGAGGGAACCCTGGAAACAGAGCTGTCTCGTCTCCTGTTCAAATACCGTATCATGCCACAATCAACAACCGGTGCAGCTCCGTCTGAGTTATTGATGAAACGACACTTGAGATCGACACTTGACAATCTCAAACCAGACATATCATCAAATGTTTATCAGAGCCAGCTTAATCAAAAGTTGGTGCACGATAAGACGTCCAACAGTCGATGTATCAACATTGGAGATCCAGTGTTTGCCCGAAAGTTTGGTGCAGGTGCGACGTGGCTACCGGGGGACATCATCGAGAAGCCAGGTCCACTGTCCTGTGTGATTCGCCTGCAGGACGGCCGCGAAATTCGTCGACATCAGGACCACATAACCTACCGTCACTGTGAGTCGATGGAGCCTGTAGCATCGTCACAGTCAGGACAACAGTTCGACCCGCCACTGCCGGAGATCGTCGTGGCCGCTCCAGCCGGCTCGGATGCCCCGAAAACCTCTGCAAACGCTACACCCTTCGTGGAGACCAAAGGAATCACCTCGGACTCTGTATCCACTGGTACACCGCGACCCAAAGGAATCACCTCGGACTCTGTATCCACTGGTACACCGCGACGCTCAATGCGTGAGAGAAAAGCACCCGACCGGTTGAATCTTTGAAGATGTTTTTTTTTCACGTTGACACATGTTCTATTTTCACGTATTTTCATTATTCTCATAACCGTTTGCACACATATTTTCACATGTTTTGGAAATGTTGCTTTTGAAATGTCAATTCTGGAAATCTAGCACGTATTGCTCGTGGTAATTTTGGACTTAAAGGGGAGGATGTCATGTATGCAGTGCAAATATTCACCGTTGTATCCCTACACCGGGACCGGGTTGTATCCCTATGCCAGACCTCGGATGGCGCTGCTGTGAATCGGGCCTTGATCGGCAGAGTGAATAAACGCATACGACAATTGATCGCAGTTTGTCGAGATACTTTACAGTTCCCTTCTGTTGTTGTACTTCCCTCTCCACCTATTGTCTCTCACTCGCTTTATTATATGTTCTATGTGTTAGTTCTCACATGAGCTTAGACCAAATATACAAAAAAAAACAGTTTACCGCCATTGTCACAGGGTCATTTACACCACCTTATCAATCACATTTGTTACGTGTTACCTCCCCAAATTCCAGTTACGGTGCCCCAAAGAGTCTCGAGAGGGAACGCGGCAGAAAGATCTGATATTTTCAGTGTTCTAATAAACCATGGTAAAACCACACCAATGCAATTGTGTAGAACAAAATAAATAATTGTATAAAGAACTCTCACATGCACAATAATAACACTCTTAATGAAGGTACCATGAAAATATCACTTGCATTTCATGAACAATACATATGATGGTACCATCGTTCCCCAATACTCTCCAATCAATAAACTCACGATACGCCAAGCGTGGCTGGAATGTAACACTCCCAAAGTCAGTGCACGAATCCCCATTCTGGACGAAGGTCGAAGTCATGCAGCACGGCAAGAACAACAGGCAGGTATTGGCGCGGCTGCGGACAAGGAGTTATGAGGTGAGAGGTCGGGCAGATGGCGGCACAGAGTAACGATCCCCCAAAATGTGAGTGCGATCCACGCCCAATGTCCACCAACGATTAAGCCGATATGGAAACCAACGGCGATCAACACGATGATATCGATATGGGAATCCATCCACACGATGAACGACAAAACACGATGCACCAGGCGCACGGCCTCCTCGAGGAAAAATGGTGGATCGGCCTATAATGGAGGCTCTTGCTTTCCCGCCAACAATAGTTCACCCTTGGTACCAAAACCTGAGATGCAGGTTTACTTGCACTCGCAATATATGACAATGTCACGGCTATCATTTTCATGGGAAGCCTCAATTCATTCGCAACCAATATCGAGGAAGTCAGCTCGCAGCCTCGATGCCACTCACGGTCGTCTCTTTTCCCTGCCAAATTTCCTCCTCTTCCGGTTTATTTTCCGCGTTTTTCTTTTTCCTCCACAAAGATTTCTTTTTACCTTTTACTGAAGTCATCTCTATTTCACACAGAAATCTTAACAACAATATTACCTGAAACTAAATATCCTACAAGTATATTATAACAACAAAGGCAGAAGAGACGAATCTGTAACACATTACATTATTTATTTGTGCCTGTTGTTTGTTTCCTTTATGATGTCCTTAAAAACAGTACATTTCCTGTTTGGAATGTTTTTCATTTTTGTTTTGGCTGCCAGATAGACAACGTGAAAAAAAATCTCACTCCTCTTCACATTTCGGATAGGGACAAATTCAGAGCCAAAATACTGCTAATCTACAGGCTTGTTTCTGATTCGTGTTCAAAATATAAAATTTACTTAATTCAACTTGTTCCTCAATCATAAACTGATGTTTGCAGACAGACAGACAGACAGACAGAAGTGAAGCAATTGCTTAACCCCGTTTTCGCTTCATGTGTGCAGAGTACAAAATTATTATACTGTACTGTAAAAATATGGAGTGTACAATTCTACACAACAAGCTGAGAAACTTGCTCAATAAATGCCATTATATAATTGCGAACAAAGGTCCATTTCTGATGTTTTAGCTTCGGCGATGACCCTGAATGTACCAAAATATTAATTCTGCTTAATTTTACAAACAGTTTTGAAAGATGACCTTTTAGATTTGCTCTTTTCCATCTGCAATTCGAGTCAAAGGCCATAAATACAGCTTAAGTAGTTTCTGCTGAAGGACATGCAGCAGGAAAACTGGATGGAAGGAAGACATCTCACAGCTTATTGAACATTTATATTCACATTTTCAATACATATACAGTCATGTGAAAAAGTAAGTACACCCCATGTAAAGTTTTGACTTTTTCAACATATTTCAACATACAGCTATTTGATCTTCATTTCAACAATATTGACAGATAAAGGTGATATAATATAACAAATATCATGAAACATTTACATTTTGTAGTCCATTGTATAATTTAAATAAACATAAATGCAAATTTCGCATGTGGAAAAAGTAAGTACACCCCACATTTATCACCACTTCAAATACCTAAAATTAGGATCAGGTGCACCAGCTCAGGTGCAAATGATTAGAACATCGTTAGAGAGGATATTGGAGGAACCTGTCTTATTTAAACCTGACATTTAGTTTGGTTTGCTCTTTGTTGTTGAAGTGTGCGGCGTCACCATGCCTAGATCAAAAGAGCTCTCTGAGGCCTTTAGAAAGAAGATTATAGATGCCTATGAGTCTGGAAAGGGATTTAAAAAGATCTCCAAACAATTTGAAATCAATCATTCGACTGTCCAGAAGACCATCTACAAGTGGAGAAGATTCCAAACAACTGCCAACTTGTTCAGGCCAGGCCGCCCCAGCAAGTTCAGCCTGAGAGCAGACCGCAAGATGCTGAAAGAAGTCTCTCAGAACCCCAGAATGTCATCATGGGACCTACAGGTAGCTCTTGCCACTGTTGATGTCAAGGTGCACGAGTCTACCATTAGAAAGAGGCTGCACAAATTTGATCTACATGGGAGGTGTGCCAGGAGGAAACCTTTGCTGTCCAGAAAGAACATCAGGGCAAGACTAATGTTTGCCAATGAACACCGAAGCAAAGACCAGCACTTCTGGAACAATGTGCTCTGGACAGATGAGTCAAAGGTAGAGCTATTTGGCCACAGTACCAGAAGACATGTTTGGCGAAAACCAAAGACAGCATTTGACCACAAGAACCTGATACCAACTGTAAAGCATGGTGGTGGAAATATTATGGTTTGGGGCAGTTTTGCTGCATCAGGGCCTGGGCAGCTCACCATCATGGAATCCACTATGAATTCTTCATTGTACGAGAGGGTGCTTGAGGATAATGTGAGGCCATCTGTCGGAAAGTTGAAGCTCAACTGAAGGTGGACATTGCAACATTACAATGACCCTAAACATACCAGTAAATCCACCAAGGAATGGCTGAAAAGAAAGAAATGGAGGGTTCTGGAATGGCCAAGTCAAAGCGTGGATCTAAATCCCATCGAGATGTTGTGGGGGGATTTGAAACGAGCTGTGCATGCAAGAAACCCCTCAAACATCGCACAGCTGAAAGAATTCTGCGTAGAGGAGTGGGCAAAAATTTCTCCCAGTCGATGTCAGAGACTGGTAGACAGTTATAAGAAGCCTACTTGAGGTTGTTTCTGCCAACCACCTATTAGAGCCAAGGGTGTACTTACTTTTTCCACATGCGAAATTTGCAGTTGTGTTTATTTAAATTATACAATGGACTACAAAATGTAAATGTTTCATGATATTTGTTATATTATATCACCTTTATCTGTCAATATTGTTGAAATGAAGTTCAAATAGCTGTATGTTGAAACATGTTGAAAAAGTCAAAACTTTACATGGGGTGTACTTACTTTTTCACGTGACTGTATATATAAATGCAATACTTTGGATATGGAGGAAGTTTATGGAGGCACGTCGAATGGTGTAGGTTGAGGTTGTGGGTGGTGGTTCATTTCAGTCTAATGGAGTAGTGACTGAGTGTGGAAGAGAAATTGAGGGGTGTGTGTGTGCGTGTGTGTGTGTGTGTGTGTGTGTGTGTGTGTGTGTGTGTGTGTGTGTGTGTGTGTGTTGCAGGAGTGGGTGTGGTTTTGCATGAATGTGTTTTTGTTCGAGTGGTGCATGTTGTAAGGGTGGTGGTCGGTTGTTGTTTTTTTGTGGTTGGGGGGTGGGGGTGGGTGTGAGAGTGGATGAGGAGCTGTGGATTCAGGGAGTGGAGGCGGTTTTGTTGTTGTAGTCTGTGTTCTCACTGGCTGGGAGTGGGAGTAGAGTATATATGCATCCGGGTGCAGCTGCTGCATGTGGAGGCCTATGTGCCCCTGCTGGCCCACCTTAGCTGACCCTATCGAGGTTGAAGGGCCGAAACGGGATGATGCTGAGGAGCTCGACTGAGGACCCGGTTAATGAGGCACACTTGTGACCAGGTGTGTTTTGAAATTATATATATATATATATATATGGATTTTATGCATACTATGTAGACTCGTAGTTATACTTACATGTGTGGTTATTTGTCCTCAATATTGAGAGTGTGTGTTTTGCAGAGGTTTGGGCGTGTAATGTGAATAAATATGAGTTCACCGGTAGACTAACTATATATTTAGATGGGTTAGCAGGCAGATTTTGTTTCCCTTCAAATTAATATATTCCATGCTTCCATTTGTTTTCATATCGCCTCCCTTTGACTCGGTTACTGCACACTGATTTAAGAAGGGCCCCACGTGCTGCATCAGATCTCCATTTGGAGAACTGATCAAGATTAACTGGGCATGGGCAACCACCACCCCCCCCCCTCCCCCTCCGAATGACAATAAAAGGGTGAGAAAGGTGGTTTCACAAGTTGGTGGGTTGAAGCTAGAGGGAGAACAGGAAAAGTAAGGCAGGGAGCTAGAGCGATGAGTGTTTTTGCAAAAAAAAACAAAAAAAAAACAAGGGTTTGAACCCGAGGATGGGTAAAGAAAGAGAGGCAGGCAACGACATGACTGCAAAATCACAAGTCTTGGCTGTGGGAGTGCTGGGCAAGGGAAGAGGGATGCACCTGACTTCTGGCCATGAGCCGTGCGTGCAACTAGATGGGGCTATCAGAGGGTAGAGGAGTATGGCAAATTATTCTGGCCACACCAGCAAGTGAGATTTCACCACTGCTTCATTCACTCTTCCATTTAATTCCCTCCTCACGCCTTCCGCTGATGCCTTTCACCCTGGGCCATTTTTGTTTCATTTGACTTACCTTTTATTTCCCCTTAACCCAGTTTGCCATATTTTGGCCCAGAAGAGTTAGATAAATGTTAACTAATGGGGCCACATCTTTTTTGGTGATAAGTTTGTTTATGATTATATTTTTCTCGAAACCAAATGCGTGTGTAGCTGTGTTCAGGACACACATGTTGTGATGTCTCCATGGCGCATTCATTTCCAATTGGATCAGTAATATTTAAGGCACTTGGTTATTCGAGAACCTTATAAGAAGCTCCATCTGCCAGGGCCCCTGATGTCAGGATTTACACCTGGTTTGCATGCAACTGTTAGACAGGAGTGAGATTGCATTTCCTGTATAACATCAGTGCCCAGGTACAGATAGCTTATCCTACTGGTGAATATTGGCATTGCAGTTTATATTTATTGAGTTGACATAAATAACTGCCATGGGAAAAAAAGCAATCGGTTGCAATGCAGTGCGATAATTAGGAGGAAATGGAACAGCTGAGGGTGTCTTGCTACCGAGGGAGGTGTAATGGAAAACTCCACTGAAAGCTGTATCGGCTCAGATAATGGCAAAGATGAACAATAATGAAAAATTGAATGCTGAGATGCATGATAGGTAATATGAATAAAAATGTAGATCAGAATGCACAGAATGTCAAAATCATACTAAAATTCAGCAATTATTGGCATGTATGTATGTATATATATACAGATAGTGCACTAAAATAGAAACACTAGGGTACATGCCCGCACAATATACAGTCACGTGAAAAAGTAAGTACACCCCATGTAAATTTTTGACTTTTTCAACATATTTCAACATACAGCTATTTGATCTTCATTTCAACAATATTGATAGATAAAGGTGATATAATATAACAAATATCATGAAACATTTACATTTTGTCGTCCATTGTATAATTTAAATAAACATAAATGCAAATTTCGCATGTGGAAAAAGTAAGTACACCCTTGGCTCTAATGGGTGGTATTGCCCCCTTTGGCAGAAACAACCTCAAGTAGGCGGTTCTTATAACTGTCTACCAGCCTCTGACATCGACTGGGAGAAATATTTGCCCACTTCTCCATGCAGAATTATTTCAGCTGTGCGATGTTTGAGGGGTTTTTGGCATGCACAGCTCGTTTCAAATCCCCCCACAACATCTCGATGGGATTTAGATACGGGCTTTGACTTGGCCATTCCAGAACCCTCCATTTCTTTCTTTTCAGCCATTCCTTGGTGGATTTACTGGTATGTTTAGGGTCATTGTCATGTTGCAAGGTTTACCTTCGGTTGAGCTTCAACTCTCCGACAGATGGCCTTACATTATCCTCAAGCACCTTCTGGTACAATGAAGAATTCATAGTGGATTCTATGATGGTGAGATGCCCAGGCCCTGATGCAGCAAAGCTGCCCCAAACCATAATATTTCCACCACCATGCTTTGCAGTTGGTATCAGGTTCTTGTGGTCAAATGCTGTCTTTGGTTTTCGCCAAACATGTCTTCTGGTACTGTGGCCAAATAGCTCTACCTTCGACTCATCTGTCCAGAGAACATTGTTCCAGAAGTGCTGGTCTTTGCCGAGGTGTTCATTAGCAAACTTTAGACTTGCCCTGATGTTCATTCTGGACAGCAAAGGTTTCCTCCTGGCACACCTCCCATGTAGAGCAAATTTGTGCAGCCTCTTTCTAATGGTAGACTCGTGCACTTTGACATCAACAGTGGCAAGAGCTACCTGTAGGTCCCGTGATGACATTCTGGGATTCTTAGAGACTTCTTTCAGCATCTTGCGGTCTGCTCTCGGGCTGAACTTGCTGGGGCAGCCTGGCCTGAACAAGTTGGTAGTTGTTTGGAATTTTCTCCACTTGTAGATGATCTTCCGGACAGTCGAATGATTGATTTCAAATAATTGTTTGGAGATCTTTTTAAATCCCTTTCCAGACTCGTAGGCATTTATAAAGTTCTTTCTGAAGGCCTCAGAGAGCTCTTTTGATCTAGGCATGGTGACGCCGCACACTTCAACAACAAAGAGCAAACCAAACTAAATGTCTGAGGTTTAAATAAGACAGGTTCCTCCAAGATCCTCTCTAACGTTGTTCTAACCATTTGCACCTGAGATGGTGCACCTGATTCTAATTTTAGGTATTTGAAGTCGGGATGCACTTACTTTTTCCACATGCGGAATTTGCTTTTATGTTTATTTAAATTATACAATGGACTACAAAATGTAAATGTTTCATGATATTTGTTATATTATATCACCTTTACCTATCAATATTGTTGAAATGAAGATCAAATAGCTGTATGTTGAAATATGTTGAAAAAGTCAAAACTTTACATGGGGTGTACTTACTTTTTCACTTTTTTTTTTTTTTTTTTTTTTTTGTATACAAGATCGAGGCTCGTGAAAGAGCGAACATTAATCACACAGAAAGACAAACAGACACATAAAACAAATAACATCGGGAGCGGTAGACAAGATGGGGAGAGAGGGGGAAGGACACAAACACAACATTTGAGAGCAGGGACCGAGAGACATGGAGACATCGAGAGATCTGTGGGAGGGAGAGGGCTTTTGGGGGGAGGCATGTGAAGGGGCGGAGGCATGTGAAGGGGGGGGGGGTGGGAGAGGTATAAACATATGGACACTGCCAGGATTTCCAGGAAAGAAGTTGGAATTTCAAACAAGGTGGATCTGGGGTGAATTAGTGGGGGTAGAAAAGATCAAGGTTATGGATGGGGGAAGATAAGAGATGGTGGTGAACAGCTGTTTTAAAGACCTGGAGGGAGGAGAGGGATTGAAGGGAGTGTGGGAGTTTGTTCCACAGGTGGGAGAAAAGAGGAATGAAAGAGTGAAGGTGAGCAGAGAGCCGAGATTTCGGCAGTTTAACCATCAGAGGGTTGCTGGCAGATCTTGTGCGACCTGTAGGAATATTTGGGGGACAGAGCACAGAGAGAGCTGGGGGAGCAAGGCCGGAGAGGAGTCGGTAGAAGACAGAAAGGCCACCTACCTGCCTGCGGTGAGTGAGTGAAAGGCCCTCAGAGATAGCTTCATCGCGGGAGATTCCAATGATTTTGAAAGCTTTGGATTCAACAGCGTGAAGCCGAGCCAGGTGTGAGGCAGGAGCACCAGCCCATAGGGGAGAACAGTATTCCATTGAGCTGCGGATGAAAGCCTTGTATGTGGTGAGGAGCTCAGGTGTGCCGAGGAAGGACTTCGCACGACGGAGGATGCCCAGTCGGCGACTGGCTTTGGAGGCCAGCTTGGAAATGTGGTTTTCCCAAGAAAGATCATGGCAGATAGTGAGACCCAAAAGCTTGAGTGACAGAACTTCTTGGAGAGGATTGTTGAGAAAGTAGATGGGAGGGTTGTCCAGTCGATCTTTTCGGAGAGACATAGTAAGAGAGTGAGATTTGTCAGGATTGAAAGACATGTTCCACTTGTTTGACCAGTCTGTGATTTTGTCCAGGTCTTCAGAGAGTGAGGAGGCTGCAGACTGCCGATCTGAGGGAAGAGGAATGGAGCGGCAGAGAGTGGAGTCATCAGCAAAGAGATAGAGAGGATTTTCCAGAGAGTCGGAGAGATCATTGATAAAGACCAGAAAAAGTACAAGGCCCAGCACACTTCCTTGGGGAACTCCAGCCTGAACAGGAAGGGGAGATGAGAGAAATCCATTCAGGGCCACACGTTGACTACGACCAGAGAGGAAGTCCGCAAGCCATGCATGGAGATTTCCATGGATACCATAGGAGGAGAGTTTGGTGAGCAGAGCTGGGTGCCAGACCGTATCAAAGGCCCGTGATATGTCAAGGGAGACAGCTCTGATTTCCTGTTTGGCATTGAGGACCTCCATCCATTGTTGAGACAGCAGAAGCAGCATGTCCAGAGTAGAGTGACCTGGTCTGAAACCAAATTGATGATCAGAGATCAAGCCATTGGAGAAGAGGAAAGATTTCATATCCGAAGCAATGATGGATTCCATGACTTTGCTGATAATTGGGAGCAGGCTGATTGGTCTGTAGTTGCAAGGATCTGTTTTTGCACCTTTTTTGTGTAAAGCGGTAATGTTAGCTGATTTCCAGGATGCTGGCAGATGACCTTGAGCAAAAGATAGGGTGAAAAGAACAGAGAGAGGGTGAGATAGAGCGGCAGAGCAGGATTTTAGGACCCGTGGGCTGATGCCGTCTGGTCCAGTTGCAGAATCAGAGTCGAGGTTTGACAAAAACTCCTCCACCTTGTCAGGAGAGAAGGACACAGAGTCCAGGAGCAGTTGGGTTCGACTGGGAAAGGTGGGAACAGAGAGAGATGGGTTTGGGACTAAGGATTTCGAGGCGAACACAGAGTTGAGGCATTCGGCTTTGTTACGTGCGATGTCAACTGTGTGGCCATTTGAGGTAAGGGAGGGGATGGAGGGGGAACAAACACCAGAAACGGATTTGACCAGACGCCACCAGGATTTGGAGGAAGGAGACAGGTTTGAGAGTTCATTCTTGAGTGAGGAGAGATAGTGCTTCCTGGCACTCCTGAGGGTAGACACACACTTGTTCCGAGCTTGGTGGAAGGAACTGAGATTTCCTTCAGTTGGATTAGCCTTCCAAGAGGCAAAGGCAAGTTGTTTCAGGGCAACTGCCTCACCACAAGATTCAGTGTACCATGGACGGGAGGAAGGGTAAGACAATTGAAGGCGAGATGGGATAAATCTGTGCATGAGAGAGATCAGTTTGCTTTGGAAGAATTCCCAGGAAGAATTGATGTCAGAGGCAGTGGAGATGGGAGACCAATCCAGACGATTGATGGCTGCTTGAAGGCCGTCCCAGTCGGCCTGAGTGAAATGCCAGACTCGTCGACGCTGAGGAGGCTCTCTGAGAATGGCCAGAGAGATGTCCACTTTGACAAGCACATGATCAGAAGAACCGATTGGAGCAGAAGAAGAGCAGCAGACATTAGCAGGGAAGTTTGTCATAACCAAGTCTAGAAGAGAAGATACTCCATTGGCTGAGATCCGGGTCGGGAAATTGACAGATTGTGTCAATCCCAGTGAGTCACAGAAGTCCTTTGCTGAGGTGCCATGACTGGTGAGAGAGGAACCCACACCCAACCAGGTGGCATGATGACAGTTGAAGTCACCACATATGAGGAAGAGAGAGTTGGGATGAGTGGATAGAAGTTGGTCCATGTTGTCAGACATTGAAATGTAGATGGAGTCATCACTGTTTGGGGGACGGTACAGAACACATATGAACAAAAGGTGGGAGCGGAGAGGAAGCCGTAACCAGAGGTACTCCTGCGGGTGAGGAGGAAAGAGAGCAGTGCAAGGAGAGTGAGGAAGAGAGTTTTTGACAAAGATAGCCACCCCACCACCAGGCCGAGGCTCAGGTCTATCATACCGGAGGAGGGAGTAACCAGGAAGAGATATTAAGGAATCAGAGACATCTTGAAGGAGGAAAGTCTCTGTTAAGCAGATCAAGTCTGGATTGTCAGAAGCAACCTGTATGGAGAGATCAGTCAGGTTTGAGCGAAGGCCCCGGATGTTTGAGGTCCATACCGTTAATGAAGAGAGAGGGGGAGCATCGGGTACAGGACAGGGGAGGGGAGGAGTAGGGTAAGATGAAGGATGAGAGGGGGAGGTAGGGAGAGCAGTTGATAGTGTTTCAGATGTTGCAGAAGAGTTCCAAGAAAGGGAAGGATGAGGAGGATGAAAGGTTTGATGGTGAAGGGATGCGGCACAGTGAGGGGTTGTTTGAGGGGGGGCAGAGGAAAGTAGAAGGTTTGGGGGGGTGGAGGTATGAGATAGAAGGGAGACGAAGTGGGGAGGAGGCAGCTTGGAGGAGGAGGAGGGAGGAGAGAGAATTGGAGAGGAATGGTATGGGGGGAGAATTGAATGGGAGGGATTGGGGGGGAGTTTTGAAGGGGAGGAGTGAGGGGGGAGTTTAGGAGGGGAGGGGCAAGGGGGGGAGTTTTGGAGGGAAGGGGCAAGGGGGGAGATCAGGAGTGGAGGGGCAAGGGGGGGGATTAGGAGGGGAGGGGCAAAGGGGGGAGTTTAGGAGGGGAAGGGCAAGGGGGGAGTTCAGGAGTGGAGGGGCAAGGGGGGAGTTTAAGAGTGGAGGGGCAAGGGGGAAGTTTCGGAGTGTAGGTGCAAGGGGGGGGATTTGGATGGGAGGGGCAAGAGGGGAGTTTAGAAAGTGGATGATTAATGAAAGACGAACATTGATAACAAATTGGGTTTGTTGTGATTTTCAAGTTAGCAATCCGATTCAGAACGATGGAGGAGGGATGGAATGAATGTGAATTTAGACCATGTAGTGAGGGAGACGTATAAGATATTGAATTTCTTTTTTTTGAAGTGGAATGAGTTGGAGAGGAAATTGAGAAAAACCTTTTAAATAGGAAGAAAAACAGCGTGTTGTAATATACCACTGAATAAAACACAGAAGGGGAAAGGTTAAACATATTTAAATAATATTTAAACAGAACTATGAACAATCTTATATGCACAAAAATACCAACGGGGGGAGAGCCGAGAGGGACCACCACGAGTCACGTGAACAGGGCAAACGGTGGATGGCAAGGAGATAATGGGGGTGGGGCGAACAGCACACCTGGACAGAAAATACAGGATGAGACAACAGTACACGTGGAGAAAATAAAATAAATGTTTTTGTTTTTTTTGTTTTTTTTGGGGGGGGGGTGGGGATTTAGAACGTTAGACAGTATTATGTTCGGGGTAGAAGGGAAAAAACCAAGAGCCAAGCAAAACACGCTTAAGTTAACAAAACACCGACGGGGGTACAACTACAAGGCCACACACGAGGAGCAGAACACGATTAATTAATTACGAGTTACAGGAAATTCAAACCAAAACTAACTATAATCAAACAATATCGCATGGACGATAAAATAACGAGTTGAAATTTGACAATCTATCTGGGGAAATGGGGGAGAAACACGTGGTCGAAGAACGAACGAACGAATAAGAATGAATAAACGAATGAGCACAGAGAAGGTAATGTCTTTTTTTTTTGTTTTTTTGAGTTGAGATTTACATAAGGAAGTAGGCTTTGGGGTGGAAAGACTGCGAAAACAGAGAACGAAAGTTATTGGATCACAAACGACAGGCGCTGAGAGAAAAACAAAGCCTCAAGGTTGTACAGTGTACACTGTACAAGGCCTCAAGACGACACGAATTAACACGATTTTCAATACAGGTATGAAAGATTTGCACCGAAAATCTTTGTCGGGACAATATACGTACATACACCATAAAAGAAATACAGTTATAACGAAAATACAAAAGGGAACAATTACTTAACTTCGATTTCGATGGAGAGCGTGTGGAGCTGCGAAAAAACGAACCCTCACCAGCAAGACCGGAAACGGAAGTCATAACATGACTGTATATGCAAAGTATGGGGCTGCTACACATACATGACTGGCACGTGAAATATGCATATCTCTTCCCAGCAGTCCTCTCTTGTGTAAGGGTGATGGGCTGCGGCTCAGGTCCGGCATTAAGAGCCAGCATGGCCGCAAGAGGAGACCTCAGTGACTTTGAAGCGGGTATCATTGTTGGTGCACATTTCGCAGGCCTTTCAGTGACAAAGCCTGCGGAAGTTGCTAACATGCTACGAGCAACTGTCTCAAAAGTGATGTCAGCCTGGGAAAAAGAAGGAAAGATGTCTAGACAAGCATGATACGCGGGCATTAGTGTGCATTCCGAGGCGAAACAGCAGGAGAGCAATGGTGGATAGACCGTGTGCGGAGTTCAATGCAGGTCATGAGCATCTTGTTTGGTTGACAACGGTCAGAATGGCACTTCACAGGGTGGGATAACACAGGCATGTTGATATGCACAAATCGCTCATAACACCTGGCAATACCCATTTGCAGGTACAGTCATGCAAGAAGCATAGTCAATGGACTGCCAAGGAATGGAAGAACGTGATATGGTCTGATGAGTCATCCTTCAACATGTTCTCGATGAATGGATGTGTGTACGTGTGGCAACAGCCCAGGGAGCTATGCAGACCCGAGTGCCTGGTTCCAACAGTAAAAGGTTCTGGCGGTTCCATAATACAACAATGCTCCAGTCAACAAGGCATGCGTGGTCCATCTCCATCAAACCAACGTGAATTGGAGGAATTCCTTGTGGAAAAATGGTGCCATGTTTCTGTAGAACAGTACCAGGGGACCCTTGTTGAGTTCATGCCACATCATATCCATGCCGTCCTGGATGCACATGGTGGGCCAACACCTTACTTAAGTGACATTCTGTTGATGTTGTACACCGCTCCTTTCCTATGCCATCTCCAGGCATTGCAAATCGTCACTGCCGGCACCGAAGGGGGCTCGGCAGTGACGCACGCTGAAAGGGAGTACTCAGTTTTCACTCTGTTTGTTTGTTTTCTTGTTTTCTTTCTTGTTTTCTTGGTTGTCCGGGCGATATCTCAGCCATCCTTTGAGCTCGGAAGCTGAAATTTCGGCACAGTGGTGAGCAAGTCCTTTCTCAAAAACGATATTTTTTGTTTTTTGATTAATCAATTAATTGATAATAATAATAATAATGCATTTATTTTATATAGCGCTTTTCAGGAAGCCCAAAGACGCTTTGACAGAGTGCAAAACATAATGCATAGCAAAACATAAAGACAATTGCAAAAAAAGAAGAATCAATAGGGAAATATTCAAAGCACAAAGGAGGGAGAAGGAGAGGAGATAGTCAGGGGTTAGATGCTGTGGGTTAAATGTTGAATGCAGTGTTGAACAGGTGGGTCTTGAGTGATGTTTTGAATGTGGTGAGTGAGGAGGAGTCTCTGATGGTGTGAGGTAGCGAGTTCCAGAGGGTGGGAGCAGCGATGGAGAAGGCCCTGTCCCCCCAGGATCTAAATTTGGTCCGGATGGGGGGGGGGGGGGTCAGGAGGTTGGTACCAGCAGAGCGGAGGTTGCGGGTGGGAGTGTGTCTGGAGAGGAGGTCAGCCAGGTAGGATGGGGCCAGGTTATGGAGGGCTTTGTAGGTCAAGAGGAGGATTTTGTACTGGATTCTCTGGGAGATGGGGAGCCAGTGAAGCTTGTAAAGGACGGGGGTGATGTGGTCACGGGTCCGGGAATGGGTGAGTAGACGGGCAGCGGAGTTCTGAATGTATTGGAGTTTATTGGTGATTGTTGAGGGTGAACCATAAAGGAGGCTATTGCAGTAGTCCAGACGGGAAGTGATGAAGGCGTGGATGAGGGTTTCTGCAGCCACGGAGGAGAGGGATGGACAGAGACGGGCGATGTTTTTCAGGTGAAAGAAGGCTGTCTTTGTGATCTGTTTAGTGTATTTGTCGAAGGAGAGGGTTTGGTCAAAGATGATGCCAAGATTCCGGATGTGAGGGGAGGTGGATACTGGGAAACCGTCGATGTTGAGGGCAAAGTTATGGGTGGACTTGGTGAGCGTTTTTGGGCCAATGATGATTATTTCAGATTTATCACAGTTAAGTTTGAGGAAGTTGATTTGAAGCCAGGATTTTATTTCAGTGATGCAGTTTGTCAGGATAGAGTGGGTGGCGGTGGAGATGGACTTGGTGGAGATGAAAAGCTGGATGTCATCAGCGAAGCAGTGGAATTGGAGACCATGACGGCGGATTAAGTGACCGAGGGGGGACAGGTAAAGGATGAAGAGGAGGGGGCCAAGAACTGAACCTTGGGGGACACCTTGGGGGAGGGGAGCAGTGGGGGATTTGCAGTTATTGATGGAGATGAACTGACGTCTGTCAGAGAGGTATGATTTAATCCAAGAGAGGGCAGTGCCGGTAATGTTAAAGGTGGTTTCAAGTCGGGTGAGGAGGATGGTGTGATCGATGGTGTCAAAGGCGGCGCTGAGGTCGAGAAGGATGAGAATGTTGAGGTTGCCAGCGTCAGAGGAGAGGAGAAGGTCGTTGGTGATTTTGAGGAGAGCAGTTTCAGTACTGTGGTTGGAGCGGAATCCGGATTGGAATGTTTCATACAGGTTATTGGCAGAGAGGTGATGTTTGAGTTGAGTGGCTACAGCGCGTTCCAAAACCTTTGACAGAAAGGGTAGGTTGGAGATGGGTCTGAAGTTATTTAGGGTGTCAGGGTTTAGTCCAGGTTTTTTCAGAATGGGGGTAACAGCAGCAATTTTGAGGGATGGTGGGACGATGCCTGTAGACAGGGAGGAGTTTATTGTTGCAATGATAAGTGGAGAGAGAGCAGGAAGGGAGGCCTTGACAAAGCTGGAGGGGATGGGGTCAAGAGTGCAGGTGGCAGTTTTCATTCCGATGAGGAGTTCAGAGAGGTCAGTAGGGGAGACTGGGGAGAATTGAGACAGGGGATGGCAGGTGGTTTGAGGGGGAGCGGGTGCGGCGGTGGTCAAGCTGTTGTAGATGTTTTCAATTTTGCGTTGGAAGAATGAAAGGAAGGAGATGCAGTTGTCTATTGTGAATGACTGGGTGGTGGTGTTCAGGGGGCTGAGGAGTTTGTTTATTGTAGAGAAGAGTGCTTTTGGGTTTCCGGAGCCAGAGTGGATAATTTGAGAGTAGTAGGCGGAGCGGGCGCGGGAGAGGGCATCTTTATAGTGTTGTATGTGGTCCTTGTAGGCCTGGGAGTGAACTGTGAGACCTGTTTTATTGCGGAGTCTTTCAAGTTGGCGAGCACGAGTTTTCATCAGGCGGCGTTCAGGGGTAAACCAGGGAGCAGAATGGGTGAAAGAAACTGTTTTGGTTTTTATAGGCGCAAGTTGGTCAGGGCAGGAGGAGAGAGTGTGGTTGTAGTAGTCAGTGAGGTCAGAAGGGGTGTGGAGGTCAACGAAGGGAGAAGTGGACATTTTTTCAGAGAGGGTCGATGAGAATGAGGCAGGTGAAAGAGCGTTTAGCTTACGGAAGTTGATAGTGCGATAATGCCTTGGTGCTGGGGTGGGGATGTTGATGGTCAGAGTGATGGCTAGGTGGTCAGAGAGAGTGAGGTCGGAGCCAGAGAGATGGTGCAAAATTAGTCCAGTAGAGCAGACAAGGTCCAAAATGTGACCATGGTTATGGGTAGGAAAGTTGACATGTTGAGTGAGGTTAAAGCAGGTGAGTAAATCAGTGAAGTCAGTGGTTAGCGTGGAGTCAGTGGAGTCCATGTGGATATTGAAATCACCAAGGAGGAGGATTGAGGGGGAGAGTTATTTAATTGAGGAGTTATTTAATTATTAGCGATTAATTAAGTACTTATTTAATTAATCAAATTTCCTTTCTCTTCTGACCATTAACTCAGGCACCTTTTGAGTTAGGAAGCTGATATTTGGACATGCCAATGACCAGGTGATTTGGTGGCAAAGGCTATTTTTGATTTATTAATTAATCAATTAATCAATTAATCGATTAATTATTTAATTATTCGATTAATGACAAAATTTTTTTATTTAAGTTACAGATTCTGATGAAATGGTGGTGGTTTATGTGTTCTGTGACCGAATTGATTGATAGTTTAATTTTTTTATGATTATTATTTATTTATTTTCATTATTAATCATTTATTTATTTTCTTTCTCATTTGGCCAATATCTCAGGCACCTTTTGAGCTGGGAAGCTAATATTTGGACATGACAGTGACCAAGTGATGTGGCTATCAAGGATATTTTTGATTTATTGATAAATCATTTAATCGATTCACTATTTATTGATTAATCGATGAATTATTTAATTTTTTATTAATGACTTATTTGATTAAATTTCTAAAAGATACATCTTCAGATGAAGCACTAGTGGTTTTGTTATGGTGTTAGCCAATTGATTAAGAAAATATTTTGTGATAATCTTTTATTGATTTTAATTATACAATTAATCAATCAATTAGTGTACACCTCTCCCTCCCAATGCAATCTCTATGAGCTGAACTGCGGTATTGCCGGGTGCCATAGGCGCCCCGGCAATGCCGCGCTGTAGGATATTTAATTATTTGGCATGGGGGCAGTGTACTTTGAATGTATCTGTACTTGTTTCCATTTTTTTTGTTCACTACCTGTATGTATGTATACACTGCCTGTGCAGTAGTATGTACCATCTGTATGTATGTATGTATGTATGTATGTATGTATGTATGTATGTATGTATGTGTGCATGTCTGAAACGAAAAGGATCAAAAACAGTTTGGCCAATCACCAAATTTTGCATACGTCATCGGGGTACCCAGTGTCAGGTCAAGAGAATGAAATAAATCCCACCCTCCATGCACGAGGGTGGCAAAATGACTTTCAATTTTTGCCTATACACATGGAATCGTACAAGTGGTTCAACCACTGACCCCTGTCGGATTGGCGAGTGGGGTATTGACTCCATATTTCGCTCCTGTATGGAGTTGATATTACTTCTAAGTGCAAATGTTGCAGATGTACACAGCATATTGAAATGAGAGGATTGATAAATGGCACTGTTAATTATTTAATTACAGACATAAATGCCCAGCTGAAATATGAGGTTATGTGGAACATGTTAATGCACAGTTTGCTAATTTGGTAGGGACAATTACAGAGGTGAAAAGCCACATTGCACATGTGAGCATTTAGCGACACAGTGCAGCCAGCTCGATGTTTGAAGGGAAAATGCCCATATTGAGGGGGTAGACAAGATTTTTTGCCATCTGTAGTTGGTAGGCCATGGCTGCATCTTAAAAGAGGAAATGTCAGTGACAAGTTACTCAGTTATTTTTTTGTTTAAATAAGGACTTTCAAAAAACAATATGTCAAGACTTGAAGAGTGACCTTGCTTGTTCATAGAAGGGTCAACCCAAAAATTTATCAGAGAAATCAACCACACTAAGGAGGAGATAGCTTTGACTTAGAATATTGTCATTATCTATCATGTTTTGGCGCAGGAGACATGAAAGAGCTGTCCTTGGAGGTTGTCAATGGCAATCTGGGAACAGACTGAGCTGAAACCTTTCAAACAGACTCCGACCAAACAACAAGACCACCCCATTATTCAAGCTTGATGGGAAAGGGAGCTCAGTCTAGAGTCGAATAGAATCGCAATCTAATAGAAGCAAATGCTGGACCCAGTAGTCATCTGGTGGCTACATCACATGGATCAGCTGCAGACATTTATAACGTAATTCCATAAGGAATTTTGCATATGTATGACGTGATTTCAGTCCTCAATCACAGTTTTAGAAATAAATAGCAAATTGAGTTGGTAAAGGTCATATTGCAAAACTGGAAATGGAGGTCAAATGAGACTATTTCTGAGTTCATGCAGGAGACAAAGTTAGCCGTTAGGATCATGTATCATGACCTGCTTGCTGAGGAATGGGACAGACAAGCTCTAGATAATTTTTTTGACTCCCTTCCCTGACCAGGAGATGAAGGTCCAAATCAAATCTAAGTACCTAGAGGACATCCAAATGGCAGCTTAATACGCAGCAACATTAGCCACAATGCTGAGGCCAATCTGTGTTGTCGACCAGGGCTCAAAGTTGAGGGGTATCAGCTCTTAGGCATGAAGATTAGACACAGGAAGTTGACTTTGCAACAGCAAGAAAAGGATTAGTGACTAAATAGGGAAAATGGGAAAATGCTTTGGAATATCATTAAGTCACAGCAAGAGAGTTTGGGGCATAGGTCTGGTGAGTGTAGGATAGGCAATACAAATATGTTTTGACCTAAAGGTCCAAATAGACCAAGTCAAGGGGTACCATTTTAGGTTACTGTTAAAGGAGAGGCGACAGAGACATTTTGCTTGGTAGGTGAGGTAATGAGTAGCGCAAACACCTTTTCAGAGGATCAGGATGTAAGACACCATGAGGTCACCTGGGTAAGTTATCCAGATGAGCATATAAAGTCATAGTGAAAAACACATGGTACTGCTCGGTCTCAAGATGCATTGATTTGACCTCATCTCCAACTTTGGTGATTAATTGTGGACAATGTTTAGATGTTAAATGCATGGGAACCAGACTCGCTGGTGTAACGGTCAGAGCATCCGCTCTGAGTTTGGGAGGTCGGCATTTTGAATCCCAGGCGAGTCATACCAGACCCTTTAAAAACGGGTTTGTGCTGCTTTCTTGCTAGACGCTCAGCATTTAAAAGGATAGAACATGGACAATGCCCATTGACTGGCATTCAAGGGGAGGAGGAAATTACTCCCTAGGAAATGCCCTGCTAAGTGCAGTGAAAAAGACAGTGCCGTTGTTGTGACATCACTGGTACCCACAGTACTCCAGTAAGTGACGGCACTTCTCCCAAGCTCAGTGGCGCTGTTAGTCTTGTCTAACAGTCCTATGTTGTGTCTTCGGTATGTGTCAGTATGTAAATGTGTATGAGACATGTATGTGTGTGGTAGCTCCACCATGAGCCATATATCCTGTAAAAAAAACAAAG
The DNA here is from genome assembly GCF_964187855.1 of Myxine glutinosa. NCBI lineage: Eukaryota > Metazoa > Chordata > Myxini > Myxiniformes > Myxinidae > Myxine > Myxine glutinosa. Next base: position 166,310,550 of record NC_136261.1, read on the forward strand.
AAGTCAATTTAAGGATTAACATTCGGATCGAAGGTGAACCCAGTGAGGTGGTCGCAGATAATGAGGCTAGTGTTACCATCATCTGCTCACTTGTCTTCGATTAAATGTTTGGGGGATGGAAAGAATATCAACCCCATTAAATGGTCATTCCTATGCCTAGTTCCCTACAAGCAGCGAGTGTGGTGGCTCAAATTCTAGGTTGTGGTACCGTACTGTTAGTTTTGAATTGGGTATGCCAGAATACAACACAGAGATGTAACTGGTGGAAATGTTGAATCCATGTTTGATTGGGTCGTATTTTCTCAGGACAAATGATTGGTGATTTGACTTGGGTGTGGAACAAGAAGCTGCCCTGAATGGTATTAGGTGGGGAGATGAGGTGACGAGGTGTGGTGATTGATGCAAGAGTCAAAGTCCCTCGAATGACAAATTCTGGCCACCCAGACCAAATGTAGGTGTACCCTTTGGTCTGGGGGAGTTGTATAATGCAAACAATGAAGAACCTGTTGGTTGGCTACACCCTTGTGAATGTAAAATAACACTGCATTAGGAGTACAATTGTTCAATGTGTGCCGACATCCATGGACCTTGTGCAGAAGTACTAAAGTATTCAAATGTACCTCACAAAAGAAATGCCAGAAGTGGTGGAAAACAATACCTTGCAAAGCGAGCACAGAAAGATTGTCTCCATGGTAGTTTGATTTTGCCTCAATATTTGATCGAACTGGAAAAATGTAGTGGCATTGGTTGGACCAGATTACAGAAAGATTCATTGCACAATCTCATTGTGAACTACAGACTTGGCATTTAATATGGAATATTTTTTTTTTCTTGACTTGGGTTTACTTTCTGAACTCAGTATATCAATCTGGTGAGTTTCTTTTACGCTTCGATGATTTCTTTGTTAAAAGAACCATGTCACTGATTGTCTGTCACAGCAAGAAGTCAATAACAGGATTATATCACATGTGGCGTGACAAAATGTACGGACAGTACATTTGACGATTGGCTTCACAAATCGGGTATATAAGGGTTGTTGCGTTCTGTATTAGTGGAAAACAACTGCTGCACGTCTCCAAAAGTTATTGCCGCTTCCTCTGGAGATGGTCCGTCAACTCGACAATGCTGTTTGTCATGGAGTGGTGGCTTTACGAAATTCCGTCATGAAACAGCATGCTATTGTTCGGCAGTATGGCATCACTCAAGTTCAGGTGTCAAAGATCCTGAAAGGAAATGCTCAGAGGGGTGTCCCTTCTCCAATACCGAGGCCAGGACGTCCCCGCAGAACCACAGGGAGGGATGATCGCCAGCTGCACCGGTTAGTCCGCAATGGCTGTACCAAGTCAGCTAATCGGCTTAGGGCTGAGTGGCAGCAACTCACAAATGTGCCTGTATCCAGGAGGCTAGTCAACCAATGACTGCTTCAAGCAGGCTATCAGGCCAAGCGTCCCCTGAGAAAGCCACGCCTGACCAGACAACACCGCCAGCGCCGATTGCAGTGGGCCAGAGAGCACCGCCAATGGCAGCCAGGACACTGGAATCACGTGATCTTCAGTGACGAGTCTAGATTTCTGGTCTATCATCAAGATGGCCGCGTCTGAGTGCGCAGACAAGTGCATGAAGCCTACAATGAAGATTGTATAGTGCCAAGAGTCCAGGCTGGAGGTGGTGGGGTGACCGTTTGGGCTGCTTTTCATGCAGGTGGCAAAACTGACCTGGTTGTTCTGAATGGAAACCTGAACCAGTTCAAGTACAGGGCCATTCTGGAAGAAACATTGCTTCCATTTGCTCGTGCAGCCTTTCGAGGAAACTTTGTCTTCCAAGATGACAATGCACGGCCTCATCGTGCTCGCATGATCCAACACTTTCTTGCTGACCGTGGTGTAGAGCATATGGAGCGGCCTGCCATGTCCCCGGATATGAATCCGATAGAGAACTTGTGGGCAGAATTAATGCGTCAAATCGACAACTTGGACCAGCATCCCACCTCTGTGCGTGAATTACAGCAGGCTATTGTCACTGCATGGCAAGCGTTTCCTGTCCAAACCTTGGCAAATCTCGTGAACAGCATGCCTCAACGTGTACGTGCTCTCCTGAATGCCTGTGGGGGTTACACGAAGTACTGAACTGTCATTTTACTGTCCGTAATCCCAGTCGTAATTTAACTTTTGTTTTTGTTAAAAAAAAAATTTGGCTAATGTGCAAAATAAAGAGATACTACTGGAAAACGTACAGAAGTTTAACACAGTACTGTCCGTGAATTGAGTTCGATATCAGTTTACATCACTTTCAAGGATCAATTTATTTGCTTCGAAATGTCAAATGTGGTTTTTGTTTCTTTTAAGGGTCACATTAACAAAATCTAGAATAATTTCAACATAATTCCAATGAACTTTTGGTTCTAAGTCATCTTGAAAAGTAAGTTCACCCCTGTTACATATTTATGTGAATTACTATTCCGGGCTTTGCTTATCAGTGTGTAGTCGATTAAAGGTTGTTGTGATTAAAGGGTCAGGAGCCCTTCTGAGAAAAAGGAGACCGGAAACGGAAGAAGAAAAAACACGAGGTCCTGGAGACGCGACGATTCTTCTTCTTCCTCGCCAAGCTCGGACGCGAGCGGTATCGATTGAGCAACGTAAGAGAATCGGCGTTTCAAAGCCCGTCTGGCAAGAGGAGTTACCGGGACGTGTAACTACCCTTTGACACATCAAGTCACTGTGGGTTCGTGCACGGAACCAAGCAGCTGGCACGGTTCGCCTCGCCGTCTACAAGGCCGCGTACGGGTCGCACCTGGGGCCGCGCGCGCTGGGCAAGCCGCGTGTTGCTTTGCCTGCTTTACATTATCCGCTTTGCTTGGCCAGGAGGTGCGCGCTGCAGCCGTTGTTCCCGGTACGGGACGTGCCCGGTGAAAGCACGTCAGGAAGGGTCCGTTCAACCGCCCCCGGGCGGAGATCGAACTACAGGAGTACGGGGACATTGTGAGAGACATTGACCATGGAGGGAGTCGGGAGTGGGGCTCACGTGAGGAATGTATAAGATGGCCATCTTAGAGTTAATGTAGATGAGTTTACATCTTTGCACTATTGATTGCTGATTGTTGATGGTTGATTGCTCGGGGAATATATCATTGATTATTCCGGATCCTTGGTGTGGGTTTTTTTTTCTTGGTTGGAATTCATATTGATTGCGTTACGAAAGCGCATACATAATAAATCTTTCTGGTGGAGTTCCTCTCACGGTCCGGGGGTCACCGAGACCAGGTAGTCACCGGGAGGACCACGTAACAACCCCCACAAAAAAAATATTCCATATTAAATGCCAAGTCTGTAGAACGGCACTCGCCAGAGTGCATACCTCCGCCAGGCTGCACAGTTCACGTTTGGTGTCTCACCGATAGGCCGGATACGGGTCTTCACCAAAATCGAATCAATTTGTCCCTGGCACACACCAAACCTCTCCACCCAGTTTCGTCCAAATCCATCCATAACGTTTTGAGTTACCCTGCTCACAAACAGACCGACAGACAGACATGTGAAAACATAACCTGTGTCCACCTTTGGTGGCGGGAGTAATAATATGGATGTCTTCTCTTTGTCAACTAAAGATGTTGGGTACATGAGACTGTCAAGTACCAAATTGACAATAAAGAGGAGAGACCAGTTTGTTAACGAGCCTGGAAGGAGGGTCACTTGTGAAGGGAGGCTGATAAACAGGTGAAAATTGTCCAGAGTACTGTTTTCATTGAGCCATCAGTGAACACTCTGATGTCACCTGTTGTCCGAGTTAAAAATGAACATGGAACCACTCGATCCTGTGTGGACTATTGACAACGAGGCAATCTACCATTCAAAGACTCATCTTCTGCCAATAATTGATGATACTCTGAATAGGATTTCTCACTCAGATTGGTTTTTTAGCCGCGTCGCAAGACGCTGGTCATAGAGTGCCCTCTGCTGTTGTTGTTGTTGTTGTTCTTCTTCTTCTTGTTCTTCTTGTTCTTGCAGAGAATACAAAACTTCAAAGCTCCACCCATTCTGGGAACCATAGCTCCACCCATTGTGAGAGAGGCTTCATATAAACAAATATCCACCATTTTATTAACTCGCATAGCTTTGAGGCCTGTTTTGTAGGCCTGTGGTGTCTTCCTCTCTCACACAGTTTTATTTCAAATCAAATTCGATATATCATTTCATTTTTCACAGTCGCTAACATAGTTTTAGACTCGGTTGAAAAAAAACGGGAAGAAAATCCGATGGAAGTTGCCCTTTTTCGAACGAAATGAATTCTCAAAGGCCTGTAACTCCAAGTCCATTGAGATTTTTTTTTTTTAAATCGCGGCATGGTCAGTCATACACCGCCCGAAATAAGAGACGGGAAATTGCCGAGATATATATATTTTGTTTAAATCGCGGCATGGTCAGTCATACACCGCCCGAAATAACAGACGGGAAAATGCCGAGATATATAAAAAATTCGTCCATTTGATGACAATCGTCACGATGAAATATTTAATTTATATGTCGTCACAATAATGTGGAGAGAGGAGCATAGCTTCGTTCACGTGTCGCCACATACGGGAAATTGCCGAGATATATTTTGTTTAAATCGCGGCATGGTCAGTCATACACCGCCTGAAATAACAGACGGGAAAATGCCGAGATATATTAAAAATTCGTCCATTTGATGACAATCGTCACGATGAAATATTTAATTTATACGTCGTCACAATAATGTGGAGAGAGGAGCATAGCTTCGTTCACGTGTCGCTACACACGAGAAATTCCCGAGATATATATATTTTAAATCGCGGCATGGTCAGTCATACACCGCCTGAAATAACAGACGGGAAAATGCCGAGATATATTAAAAATTCGTCGCCACACACGGGAAATTTCCGATATATTTTCACTTTGCACAAAAATAACATCAAGTAATCGAATCAATAGGAATGTCCTGTGTCTATAACATCGACGTTATAGGCACAGCTGCATCTAGGCATTGTGTAACATCGACGCGGCTTTTGTTTTAATTAAAACTTTTTGTACTTGTTCACTCTAGATCGCAAAAGTGAGTATTGACAGGTGGAAATGAGCGATTACAAGAAGATGAATTTACCATCAAATTAGTGAATAGGAGAAGACAGCATTCCAGAGCAGGTGACTTATCTTTTTCCTTTTTTGCATACATGATTGAAGCTCATGGAAAAGCGAGAACAGAATGGAAAGGGAGAAATATCAACAGCAGAGTATAAGTGAGAGTGAGATCAAGAGGAGGGGGAGAAGGACAGAATAAATGAGCAAGCTGAACGAAACACAGCAATTAAATTTAAAAAAAATTGTGTACAGGATCGAGGCTCGTGAAAGAGCTAACATTTATCACACAAAAAAATCAACAATACACACAAAGTATATAATAAGGGGAGCGGTAGACAAGATGGGGAGAGAAGGGAGAGGGCTTAGGGGAGAAGGGGGGTGGGACGAGAAGCATAAAACACAAGGACACTGCAAGGACTTCCAGGAAAGAACTTGGTATTTCAAAAAAGTGGATCTGGGGTGAAATTTGTGGGGGTATAAAAGATCAAGGTTTTGGATGGGGGAAGATAAGAGATGGTGGTGAACAGCTGTTTTAAAGACCTGGAGGGAGGAGTGGGATTGAAGAGAGTGAGGGAGTTTGTTCCAGAGGCGGGAGAAAAGAGGATTGAAGGAGTGAAGGTGAGCAGAGAGTCTTGATTTTGGCAGATTAACCATAAGAGGGTTGCAGGCAGATCTTGTGCGACCTGTAGGACTATTTGGGGGACAGATCCCAGAGAGAGCACGTCTCCCGGTGAGCCGGAGAGGAGTCGGTAGAAGACAGAAAGACCACCAACCTGCCTGCGGTGAGTAAGTGAAAGGCCCTTGGAGTTAGCTTCATCGCGGGAGATTCCGATGATTCTGAAAGCTTTGGTTTCAACAGCGTGAAGCCGAGATAGGTGTGAGGCAGGAGCACCGGCCCAGAGGGGAGAACAGTATTCCATTGAGCTGCGGATGAAAGCCTTGTATGTGGTGAGGAGCTCAGGTGTTCCAAGGAAGGACTTCGCACGATGGAGGATACCCAGTCGGCGACTGGCTTGGAGGCCAGATTTGAAATGTGGTTTTCCCAGGAAAGATCATGGCAGATAGTGAGACCCAAAAGCATGAGTGACAGAACTTCTTGGAGAGGATTATTCAGAAAGTGGATGGGAGGGTTGTCCAGTCGGTCTTTTTGAGGAGACATAGTAAGAGTGTGAGATTTGTCAGGATTGAAAGACATGTTCCACTTGTTTGACCAGTCTGTGATTTTGTCCAGGTCTGCAGAGAGTGAGGAGGCTACAGACTGCCGATCTGAGGGATGAGGAATGGAGCGGCAGAGAGTGGAGTCATCAGCAAAGAGATAGAGTGGATTTTCAAGAGAGTCAGAGAGATCATTGATGAAGACCAGAAAAATCACAGGGCCCAGAACACTGCCTTGGGGAACTCCAGCCTGAACATGAAGGGGATATGAGAGAAACCCATTCAGGGCCACACGTTGACTACGACTAGAGAGGAAGTCCGCAAGCCATGCATGGAGATTTCCATGGATACCATTGGAGGAGAGTTTGGTGAGCAGAGCGGGGTGCCAGACCGTATCAAAGGCACGTGATATGTCAAGGGAGACCGCTCTAATTTCCTGTTTGGCATTGAGGACCTCCATCCATTGTTGAGACAGGAGACGCAGCATGTCCAGAGCAGAGTGACCTGGTCTGAAACCAAATTGATAATCAGAGATCAAGCCATTGGAGAAGAGGAAATATTTGATATCCGAAGCAATGATGGAAATCCATGACTTTGCTGTTAATTGGGAGAAGGCTGATTGGTCTGTAGTTGCAAGGATCTGTTTTTGTACCTTTTTTGTGTAAAGCGGTGATGTTGGATGATTTCCAAGCTGATGGCAGATGACCTTGAGCAAAAGAGAGGGTGAAGAGAACAGAGAGAGGGAGTGAAAGAGCGGCAGAGCAGGATTTTAGGACCCGTGGGCTGATGCCTTCAGGTCCAGTTGCAGAATCAGAGTCGAGGGTTGACAGAAACTTTTCCATCTTGTCAGGAGGAAAGGACACAGAGCCCAGGAGCAGCTGGGTACGACTGGGTATGGTGGGTGCAGAGAGATATGGGTTTGGGACACAAGATTTAGAGGCAAACACAGAGTTGACGCATTCAGCTTTTTCACGTGCGGAGTCAGCTGTTTAGCCGTTTGAGGTAAGGGAGGGGATGGAGGGGGAACAAACACCAGAAACAGATTTGACCAGATGCCACTAGGATTTGGAAGAGGGAGACAGGTTTGAGAGTTCGGTCTTGAGAGTGGAGAGATATTGTTTCCTGGCTCTCCTGAGGGTGGACACACACTTGTTTCGGGCTTTGTGAAAGGAAATGAGATTTCCTTCCATTGGATTTTATTTCCAGGAGGCGAAGGCAAGTTGTTTCTGGGCAACTGCCTCACCACAAGATTCCGTGTACCATGGACGAGAGGAAGGTTATGACAACTGAAGACGAGATGGGATAAATCTGTGCATGAGAGAGAGCAATTTACTTTTGAAGAATTCCCAGGATGAGTTGATGTCAGAGGCGGTAGAGATGGGAGACCAGTCCAGATGATTGATGGCTGCTTGAAGACCGTGCCAGTTGGCCTGAGTGAAATGCCAGACTCGTCGACGCTGAGGAGGCTCTCTGAGAATGGTCAGAGATGTCCACTTTAACAAGTACATGATCAGATGAGCCGATTGGAGCAGAAGAAGAGCAGCAGACATTTGCAGGGAAGTTAGTCATAACCAAGTCTAGAAGAGAAGATGTTTCATTGACCGATTGAGCGAAGCCCCTGGATGTTTGAGGTCCATACCATTAATGAAGTGGAAGGGGGAGCATCGAATACAGAACGGGGGTGAGGGGGGAGGGTAGGGTAAGATGTGGAAGAGGAGGAAGAGGTATGGAGAGCTGTTGAAAGTGTGTCAGAGATTTCAGAATGGCTAGGAGAAAGGGAAGGATGTGGCAGACAAAAGCTTTGATGGTGATTGTCGTGTGGCACAGTGAGGTGTTATTTGATGGGGGGGGGGGGGGGGGAGCAGAGCGAGGCAGAAGGTTGGGGGAGATGGAGGTGAGAGTTGGAAGGGGGAAGAAGCGGAGAGGACGCTTTGAGGAGGAGGGGTGAGAGGGGGGAAATGGAGAAAAAATGAGGGTGGGGAGATTTGAAGGGGAGGGGCGAGGGGGGAGTTTAGGAAGGAAGGGGCAAGGGGGGGATTTGAAAGGGATGGGAGATGGGGGAGATTTGGAGGGGAGGGGGAGGGGCGAGGGGGAGTCTAGGAGGGGAGGTGTGCGGGGGGAGTTTTGGATGGAAGGGGAAAGGGGGAGATTTGAAAGGGATGGGTGATGGGGAAGATTTGGAGGGGAGGGATGAGTTTGGATTTTAGAAAGTGTTGTACGATTAATGGGAAACGAACATTTATTGCAAAATGAGTTTCTTGTGACCTGAGAGTCAGAGATACAGTTAAGGACGCTGGAGGGGAGGGGGGGGGGGGCGAGTGGAGTGCAGGTGAGTTTCGGGAATGTAGGAAAAAGGAACTGTAAGAGATGGATTTTTTTTTTGGAATGAATAGATTTGGTGAGCAAGTCGGAAGCACCCTTTTAAAGAAGAAGAAGAAAAAGGTGTTATAATACACGACAGAATACAGTACTTCAGGGAAAAGCTTAAACATGTTTAATTTGAACAGTGAAAACTATCTGGGGGAAATGGGGGTGAAACACATGGTCGAAGAACGAAACGAACGAATAAGAACAACGAATAAACTAATAAGAACAACGAATAAGAACAAAGAAGAAATGTTTTTTTAGTTTTTTTTGAGTTAAGCTTTTAAACAAAGAAGTATGGGGTGAAAAGATTGGGAAAAACTGAGAGAACGAAAGTAAATGGACCACAATCGACCACTGAGAGAAAACAAAGCCTCAAGGTAGGAAACAAGGTACTGGGTCGCAAAAAACGCGGCACGAAATAACCGACGATTTTTCATACAGGTATGAAAGATTAACACCGATAATCTTCCTAGGGACACACTGTAGGTACCGAAAGCACATTTAGCACCGAAAGCTAAATGCAGTTTCGACAAAAATACAATTGTGAACAATTACTTAACTTCGAAAGCATGGATAGTGTGTACAGCTTTGAAAAACCATGCCCTCGCCGGCAAGATCTCACGAGATTTCAAATTTTAGTCATAATAAGAGGAAGGGGAAGGTGAAGATGAAACAAAAGGAACAAACAAACCAACAGCTAACAAAATAAAAGAAGTGAGGGACCAAAAAGGAGCCAGGAGAGGGCAGATGGTGCAAGACCAAAAAGGAGTCGTATAATACTGAGAGGCCACCAACCTGCCTGTGATACGAAAGTAACAGGCCGAGAAACTCAGCTTCACCACGAGAGATCCCAATGGTTTTGATGGCCTTGCTTTCCATAGTTACAGGAAAGGCAGTGTGTGAGGTAGGGGTGTAAGCACAACAAGGATAGCAGTACTCCAACTAGAACGGCACTCGGTAGAGCGCATACCTCCACCAGGATGAACAGTTTGTTTTGTATCCCAATGATAGGTCGGATCTCGATTTGGACCTGAACCAAAAACTAATTGCCTTGTTCTGGTCTCCTAACCAACTTGTCCACCTATTTTAGTTATAACTCGTTCATAAAATTTAAAAATATCATGTTATATATCACTTTTCACCCGATATCTCAATTGTGAAGAATCACTTAAAATTAAATAATTGTCGTATCCGAATTCATATTCAGATCTTCACCAAAATCAAATCGATTAATCCTCGTCACACACACAACATCTTCACCAAGTTTCGTCCAAATCCGTCCAGAACCTTTTGAGATATCCGGCTATATATGTCGTTTTTGGCCCTATCTCCCAATGGTGAAGAATCATTTTAAAAAATTATACTAGCCGGATCCCAATCCGGATCTTCACCAAAATCTAAGCATTTCGTCCGTGTCACATACACTACCGTTATACCAAATTTCGTCTGAATATGTCCACAACTTTTTGAGATATCCTGCTCAAAGAAAAACAAACAGACAGACAGAGGAGTTAAAACAACTTCTGCCCACCTTCGGTGGCGGAGGTATTAAAGGATATTATGCTTAAAAATATAGAATCGCTATAACGCAGCATACCCAAATCCGAGCCAAACACAAACTCAAAGAATAGAACCAAATAGGTTCATTCAAGAACCCTAGTAAAAAAGGGCAAAAATAGGAGAAAAATAGTACAAAAATATATGGGGAAGTATATTTTTCCCTATTTTGCTGTGTATGAAAAAATATATTTTAAATAGTGAGTTTTGGAACAAACAAAAAAATGAAAAAAATAGCAATGAAATCGAGGTAAAAAAAACAAAAACGAATTCCAGGGAAATAGTAAATAAATAGCAACCAATTGTGAGAAAAAAAAGTATAGAAAAATAGTGAAAAAATAGCAATGAAATCGGTGTAAAAAAAAACTAAGTTCAAGGAAATAGTAAAAAAAAAAATAGCAATGAAATCGGTGTAAAAACTAAGTGCAGGAAACTAGTATATAAATAGCAACCAATTGTGAGAAGTATAGAAAAAATAGTGAAAAAATAGCAATGAAATCGGTGTAAAAACTAACTGCAGCAAACTAGTAAATAAATAGCAACCAATTGTGAGAAGTATAGAAAAATCTTACAATAATTCACCAAATGTCCGTCCGTCTGTCTGTCTGTCTGTCCATTCAAAGGTACCGTAAAAACTGCTGAACCGATCGCAACGATATTTTCGGTGGGTAATCCTGGGATCTCCAGGAGTAAAATAGGCTATTTAGTTTTTCCAATTTCATCTTTGGTCTCCAGCATTCTCAGGTTTGGACTCCCGCATAACATTCGCGTTCGCATAACGTTCATTGTGATGATGTTTTCATTGTGATGATGTTGTTTTCTATGGGTGCCGCACAAACGACTGCACCGATCACTGCACGGCTGCACCGATCGGACTCGGTGACCTCGGACAAAGACCTTTTATAAGGACATGGGTTGAATCCCCGCTTGAGAGAATTCCATCCCCCTCGCCGCCATCACGGCCGTCTCTCTAACTTACAATCCCATGAGATATGCGGAAAGGACGACCCAAAACCAATTATCTTCTTTTTGATTTGTATATAAACATCACTAAACGTAAATAATGACCTCGGCCAAAGTTCAAATGACGTGAGTTTAATCTCTACATGAGAGAATTCCACATAGCTATTTGGGCGGTGTATAAGCTAACAGATCGCTATCTCCATCGATCTTGCCAAGGCCGTCGGCTCAAAATCCTTTTACCTGTTGATTTGGAAGTTTTTACAATGAAGGAAACATGTATCGGGAGTATATACGACATCGGGAGGACTAACTGCATGCATCTTCAGTATCAAGCTTAAATCTCTCATGGCGGATCTGAAGAGCGGAATGCTTGGAGAAGTGGTGGGCTACTTCGGCATGAAGGAGGATCAGAAACGTGGACTCCAACACTGCCACATCCTGCTGGTACTTGCTCCCGCATGACGTTATTTTCCCGGGTGCCGCACAAACGGCTGCACCGATCGAGATTTAACGGATGTTTATATAAATCGTTTAAAAGAAAAAAAGCCTTCAATTTCTGATATTTAGCCTTTTAATTTGGGCCTCCCAATTGAAGCCCCGCCCGTAGGGCGGGTATTGCTCGTAGTGAAAAATGAGCAATGAAATCGGTGGAAAAAAAAAAAAGTTCAAGGAAATAGTAAAAAAAAAAAATTAGCAATGAAATCAGTGTAAAAACTAAGTTCAGGAAACTAGTAAATAAATGGCAACCAATTGTGAGAAGTATAGAAAAATAGTGAAAAAAGAACAACAACTGCAACCATGCAACAACTCTAAAAAAGAACAATGCAACCCTTGCAACCATGAAAGTCAACAAAATAGTATAAAAAAAACAAAAAAAACAGGAAAGATAACCGATTTTTTTGCTATGTTTTGGAGAAAAAATAGATTTTAAACTGCACTGAAATACTAAAAGTAGAATAAAACAGCCAAAAACTAGGGGGAAAATATATTTTTGCTTTCTGCAAATCGACTGGGGAAGGCACGGGACTAGACTTGCAACGTGATTAACGGTACAGCGAACAAATGGCAACATTTATACAGGACATATCCAGTATAGTATATTGACGTTTTGAATAAGAATTCTTAAAACCTGGGAAAACGTCATGCACTCATGTCTCATGAAGAAACCGGATCCCGGAAAACAACCTTTCAGATAATTATATTTTTGAATGGTGCAGTGAATTTATGAAATGCTGATTAATTGGTAAGCCATCTTGAACATTCTCACATGCAATCAAATGTTGCCACTCAAGTAGACATTAAATGTTTGAACAGTTAATATTGTAGAAAACTGCCTAATCACTATATGCTGTTGTGATTTTGTCCTCTTGCCACAACTGTTAATTACTACAGTCGTGCAGGGAGCTGCAAACTCTGGAGTAGATGCTTCGAGAATGGTCAGATTAAGGCCTAATTTAATATGGGGCACCCCGAGGGGTGGTGGATGCTCCACATTTTATGGAGCGTATTTTACGCTCATTATCACGATTATAATAAGCTTAATTGAACCTCCAGGAAATATCAATGAACCAAAATGGTTTGTTCAGCACCACATGGTGAAGAGCCAGGCAGACACGTGTCCTTAAGATATAAGAATAATTTATTATGAGAAAGGACAACATAAATTAATAGACCTTGGGACGATTGACAGAATGAATGAAAAATATTCAACCAGAAAGTGAATGGACTAAACAGCTAGGTGATTTGTACGTATCATATGTATTGTGACCCTAAACAACTTCAGACCCATCTCCAACCTACCCTTTCTGTCAAAAGTTTTGGAACGTGCTGTAGCCACTCAACTTAAACATCACCTCTCTGCCAATAACCTGTATGAAACATTCCAATCCGGATTCCGCTCCAACCACAGTACTGAAACTGCTCTCCTCAAAATCACCAATGACCTTCTCCTCTCCTCTGACGCTGGCAACCTCAACATTCTCATCCTCCTCGACCTCAGCGCCGCCTTTGACACCATCAATCACACCATCCTCCTCACCCGACTTGAAACCACCTTTAACATTACCGGCACTGCCCTCTCTTGGATCAAATCATACCTCTCCGACAGACGCCAGTTCATCTCCATCAATAACTGCAAATCCCCCACTGCTCCCCTCCCCCAAGGTGTCCCCCAAGGTTCAGTTCTTGGCCCCCTCCTCTTCATCCTGTACCTGTCCCCCCTCGGTCACTTAATCCGCCGTCATGGTCTCCAATTCCACTGCTTCGCCGATGACATCCAGCTTTTCATCTCCACCAAGTCCATCTCCACCGCCACCCACTCTATCCTGACAAACTGCATCACTGAAATAAAATCCTGGCTTCAAATCAACTTCCTCAAATTTAACTATGATAAATCTGAAATAATCATCATTGGCCCAAAAACGCTCACCAAATCCACCCATAACTTTGCCCTCAACATCGACGGTTTCCCAGTATCCACCTCCCCTCACATCCGGAATCTTGGCATCATCTTTGACCAAACCCTCTCCTTCGACAAATACACTAAACAGATCACAAAGACAGCCTTCTTTCACCTGAAAAACATCGCCCGTCTCCGTCCATCCCTCTCCTCCACGGCTGCAGAAACCCTCATCCACGCCTTCATCACCTCCCGTCTGGACTACTGCAACAGCCTCCTCTTTGGTTCACCCTCAATAATCATCAATAAACTCCAATACATTCAGAACTCCGCTGCCCGTCTACTCACCCATTCCCGGACCCGTGACCACATCACCCCCGTCCTTTACAAGCTTCACTGGCTCCCCATCCCCCAGAGAATCCAGTACAAAATCCTCCTCTTGACCTACAAAGCCCTCCATAACCTGGCCCCATCCTACCTGACTGACCTCCTCTCCAGACACACTCCCACCCGCAACCTCCGCTCTGCTGGTACCAACCTCCTGCCCCCCCCCCCCCCATGCGGACCAAATTCAGATCCTGTGGGGACAGGGCCTTCTCCATCGCTGCTCCCACCCTCTGGAACTCACTACCTCACACCATCAGAGACTCCTCCTCACTCACCACATTCAAAACATCACTCAAGACCCACCTGTTCAACACTGCATTCAACATTTAACCCACAGCATTTAACCCCTGACTATCTCTTCTCCTTCTCCTTCCTTTTGCTTTGATTATTTACCTGTTGATTTTTGTCTTTTTGCACTTGTTTTTTTGTACTCTGTCAAAGCGTCTTTGGGCTTCTTGAAAAGCGCTATATAAAATAAATGTATTATTATTATTATTATTATTATTAGTACACACTGCCTGCATTCACATGGAATTGGACCAGGTCTTCAGGATATATATCGGTTCACACCGTGGTGTCACAGGAAGTCACTGGCTAGTGCCTTGAGGTGATCTTCTCCCACCGCAGGGCACGGGCGTTCAGTGTTCCAACCGGGAGGTGAACACGCCATCGAGGTCCAAGGCAAAGTGAGAGTGAATAATTGTTTTAATAACTGTCCCTGATTTTATTATTTCCTCAGTGCATCTCTGCCTCGTAATGACATGCCAATCCACTCCAGCGTGCTGCTCAACCATGCTACTCAATCTCAATGGTTATAACCAACCAGGTCCATCACAGATGTGGCCAATCTCGGTGGCCCTTGCACATGTGCGCATGACCAATATGGGATCAGCATACTGGTGTGCTCCCTCCACCAGTCATGTCGCATGTGCAGGAAGTCATCATGGAGCTAATGACAGGCCTAGTCGTAGTAGCCTAGTCGCAAAATCTTCTGTGGCACCGCCATGATGGTCTGGATCTGATTTGGTATCAGAGGAGGGATAACACCGGATGACACGTCCTTACCCTCTCTAACCACTAAATTTGGACAGCACAGTTCCGCCAATGGTGCTATGAAAGACAACTTCATGCTCATCATCAATCTTAATACAGAAAATGATTTCTAAATCGTTTTAGAATTTTTAGATAGAAATGTGCTAAAGCCTTTATTTTATAGACAAGACGGATTTCTGAGAAATGTGAATGTTAGGTGCATTTTTGGGTAAAAGTTGGGAACCTCACTTTTTAACATAACTAGGGTATGCTGAATTAGATTAACCCGATTCCCAAGCCGAATTTTGAGTTTTTGACCTTCTAATTAGCATAAACAAAATGGCCGCCAAAATAGCCATTTTTGGACAATTTCTTTGAACAAACATTTATATATTGAAGCGCGGTGCTACGCGCGCTACTTGCTTACCAAGGAGGAAGCGGACAACGCGGTAAATTGAAAGAGTCTTTATTGAAAGAGCCCTACTGTAGCACTGGAGTGCTTGGGGCTGCGCGCCCCGTATATATCCCGAGGCCACGCCTACCCCTCGGGCGTGGCCGACGCCCACTTGGTGCGCGGAATGATGCCATCACGCCAGTGAGCTTTCGTGTCTGCCACACGCGCCCCCCCAGAATTCCCGCGCACCTGGAGGGTCAGTTTGCGGGGCAAACGGATGACCCGGCCGAAGCGCCATCTGGCGACCGGCGGCGTCCGGGGTGCAGGGATGCCTGCTGGAATGCATCCGGCTGCACCCGGGATGGGTGCAGGACCGGGGGGCGGCATGCCGGCGGGGCTGGGCGGTGCCGGGGGTCCGCCCGCAGGGGGGCGGCCCTGATGCGGGGGCCGAGCCACCGCCGGTGGGTGGTCCACGTCGAGGTGGGCCGGCTTGAGGCGGTCCACGGAGACGCGGTCGGGAGTACCGCCGATGTCCAAGGTGAAATGTTTCACCCCAGTCTCCAGGACGCGGAAAGGCCCGTCGTACGGGGGCCGCAGTGGTGTCCGGTGGGCGTCGTGCCGGACGAAGACGTACTCCGCGGTGCGAAGCTCCGGGGCGACGTGCGTAGGTGGGTGCCGGTGGTGCGCCGTCGGCACCGGGGCGAACCTCCAGGCGGTCTCCTGCAGCGCAGAGCGCTCCTGCGCCGTGGACCATGGTGCCGTGGGGTCGGGGAGGAACTCGCCCGGCACCCGCAGCAGTTGTCCGAAGACCAACTCCGCCGCGGATGCGCACAGGTCGTCCTTGGGCGCCGTCCGGAGGCCCAGCAGGACCCAGGGGAGCCTGTCGACCCAGCCGCCGTCGCAGATGGTGGCCCGGAGCGCGGCCTTCAACGAGCGGTGGAACCGCTCGCACAGGCCGTCGGCCTGGTGGTGGTAGTCCGTGGTTCGGTGCAGCTGGACCCCGAGCCCCCGCGCGACTGCCCCCCAGAGCTCCGAGGTGAACTGGGGGCCGCGGTCGGACGAGATGTCCGAGGGGGCGCCGAACCGGGCGACCCAGGTGGCGATGAACGCCTGGGCGACCCAGGTGGCGATGAACGCCTGCGCGACGTCCGCCGCCGTCGTCGCCGCCAAAGGCATGGCCTCCGGCCACCGGGTGGTGCGGTCCACCATTGTGGGGACATGGGTGAAACCCCGCGAGGGGGGCAAAGGTCCCACCAGGTCCACGTGAACGTGGTCAAACCTACGTTCCGGCACCGTAAACGGGGCCAATGGGGCCTGGGTGTGTCGGTGCACCTTCGCGCGCTGGCAGGCGAGGAACGTCCTGGTCCAGCCGCGGACGGCCTCCGGAGGCCATGCCAGACAAGCTTGTCGGCGACCAACCTCTGGGAGGCCTTCGTGCCCGGGTGGGACAGGCCGTGGTTGGCGTCAAAAACCTGGCGCTGCCAGCCCGCGGGCACGATGGGGCGAGGCCGCCCGAGGGAGACGTCGCACAAGAGGGCCGTGACCGCGCCGTCGAACGGCACCTCGGTGACGCGGAGGCCCGTGACGGCGGTCCGCAAGGCCTGGACGCCGGGGTCGGCGGCCTGGTCCGCCGCCATCCGGGCATAGTTGATGCCGTGGTGGACTGCGTGGGCGACGGACCGGGAAAGGCAATCCGCCACCGGGTTGTCCTTCCCCGCGACGTGCTGGATGTCCGTCGTATATTCGGACACGGCCGAGAGGTGACGCTGCTGCCGGGCCGACCACGGCTCGGTGACCTTGCCCATCGCGAAGACCAGTGGTTTGTGGTCGACGAAGGCTGTGAACGCACGGCCCTCGAGCAGATGGCGGAAGTGCCTGACCGCCAGGTGAAGCCCGAGCAACTCGCGGTCAAAGGTACTATAACGGCGTTCGGGCGGGCGAAGCTGCCGGCTGAAGAACGCCAGCGGTTGCCAGGCACCACGCACCCATTGCTCGTGCACCGTGCCCACCGCGTAGTCCGAGGCGTCGGTGGTGAGGGCGATCGGTGCATCGGGCGCCGGGTGCACGAGCATGGTGGCGTTAGCCAAGGCGAGCTTCGCGCCCGCGAACGCCGCATCCATCTGCTCGGTCCAGGTAGCGTCACCTTTGCCCGGCTTCCCTCGGAGGGCCTCATGCAGGGGGCGCAGGAGCTGGGCGATGCGGGGCAGGAACCGATGGTAAAAGTTTACAATGCCCAGGAACTCCTGGAGCCCCTTGATCGTGCGGGGGTGCGGAAACCCCTTCACCTTGGCCGGTAGGGGGACGGCCCCGTGCCTGATGATGCGGTGCTCCAAAAAGTCGATGTTGGCGGCGCCGAACCGGCACTTGGCGGGGTTCACGATGAGGCCATGCTGGCCCAGGCGTTCGAAGAGCGTGCGGAGATGGTGGAGGTGCTCTTCGTGGGACGCCCTGGTGACGAGGATGTCGTCCAGGTAGACGTACACGAAATCCAAGTCGCGCAAGACGCTGTCCATTAGTCGCTGGTACGCCTGAGTCGCATTTTTCAACCCGAAGGGCATCCGAAGAAATTCGAAAAGTCCGAATGGCGTGATGACGGCCGTCTTCGGGATGTCCTCCGGCCTGACGGGGACCTGATGGTAGCCACGTCTGAGGTCCACCTTTGAAAAGAAGGACATGCCCGCCAACCGGGCGGAGAAGTCCTAAATGTGGGGGACGGGGTAGCGGTCGGGGGTGGTGGCATCGTTGAGGCGCCGGTAGTCCCCGCACGGTCGCCATCCCCCGCCGGGCTTTGGCACGATGTGGAGCGGCAACGCCCAAGCACTCTCGGAGCGCCGCACGATGCTGAGCCGCTCCAGCATAGCGAACTCCGCTTTAGCTACCGCGAGCTTCGTCGGCTCGAGGCGGCATGCCCGGGCATAGACCGGTGGCCCGGCAGTGGGGATGTGGTGTTCCACCCCGTGCTTGACGGCCCCCGCCGAGAAGGTGGGCCGCGTGAGGGCCGGGAAGCCGGCGAGGAGGCGGGTGAATTTGTCTGCTGCCGGAAGCGTACAGATCAACCTGGCCGCAACCGAACCGCTCAGCAAGCCGCTTGGCGAGCCGCTCGATGAGCCGCTCCGGGAGCTGCTCAACGAGCCGGGCAGCGCGCAAGCGAGCGAGCTGAACGTCTCGGCCTGGACGAGCCTTCTGTGCTTTACGTCCACCAACAGTCCATTTGCACACAGGAAGTCCACGCCAAGCAATGCCATGGGCACGTCGGCAGTGACGAACGACCACCGGAAAAGCTGCCCTCCGAACCGTAGAGAGAGGCAGCGTTTTCCGTATGTGCGAATGGACCTACCGTTGGCAGCAAGCAGCGCGGGGCCCCGGCCCGCGGTTTGCTTGTCGGACGTACCGGCGGGAACGACACTCACCTGCGCTCCCGTGTCCCACAGGTAACGGCGCCCGGACAAGGTGTCCGTTATGAACAGTAGGCTGTTTGAACGGCCGGCGCTCAGTGCCACTACAGAGGGCCAGCCCGGGCGTTTCCCAACCTGCCGAATGAGCACGGCGGGCGACACTGCCGAGCCTCGTGGCCGAACTTGGTGTGAAACCGGCACCAGGCTTGTGGTTTTTCCGCGGCGGCAGAGGTGGGCGTAGCGTGGCGGCCACCACGAGGCGCCCCTCGGAGTAGGGGTGGTCACCCGCAGGAGGTTCAGCGGCCACGCGGTGCGTCGCGTAGTAGGGGTGGTCACCCGCAGGAGGTTCAGCGGCCACGCGGTGCGTCGCGTAGTAGGGGTGGTCACCCGCAGCAGTTCCGGGCTCGGAGTAGGGGTGCGCAACCACAGCCGCCGCAGTCCCGGGAGCCGTGACGGCCGCACCGAAACTCACCCGCGTGTCTAAAGCCGCGAAGAACTTGTCTGCCTCGGCAGCGAGAGCTCGGGGTTCCGTTATCATGGAACCGGCCAACGTGAGACGTACTCGTGCCGGCAGCTGGCGTCGAAATAGCGCTCGGAATAGAAAATCCGGGGTTTTGTCGCCCAGCAGTGACAGCATATGGTCCATTCGGACCGACGGTCGCGTGTCGCCGAGCTCGGGGAGGTCCAGGAGGCGGTCGGCCCGTGCGTCCACCGTGAGGCCGAACGTGGCGAGGAGGAGACGCTTGATCGCCTCGTACCTGTGGTCGTCCGGTGGGTTCCTCAGGACAGACACGATCCGGGCGGCTGTGCCGGGCCCGAGGGCGGCGACGACGTGGTAGTATCGCGTTGCGTCGCCCGTGATGCGCCGAAGCTGAAACTGGGCTTCGGCCTGCACGAACCAGAGCTCGGCTTGGGCCTCCCAGAACTCAGGGTGCTTGACCGCATTGATTGCCATTGCTATAGCGTGTTCGGATGGTCAGCGACGGCTGATCCAACGTCGAGGTCACCAAATGAAGCGCGGTGCTACGTGCGCTACTTGCTTACCAAGGAGGAAGCGGACAACGCGGTAAATTGAAAGAGTCTTTATTGAAAGAGCCCTACTGTAGCACTGGAGTGCTCGGGGCTGCGCGCCCCGTATATATCCCGAGGCCATGCCTACCCCTCGGGCGTGGCCGACGCCCACTTGGTGCGCGGAATGATGCCATCACGCCAGTGAGCTTTCCTGTCTGCCACAATATCATGTATATACATGCAGCTCTATGTGGTAATCTAATCTACCGAGAAGTTTTTCCACAGCACTGCCACCATTTCACGCATTAACTGGGTGTGACACCACCTCCGATTTTGCAAATCACACCAAACGAACATCATGGAAAGTCTTCAAAGAGCACCATAAACTGCTGAATAACTTGGGCATTGGTGAACTCACAGAGGAGACAATCAAATCTGCAGAAGCATTCGTCTGCAGAATATATAATGTGCACAGAACAACCTCTATTGATTCAGCACGACATATGTTGTTCTCCAAGACTGGTAAACCAGAAGCAATGTCACCGACAAGTGATGCTCTTCATTTCCATTTGATGCGAGTACACTATCAAGCCATGGTATGGAGAAATGCTCATTGTGCCATACCTGACCTTCCTGCATCTGTGGAAATGGGATGGAAACGTGGCGATTCAGGACTAGAGCCTATTCTGATGTCATCGAGTCCAATCCCTCAATGAAAGTTGCCTCGAGATTATTTGTTGTCCATGCCAGAACAATGCAAGACTCGACGCTGCAAATGTCGCTATTCAGAGTTGAGGTGCACATCAATGTGTGCCTGTCAAAAACAGAGTGATGATCAGACCCCTTGTATGAATTTGATGTAGTTTGGCAAAACAACATGTGTGACATTCCTGAAAGTTTGTACTTCATGGCCATGTATACTTAATTTTAGAATAAATGGTTGTATGAAACATTGTCTTATTAAAACCATTTCCCATTTTATAGTGTCCAATTTCAATATCAGTTTGAATGTCTCTTTCAATATGTCGCCAACCATAATATAGACTAGACGGATTTATGAAAAAGGCCATGTATAAGCTTCTAGGTGCATTTTGGGCTCAAAGTGGTAAAGTTAAAGTAAAAGAGCTGCCTGTATATACATAATATATAATTTCTTGTTCAAATAAATTGTCCAAAAATGGCGATTTGGTGGCCATTTTGTTTATGCTAATTAGAAGGTCAAAAACTCAAAATTCTGCTTGGGAACCGGGTTAATCGAATTCAGCATACCCTAATTATGTTAAAAAGTGAGGTTCCAAACTTTTACCCAAAAATGCACCTGGAAGCTTATTCATGGCCTTTTTCCATAAATCCATCTAGTATATTACCCAAATGCTCCAAACTCACCCACCCTCCCCAAACACACTGTGAACATAACAATACGTTAGATTGCAGAAGTATTTGAGGTCATTGTTGGAATTGTGGAAACAATTATTGATTCTCACTTGAAATGAAACAAGAAGGAAAAAAACATAAAATGTCATAGCCCCGCCGTGCTTTTAGTAATTTTGCAGTACAGAGTTGTTAGCTGTCAGTCTGCCATCTTTGGTTGGATTACAAAACAAAATATTCTGCATATGTATACTCTCATTACATGTATTGTCTTTGTGCAAAGTTTGAACAAAATCGGACCATGCATTTTCAATAAATGGTTGGGGACGCATTTAAGTAACAAAATGGCCGCCAGTCAGCTATATTAGATCTGATCTCGAAAAAAGAATGACGCGCATATGTAAGCCATAATTCATTATATCTGTGCTGAGATTGAACAAGATTGGTAAATGCATTTCTGAGAAATGCTTGAGGAAATGTTCAACATCGGGTTTTTTACAACTTAAATGGCCGCCAGTCGGCCACCTTTAATCGCATCGTGAAACAAAATGATGTGCATATATGTACACCCTCATGTATTGTCTTTGTGCCAAATTTGAACAAAGTCGGTCCATAAATCTCTGAGATATGGTTGTGGACGCATGGACGGATGGATGAGAGTGAGACCAAATCCATAAGCCACCATGTCGGACTAAGTCCAACGGGGCCTAACAATATTAGTGTGGGGAGTGTATCAAATGAGGAAGTTTAGGAAAGTAACTTTCCAAAGTTTAGGAAAGTAAGTGTATCAAATGACTTCACATTTGATCAAGAGGTGTGAGGATGACAATTTAATTAGAGCTTCTGGAGAACTCCCTTACGGATGGAGATTATTTTGGGGAAGATTGTGATGTATTGAGACTCGGATCCATCATTTCACATGAAAGATGCTGTGAACGGGCATGAAGTCGACACATTCTTGGTCCCCTTCACCATAAATATTTTCAGGTTTCAGCCATGATTCAGAAACTTATAGAATAGTGTTTTACGTCATTAAATATTTCATTCACGTGAATTGTCACACCCAGCTTGAGTGGTCGAAAGAGAGGGAAATGACAAAGTGAAAAAAATGTGTAATGGGTGGGTCTGTTTGATCCCTTCCCATATTGGGTACACCTTGGTTACACTTATTTATTTAGTAATGCATTTTTATGACCCAATTTTATTTTATTTAATAAATCAATCTTTTCCTTTATTTTTGGCAATGATTTATTGTCATTTTAGGAAAGTAAATAAAATGTAAGCTATTCCACATAAACCATCCATGAACCTGCACACACTTTTAGATAAGGTATCTTTACCGTCTATGGAGGGATAAAAGTGACAAACAAACTTTGGACTCCACAAGAATGCAGCAAAGCAGCTTTCCTGAAAGGCCTTAAGGAAAAGGAAGGCAAAGAGAGAGAGAGAGAGAGTTAAAAAGCAGGTTCTGTCGACAACAAAGAAGGATCAAATGAGCGCAGGTGGAGGGAGAGGTTATACTTGGTGAGAGTAGACATAGAATGTTGGAGCTCTCTTGAGTTGTGATGTTCTCTTTAATATTTTCCCAGAGAGAGAGAGAGAGAGAAGAGGAAGAGGAAGGGTTGCTCCTTGCCATCAGTCTGCAGAGGCATCTCGGCTTTTCAACGAAGAGAAGCAGATCAAGAGTTTAAAAGTTCAGCTTTCAGCGAACAAAGCAACTGGAGACTTTGCAATTGCTTCAGAGCGCCATGGCAAGGGCAAATTGGGGGATTTTGTTTGGAGAAGTGGATGGGAAGGTATGGCAACTGTGGAATCGCTAAATATGTCCAAATTTATCTGCATGAGACAGACTGTTGGCAGTTGACCTAGAAAAGAATAGAAGTGTGAAAGACCGAAGGTGAACGACGAAGAGGATTAATGAAAATAGGTGAATGTAGGTTGTTTTTTTTAGGAGAAAAAAAGATGTAGAGGAAAAAGGAGAGAGCACGGGCAAGGGAGAAAGAACAAAGGTCCTCGTTATAAAAGTGTTTGTGAGTATACATGAAAAAATTACACCATTTGCCCTTGAATGATGCTGCAGCAAGCCAATGAAACGTTTGTAAAATCTTCATGTTGCAAGAAGTGATTTAAAACTTGGTGCCATTCCTAACGTAAATCGCCAGGTGCATATATTACAATAAGTCACCTCAACCCGTTGATTTATGTTGCATGATCAGTCCATGAAAGACTGAGAATTTTTTTTTTTTGGAGGCATTCCTGGTTCGTTCCAATTTACGTATTGTCCTCAGATTTCACCTCCTATCACCGAATCCCAGCGGAAATGCATGCTGTAAATAAATGAAAACATGCACGCAGGCCGATATTGGCCCGATGTCGTCATCAATTTTAGATGAAAAGCTATGCGAATAATTCCGTGCCCAACCTATTTGGTTATTGTTGTGCAGCTGCTCATATTCAAATCCAGCAATTTCTTGATGCGTTCTCAAAACAAAGCTTTACTTTCATCTTTGTTTTATTTGCCTTCAAACATTAAATGGAAACCTGCTCTACGATAAGGCATCGCATACAGCCGATAAATTAATATTTTCCATCCAATACATGTTAACAACAGAAATTCCGCTCTTCTTTGTTTTTCAGTCGAAAAGTATAATTTGCCCAATGTGAAATTGATTAAATTATCATTTTATTTTCTCCCAATGGATTCCATCCTCATACACTACATGATCAAAAGTATGCGGACACCCCTTCTAATTAATGGATTTGGCTGTTTCAGCCACACACATTGCTGACAGGTATATATAATTGAGCACACAACCATGCAATCTCCATAGACAAACATTGGCAGTAGAATGGGCCGTACTGAAGAGCTCAGTGACTTTCAACGTGGCACCATCATAGGATGCCACCTTTCCAACAAGTCAGTTCGTCAAATGTCTGCCCTCCTAGAGCTGCCCCGGTCAACTGTAAGTGCTGTTATTGTGAAGTAGAATCGTCTCGGAGCAACAACAGCTCATCCGTGAAATGGTAGGCCACACAAGCTCACAGAACGGTACAACCGATTGCTGAAGTACGTAGCGCATAAATATCGTCTGTCCTGAGTTGCAACACTCACTACTGAGTTCCAAACTGCATCTGAAAGCAACGTCAGCACAACAACTGTTCGTTGGCGGCTTCATGAAATCGGTTTCCATGGCTGAGCAGCTGCACACAAGCCTAAGATCACCATGCGCAATGCCAAGCGTCGGCTAGAGTGGTGAGAAGCTCGCTGCCGTTGGACTCTGGAGCAGTGGAAATGCGTTCTCTGGAGTGATGAATCACACTTCACCATCTGGCAGTCTGACGGACGAATCTGGGTTTGGCAGATGCCTGGAGAACGCTACCTGCCTGAATGCATAGTGTCAACTGTAAGGTTTGGTGGAGGAGGAATAATGGTCTGGGGCTGTTTTTCAAGGTTCGGCCTCGGCCCCTTAGTTCCAGTGAAGGGAAATCTTAACGCTACAGCATACAATGACATTCTAGACGATTGTGTGCTTCCAACTTTGTGGCAACAGTTTGGGGAAGGACCTTTCCTGTTTCAGCATGACAATGCCCCTGTGCACATAGTGAAGTCCATACAGAAATGGTTTGTCCAGATCGGTGTGGAAGAACTTGACTGGCCTGCACAGAGCCCTAAACTCAACCCCATCGAACACCTTTGGGATGAATTGGAACGCCAACTGTGAGTCAGGCCTAATCGCCCAAAATCAGTGCCCTACCTCACTAATGCTCTTGTGACTGAATGGAAGCATATCCCCGCAGCAATGTTCCAACATCTAGTGGAAAGTCTTCCCAGAAGTGTGGAGGCTGTTATAGCACCAAGGGGGGAGGGGGGGGACCAACTCCATATTAATGGCCAGGATTTTGGAATGAGATGTTCGAGGAGCACATACGGGTGTGATGTTCGGGTGTCCACATACTTTTGGGCATATCGTGTATATTACACCGCAGTTAACTGGACTGATGCTTTCAAAAGTTTCAGTGGATCAAAAGGGGCGTCGAAGAGTCGTCTTTCTTGATTTTACTGTTTTATGAAACAAACATCCTGTAAGACTCTTACCTTGGAGCACATCTATTATTTGACTGTCTGTCTTATTGCTTAAAATGGTTATCTGTTTGTGAATCGAAATATAGCATTTACTGACAGTATTTGCTGCATTTGGTGTTTCATTCCAGCAAGATGTCAAGTTACCCCTTTGTATATCATTTAGTGCCGAAGGAATACCTCTGTAGGGGGCGCTGCTTGTCTGTGTCTGCCCAGCAGTTGCTGGATCTGTTTGTCCACTGAGCTGAATTTTGGTGTACCTCTGATGACCGTCACGTTTGTGTTTATTTTGAGCTGACAGGATGGCCAAGACATATGCACACTCGCCTCTAAGCTGCGTATGGAGGGTTTGAATGCGACCCATCTATAAACTGCCATCCCGGTGTTTCACAGGCAAGGTGAGTCATCAATGTCTGTGCCATCTGCCGGAATTCCTTGATGGATGTTAAAGATCCAACGTTGTCCTTTATTATGAGCAGGCGAGCTATCACCGGAACCCTGGCCAAATTCCAAATTCATGCCATAGCGATATACTAAAGAGGGCATTGCATCAGCGGCACAGACAGTGAGTGATGCAGTGCCTCAGGCATGATGCTACCCTGCCGCCTTGTGCTGCATAAGAAAGAAGAAGTCTTTCTTCTCTTAACTCATTGTGCATGTTTAGAGATATTTTAAAATCTAATCCATGATATGAAAATCAAAAAACGATGTGGAATTAAGTAAGCACACCATCAAGATAATGGGCTTGCTCACTTGTATTTTATGTTTTTGTTTTATTTGATTTTTTTGTGGTGCTTGTGTGTTTTTTTAATTTATTTATTTATTTGGTTTTGGTTGGTTTGTTTTTTTCACAGGTCAGGTGTACGCATCTTTAATGCTGTAGTAAGGTGTGATGTGGTTTACCACTCATTGCTTTTAGCTACTGCAGCCAAATATCTCTGCGAGCGAAAAGAAGGCCGAGTGTGTGAGCCCTTCCTTCAGGTACATGGATAGCCTCTACCCTTGCCAAGACATTCAGACTACCTCCTAGTGGTGCATCATGGTAACAACGCTCTTGAGGACACTGGCCAAATGTTTGGATGATCTCGGAGTAGGTTGGTACCCTAGAGGTGTAGTGGGCATGGCCCTCCGTTGTGAGGACTTGCTGTGACACTCACCAATCCAACCAGGGTAGGTGGAACACTTTAGCCTTGGTAGGCAGTCCACCTAGGAGAAGGAAACTCTGAGTGCAAATCCCCATGCTACCTTGCAGGGTATGTCTCTTTAGACAAAGGTTAGGTCCACAGCTGATTCTGTTGTGGCATCAGGAAGGGAATTCGGTCAAAAAAACATGCCTGAAATATTCCTTTTGACAAAGCAGTCATTAGGTGAATCACGGCTTACACATGCAAGCATGGAAACAGTCATAAAACTATGATGATGATGATGATGATGACTTGTGCTGTTAATTATATTATGTACATACTTTAATCGAACCTCCTGAGCTGCACTTTGGCAGATGGTAGAACTCTACAGAAAGAGTTACAAGACTTACAGCAAGTGCTAAATTAATAACCATCCAGAAAATGTGTGTGCTGCATTTGTCACTGAAACTACGCTTGGAATTCAGGGGCAATGGTCTAAAAGAGCACACTTACAAATAATAAATCTATATAATAAAACCAAAAAACAACGTAGGCATGTTGAGTCAAAAAAAACAACACGGGTTTGTTTGTCATCAACCACGATGTGTACCCTATAGCGCCACCCAGTGGTGGTGGGAGAGGGCATTATATACAAGTCAGTTGTGGAGATGACTTGTAATGTTGCACTGCACACGTGTCATTGTGCAAGTGCTTTACTGACCCCTGCCAGAAGGAGGGCGTATTCTACTCTCTCGTAGGGGGTGGGTGTTTCATACGAATACCATCCTGGGATTCATTTCCTGGGATTCTGTGCCTCATTAACTTCCTGTGATTCTCTGGCTCATTCTTTTTTTTAGGGCATAGCCCATAGGGCAAAGCCGTCTAGAACAGTGTTTGTCCGTCTGTATGTCCCCTCAAACGTATACAAATCAGAGCTGAGGATCTGGTCACATGACAGGGTGATGTGATTACGTCTGATGTCATTACGGCGGTATGGCGGCTGACTCTCCACACTCTGGCATTTTGATTCCAATTTCGTTCAGGCCGAACATATTGTCGAACCTGTCATATATCACAATCGCCATGCTTTACCTTTACGTTTTTCAATCTGTGTTAATCACAAAAAAAACGATTGTTAAAATGACCATCAAATATCGAAAGCATCAGCGTTACGTCTCTTCCAACAAAACAGTACGTATAGGCCTTCGGCTTCATGCCTCACCTTCGGGCTGTTTTGGACAAATTAAGCCCAGGTTTCTTAATACAGTAGTGTATCATTTCAGTAGTATCGTTTTCATAATAGTAATACTAATAATATAGTAAATATAACCATAACACTTTAATCCCAATGTCGTGAATGCAAAATTAACAGTTTGAAGCGGTGTTTGGTTCATGAAGCAATGATAAGCAGTGTACAGTACTAACAACCGCGGAAGTAAGGAATTCCCCTCGGTTTTTTGATAGCATGTTATTAACCCAACCCTGTGGGGTATGTAGATTACAGTAGATCTTCCCTCATTTCTGTAAGTAAAACTTACCTCACGGATGTCGAGATTCCTCCAAATTTCTTTGTTTAATGTTATAAACAGCATTAGCAACTGTTTAAAAAGCTAATCATGTGTGTTTGTGGTTCATAATATTTTACAAGCCCGGCTACGCCGCTGTTAGACTTTTGGTCTTGTTGTATGCATGATTTTTCTGTGATTCCCTACCTCATCAACTTCCTCGTATATCTTGGGATTCATGGATGTTAATGTTTTGAATTTATGAAAAAGAGGGTTAACATTTTCATGGCATATAATGCAAAAAATTACACCACACAAACATCCATCGGATTTAGTTTACAGCATATACTTTATTCAGCAAATAATTCACATACTCCCATATGAAGAATTAAATTTAGGGTGGGTTAATTAAATAAAGGGTGGGTAAACCGCTAGTAAATAATAATCTTAATCTGTGCATGAAAAAAACTTTGATACTTCCACTATAAAAATACTTATTTTTGAAGAATGTTTGGTCATGCCCTGAAGGGGTTGCGAGACTACTGTAATGCCCATGTCTGTCTGACTGTCTGTCTGTGTATCTGTGTCCACATCAACATATTTTCACTTCAATTTTGTTTTTCTGCAACTAATTGTCTGATTGATGCAGGGCTTTAAACATAGGAGGGACTCCCCATGGAGAATATTTTATTGATAACTGATGTCATAGGTCACATGGTATGCCAGCAATATTGGACGAAAGGGAAAAAAAATTGGACATATCTGAAACCGCTCAACAAAAAAAATTGAAACTTGGCACATGGCATCATCTCCACATCGGGTAGACAGAGTGATAACAATGATGACATGATTGAAGTGGTATTCCAGCCATAATTGGTTGAATCAAAATCCTTATCCCAAAAATCTGAAACTTCATGCATTTGATCTATGACCTAATGTGAGTGAGAATTTCATTTATGATGTTGTCAGTCACGTGGTCTGGGAGCCATGTTGGATTGAAAATAAAACGTATAAAACATTTTCCTGAATCGCTTAACAGATGAATGTGAAACTTCATGCATGTGTTTGCCTTAGCCATGGGGAATATATCTTGAAAATTTCAACATCAAATTTCAACGGTTTGGCAGCCTTTTCTTGAACTGCTTAATCGATTGATGCAAAATTTCATTTATATGATCACTAGCCATAGCAAATATAGTTTGAAAATTTTAACATCATATGTCACATCGGGTGGCAGCCATGTCGGATTGAAGGTAAAACCGTAATAAAACCTTTCAAAAACGTCTTCTCTCAAACCGCTGATCCAATGGATCCAAAAAAGTTAATGATGACATCATCGATGATGTCGTAAGGCAGCCATATTTGATTGAAGCATAAAACCTTTAAAAATGCTCTTCTCTGAAACTGCTGAACTAATGGATGCAAAACTTTATATCATTATGTGTCCAATCAAAGCAGGGTTGTATCAAATTGGGGCAGCTTGGGCCCCAACCATAACTTCACAGTTAAAAAGCATGCTTCGAGTTGTTTTTGGAGTCAAAGGTCATGGTCATCGCAAAACACTTGTTTGTGAACTTTTGTCGCCATAACTTTTGAACAGACGATCGCATGGACTTCAAACCACTGACAAAATGTTCCTTGTCAAATTATCTTCCAGAGGTGTGCTCTCAGATTTGACGTGGGACCTCTAGTATTTTTTTTTTTAATCAACTAACGATTATCAAGCTATTCAGAATGAAATAAACAAACTCTATGATAATGGCCAGCTATTTCCTTAACAGGAAAGCTCCACAGAATATACAGGTTATTAGGAGAGAAACATCAAGTATTTGATGAGGCATGTCCTTTTTTGATTTTTTTTTTTTTGTAAATATAAGGGAGGTGTGGTGAACAACCCGAACCTCCTGGTACAAATTTACTAATGAGAGACGTATTTCCATGCTTCTGTCACACTCAAGATAATAAGATAGAGGGGAGGGCCGGGAGGGTGTGGAGTTGCGGGAGGTATGACAAAGCAATCCATATATTTGTTTGGTTGAGTGAATATTGAGTAATGTGCTGAATCCATGTCAGGGAAACAAAATTATATGCAGAAACTACAGCAGCATGACCAATGACAGTGATAGACGGATGGGGTCAGAGACATGTGCAGCTGAATCTAAGAGCAAACAGTGAGCAGAATGACCAACATTAACTACAATGACATAAATTAATAAACAAACTAACAAAATAATCTTCATATCCCTGGTCCCATTAATTTGGGGTGAGCAACTGACACAGCAGGTATGATTGTCCCAATTCTTCCATCGATCAACTGGGCCAGGCATAATGTGCAACTACAGCTGCTTCGGGAGGGCATTTGTAATTGGTCAGCATGACGCCGATAACTCGCCTACACTATTCGTAAAACAAGCTGGGGTATTTAACGGTCACCAACAGTCAATACTGGCATATAGTTGCCAGCTTAATGTCCAATCCAACTTACTCGTGTGTGGCCCTCACTCGTTTACTCACCATCATCCTGCCTGGAAACCACCCAAATACCAGGGTTGCAGTTTATAGCAAGGTCTTGAATCGAACCAAGATTAGACACCTCAAGAACGAGTGTGCTACCTTTAAGCTACCTTGCCAGAACAAACAAACACATAAACAAATGCTTCAGTTTCCAGTTTAGGCTACTGCCATCCTCTGCCAATCCACAGGTCAACCGTTTTACAGTATCACTGAGAGTGACCTCAACTTCACTCTCTTGACCATGTGAAAGTGGTGAAAGCATAGCAAGGGAGTAGTCAAGGAAAAATAAAAGGAGGGAATGGTGGGAGAGGGAGAGGTGAGAAAAATGACATACTGCAACATGACATTTTGTGAATGCAACAAATATGGCCACTTAGTGGTATAAATCACAACATTAGTGTTTTTAATATAATATTGTGGCAATTCAGATGTCACATGGAACCGGAAATCTAATTGACCTCAACTATTACGTGCTATCACCCATTCATCCAAGTGGCTGACCCTTTTAACTGCATGTACTAAGCGAATGAACCGAGGGGCGTTTTCCACCTTGCAGTCAGAGAACTAATTTTACTTTGCACAATTATGATGTGTAAGGACCACAAGTTAAATAATTAACAGGATTGTAAAAATAAACCATTTATTATTAAGTACATGCACATAAATTTGCAAGAAATCATGTCCCAACTGAGTAACCGTCCACATATTATAGATGCACCTTATCATCTTCAAATATTACACGTGCAATTGGATATTTAGAACACGTACAATTGGCTCCTACCCTTTACACTTGTACAGTATATAAGTCTATTGTGCCTAAAGTTATAAAGTAGAAACAAATCTTAGCAATTTCAGAGACAGAAACTTCCTGCTAATAATGTAAAAAAAAAAAAAACCTCCAATATTTAAACTGGATATCTGCAATCACAAAGCGATCATCAAGAGTAAGCCTCCACCGGCACCCGTGATGCAATGACGGCCATTTTTTTTTTTACAGATCACCAGAAAATGTGTCCTCATCTACAATCTATCCAAAAAACTCAACCTTGTGAAAATCGGGAGAAAACTGTCCAAGGTTATGATGAAAAGGTGCTTTTTGGTAATTAGGTCACAATCCCCAAAAAATTGGTCAAGGACACTAATCGAATATCAGGTGCACTATGAGACCCTAACACTAACCCTAACAACTTCAGGGCAGCTCCACTATTTTGATGCAACGACATATTGGAAGGCCGAGCGGTCTTTGAAATTCCACATTGGCAAAATTGAGCAACGGCAAAAAACGCATTTCTCTTCAGATCGCCATTTGACCTTGACCTTTTGACCTTGAGGTTTTGATTTCGATACATTTAATTCTCATTATTGATACAAAATTACATTATGAAAGTCCCATCCAGGTCTGAGATACAGCGCAGACATTGGCAGAAAAAAGGAAGAAAAGAAAATCCTAAAAGGTGGTTTCGTACTCTTAGGGTCTTTTAACTCGGAGGGATATAGTGTAAATTAAGCGTAAATGCACCTTACTATAGACGATCAAGAAAGGGCAATTTTGTTCCAATCAAACAAATCTTAGTCGAGTTGTGGTGAAAAATGTAAAAATATCCTTAAAAATTAGGTCGATGACAAATAATTTTGTATACACCGCATACCTTTCAATCCCATTATTGATGCAAAATTTCATTCCAAAAGTCCCAACCAGCTCGGGAATAAAGCTCAGACATTGACAGAAAAAGGAAGAAAAAACAAAGCAAAATGGTGTTTTTTAGTTCTCTGAGGGGTATAAGAAACTCAGAGGTACCATTAAAATTGGGGGCACGAATTGTAAAAACAAACCTCACAACAGACATAAAGCCTCCTCTTATCCTAGAGGGGCAGTCTTAAATACCGTATATTGTCACATGCACAGGGTTCAAAGCAGTGATCCATGGAAAGGCTGTGAGCAACTCAAAAACCCCAACCATATGGGGCTGCACCATGAACAGCTGAGCATTATGTTTTCACCCCTGGAGGATATGTGTTCACCCATGTTTTTCTGTCTGTTTGTCTGTCAGCAAGATATCTCAAAAAGTTATGAACAGATTTGGACAAAACTTGGTGGACAGGTTTGGCGTGTGATAAGGACGAATTGTTTTGATTTTGGTGAAGATCCGGATCCAGATGGGATGCTGGAATTTTTAAATGATTTTTTTTCCACCAATGAGTGATATGGCCAAAAGTAATACATAGCATGATATGAAGATCCGGATCCGGCATATCACTGGAATACAAAACATCAACTGTTCAGCTTGGCGGAGTTATGCTCTCCACTGAGTGCTATTTTCGTTTGCTGATGTTACTGTTTGCACGATAATTTTGCACACCATTTAGCCACGTTAAGTAACAAGGAAACTTTTAACTGCGTGTGCTATGAGGTGTCACCACGTAAAAGGTTTCAGCGCAATAACGAAAATAACAATTAAACACAACGGGCACAGTACTAATAATAGAAGCAGATAAATACACTGTATCTAGGACATGAGGGAGCAATTCCCAAATGGTTCTGACAAGACACACACAAACACATACAAGACACAAATATTGTCCTATCTACTACCACAATCTTGATGTATGACAAAGGAAAGTCCTAGGAGAAGGGGTGTGGAGGGGTCATAAAATAACAAAGAAACTTTGAGCATGGGTGGGAACTGGTAGGGGGTAGGGACGCAAGTAACAAAAATAATGAGACAAAGAGGGAGGTTAGGGTTGATAGTATGGTGGGATTTGGCTTGCTTGCCCAGCAGAATGTGCAGCCAGCCATCGTCGCACGAAGGCATGCGGGCTGGCAGATGGAGATGCACACACAGGCTGGTGATGCATAGTACCCTCGTGTGTTTCCTGTTGGCTCACTGTATATTAATAAGGAGGAGGCCCTCTATCTCAGACGTGAGATCAAGGGCATCTCTCTGGGCATATCTCGAGCAGTTGACACAGTCTGGTACCCTGCCCTGCTCTTCAAACTCTCCGCCGATGGCATCCAAGGCTACGACCTCGCTGACTTCCTCGACTCTCAAAGGCAACATATAACTCTCAATGGGCTCCTCTCATCTCCTCTCCATGTCGAGGCTGGAGTGCCCTAAGGCTGCGTTTTGGGCACTGTCTAGTTCCTCATCTTGTTCCATAATCTTTCTCATTCTTTGGAGAATCCGTTTTAGTTCTTTGCTGATTACTCCACCTTGTCCATCCTTAAAATAGGTTGTCAGCACACTCTTCTCTCTCTATAGACCTTGATAGAATTAGGTGCTGGTCCACCAATTGGAATATGTATTTCGACCCAAACAAATCTCACACTTTGTCTCTCTGGAAGGACCATTCAGCAAACCCTCCCACATACAGTACTTCCTTAACATATCCAAGATGGCCTCCAAAGCTGGTGACCGGCTGGGCATCCTCAGACATGCCAAAGTTTTAAATGGCATAATCTGAACTTTTATAAACTTGCAAGACCTTCATTCAAAGGATGATGGGGTACCAAAGGTATCGCATCTTGGTGCCATAGAAACCATAGTCTTCAAAATCATTAGAATCTCCTGTGATGAAGCAGAGTCTCCCGGCCTGTTACCCTCGCATTGCAAACAGGTCGGTGGCCTCGCTCACTCGCTGTCTTCTACCACTTACTTTATGGTGTTGCACCCTTTGACCCTACCACTCCTGCATCCTCATGTCTCTTTATGGCACAGACAATTTGCCAGTAATCAACTTTTGGTGAAGCTCCCAAAATCTCTCCTCGCTGTTTACTTCCATTAATTTGTTCATATTTGCTCTTACCTGTGCAACCGAATACTTCAGTCTCTTAAATCTCATTCCTCCCTTCAGGATTTAAAATGGCTATTCACCACCTCCTCCGCTCATCCCCCATTCATACTCCTGATTTTTTCCTATCCTCATTAACACCTACTTCCCTCTTCCCCCCCCCCTCCCCCCCCCCCCCCCCCCCCCACCACACCAATCCTTCCTACAATCCGATTCCTTTCTTTCCACTAGGGGTCCCGTTACTCCATTGGACCAAGTTTTCATTGGTCTTCGCCACCTTGGAGCATACCTGCCTGCCAGACTGGGGAGTCTTTTGTGTCCTCAGAGTCTTTGGGTGCTTGGGGACTTTTGAGTCATTGGGGGCTTTTTTGGGTCCTCGTGGACTTTTGCGTCCTTGGGGACTTTGGGGACTTTTGGGTCCTCGGGAAAATTTAGGTATTTGGGGTCTTTTGGGTCCTCGGGGACTTTTGGATCATTTAGGTATTTTAGGTCCTCGGGGACTTTTGGGCCTTCGGCATCTTTTGGGTCCTCAGGGACTTTTGGATTCTTGGGGACTTCTGGGTCTTATGGGTCCTCAGGGACGTTTGTGTTTTTTGGGTCCTCAGGGACTTTTGAGTCCTCTGGGTCTTTAGGGGTTTTTGGATCTTAGGGATCTTAGGGGTCTTGAAGGGTATTCAAAGGTCGAAGATACGTTTAAATAGTACGTAATTAATTCATAGACGTACATAATTAATAGACACAAAAAGTATGACAAACACACACACACACCTTAATCATTTGTAGTAGACTAGCAAAAGTACCTGGCATTGCCGGGTAACAATGAGTCTCTTCATGGCGGGAATATGAAGAGGGGGAGGAGGAGAGGACGGGGAGGGAAGGGAGGGTTAGTATATTACACGAAAATGTTAGTCAATAAAAAATATGGATTCATAAGAACAAAAAGGGAGCTCTGTCTACTGTAACACCATGGCTTGCAAAAGCAGCCGGAATAGCGTTCATCAAGTAAGTGGTGGTTAATCATATTAAAAAGGGTGTTATAACACACCTAAACTTCCCCGGCCTTGTGACTAATTAATTAAGAGCCCCTGCGAAGCAGCTTAAGCACTCCAGCAAGAACTCCAACGAAATGGGTGATAAGGAACGGCTGGCTTGACAAGTGATAGCAAGGTGATTGCTTTTGGTTGAAATGGCCGAGGAATTTTTGAAAACAGATCGCAGGTGCAGTGGAGTGACACCCTATCCCATGGAACTATGAATTAAGTAAAAAAAATTATTAAGTTAAATAAAATAAAAAACTAACCCCAGAAGGAGAATGACAGCCTCGCTTAAATAAATGAATATATACACTTAGTTTAAAAAAAAAACTAGATATGGTAAATTTTGTCAGATTTCACTCCATATTTGGACATTTATTCAGTCGAGAGGATGCAATCCTCATATCTGTATCCAGATTGTTATGATATGCTTCAATTATGTAATGATAATTATCGATCGTGTTTCCAAGGCAAGGCACGTTTGAATAGGCCGAAACAAAATGGCGGCTTAAGAACACAGCGAGTAGCAGTGGGCTGACCAAGATGATGGACCGCCATATTGGTAATGCTTTTTTGCGTTTTGTCTTATGAGCACCTCGTCAAACATCTTCAAAAAGGGTGTTATAACACATCCAAACACCCAGTTTTCATCATTGCAATCTGTTGGAGGTCCAGGTGTATGCATGCAAAGTTTGGGGCCGCTAGGTTTCATGGTTTTGGAGTAATGGAGGAGAAAGATTGATGGACCGACGGACTGACACCGCCTTTTATTATTATAAATGTCATTGTGTTTTCTCCCAGCTCCCTTACCTCTTGTTTTTGTTTGATTTCTGTTTCATCCCCGGTTTTCCCTTACTCCTCTTGCTCGGTTTGATCCCATATCCAGTTTGTTCATCCCATGTATCCTCCTTCCCCTCACCTTGATCTCATTCTTCCTCAAGCTCATTCTTCCTCCAAGGGTCCCTCCATTGTGTCCCTCCACTCTGTTGTTGGTGTTTTCCTCATTTCCACAAAGTTATTTCTGTTATGTTGTGTGTGTTCTCCGGTCCATTTTGGGTTCTCGTTCTTCCATGAGCCTCGACTTTATATATTTTTAAAAATCATTACTTTGTGCTCCCTCTTCAAAAATGGCACTCTGTATTCTTTGTATTCTTCTTTGTTCTGTTTTTCTAGTTACTAACCCCACATCCTTGGCCTAGAATGTAAATTTATCCCTCCCCTTTGGTCTAACCATGCTAAGGTCAATCAGTGTCATCAGTCGATATCGCCGCAATGTGCCACAAAGTGTCGTTGGTCATTAGTCATTGTCGCTGTAGTGTGGCCCAATCATGAGACACACAAATGGAAGGCTTAATGTCTGCTCTGGAGGACAGCATGCTTCATCATACGATGCACACTATTGACAGGGTATAAAAGAGCAGTTGTTATTTACCTTTAGATTCAAATCCATAAAACCTGGAATTGAACAAGCACACACACACACACACACACACACACACACACACACACACACACACACACACACACACACACACACACACACACACACACACACACACACACACACACACATACATAATACATACATACACACCTACATACATAATACATACATACACACATACGTGTATATATATACATATATATATATATATATATATATATATATATATATATATATATATATATATATATATATATATATATATATATACATACATACACACACACACACACACACACACACACATATATACACACACACACACATATATACACACACACACACACACACACACATATATACACACACACACACACACACACATATACACACACACACATATACACACACACACACACACACACACACACACACACACACACACACATATACACACACATATACAATACATGACCAAAGGTATGCGGACACCCCTTATAATTAGTGGATTCGGCTGTTTCAGCCACACCCATTGCTGACAGGTATATATAATCAAGCATACAGCCATGCAATCTCCATAGACAAACATTGGCAGTAGAATGGGCCGTACTGAAGAGCTCAGTGACTTTTAAGGTGGCACCATTATAGGATGCCACCTTTCCAAGAAGTCAGTTCGTCAAATTTCTGCCCTGCTAGAGCTGCCCCGGTCAACTGTAAGTGCTGTTATTGTGAAGTGGAAACATCTATGAGCAAGAACAGCTCAGCCGCGAAGTGGTAGGCCACACAAGCTCAAAGAACGGGACCGCCTAGTGCTGTTGTGTGTAAAAATCATCTGTCCTCGGTTGCAACACTCACTACAGAGTTCCAAACTGCCTTTGGAAGCAACGTCAGCACAACAACTGTTCGCTGGGAGCACATGAAATGGGTTTCCATGGCCGAGCAGCCATACACAAGCCTAAGATCACCATGCGCAATGCCAAGCGTCGGCTGGAGTGGTGTAAAGCTCACCACCATTGGACTCTGGAGCAGTGGAAACGCGTTCTCTGGAGAGATTATTCAACCTTTATCATCTGGCAGTCTGACAGACGAATCTGGGTTTGGTGGATGCCAGGAGAACGCTACCTGCCCGAATGCATAGTGCCAACTGTAAAGTTTGGTGGAGGGGGAATAATGATCTGGGGCTGTTTTTCATGGTTCGGGCTGGCCCCGTAGTTCCAGTGAAGGAAAATCCTAACTCTACAGCATACAATGACATTCTAGACGATGGTGTGCTTCCAACGTTGTGGCAACAGTTTGTTGAAGGCCCTTTCCTGTTTCAGCATGGCAATGCCCACGCACACAAAGCAAGGTCCATACAGAAATGGTTTGTCCAGATCGGTTTGGAAGAACTTCACTGGCCTGCACAGGGCCCTGACCTCAACCGCATCGAACACCATTGGGAGGAATTGGAACGCCGACTGCGAGCCAGACCTAATCGCCCAACATCACCTCACCAATGATCTTATGGCTGAACGGAAGCAAATCCCCACAGCAATGTTCCAACATCTCGTGGAAAGCCTTCCCAGAAGAGTGAAGGCTGTTACAGCAGCAAAGGGGAGGGGGGGGGGGGATCCATATTAATGCCCATGATTTTGGAGTGAGATGTTCAATGTTCGGCTGTCCACATACTTTTGGTCATGTAATGTATACACACACACACACACACACACACATGCACACACACACACACACACACACACATATACAGTCACGTGAAAAAGTAAGTACACCCCATGTAAAGTTTTGACTTTTTCATCATATTTCAACATACAGCTATTTGATCATCATTTCAACAATATTTATAGATAAAGGTAATATAATATAGCAAATATCATGAAACATTTACATTTTGTTTGCCATTGTATAATTTAAATAAACATAAATGCAAATTTCGTATGTGGAAAAAGTAAGTACACCCCTACATTTATCACTACTTCAAATACCTAAAATTAGAACCAGGTGCACCACCTCAGGTGCAAATGATTACAACATCGTTGGAGAGGATCTTGGAGGAACCTGTCTTATTTAAACCTCAGGCATTTAGTTTGGTTTGCTCTTTGTTGTTGAAGTGTGTGGCGTCAGCATGCCGAGATCAAAAGAGCGCTCTGAGGCCTTCAGAAAGAAGGTTATAGATGCCTACGAGTCTGGGGAGGGATTTAAAAAGATCTCCAAACAATTTGAAATCCTTCATTCGACTGTCCGGAAGATCATCTACAAGTGGAGAAGATTCCAAACAACTGCCAACTTGTTCAGGCCAGGCCGCCCCAGCAAGTTCAGCCTGAGAGCAGACCACAAGATGCTGAAAGAAGTGTCTAAGAACCCCAGAATGTCATCACGGGACCGACAGGTAGCTCTTGCCACTGTTGATGTCAAAGTGCACGAGGCTACCATTAGAAAGAGGCTGCACAAAATTGATCTGCATGGGAGGTGTGCCAGGAGGAAACCTTTGCTGTCCAGAAAGAACATCAGGGCAAGACTAAAGTTTGCCAATGAACACCGAGGTAAAGACCAGCACTTCTGAAACAATGTGCTCTGGACAGATGAGTCATAGGTAGAGCTATTTGGCCACAGTACCAGAAGACATGTTTGGCGAAAACCAAAGACAGCATTTGTCCACAAGAACCTGATACCAACTGTAAAGTATGGTGGTGGAAATATTAAGGTTTGGGGGCAGCCTTGCTGCATCAGGGCCTGGGCAGCTCACCATCATATAATTCACTGTGAATTCTTCATTGTACCAGAGGGTGCTTAAGGATAATGTGAGGCCATCTGTCGGAAAGTTGAAGCTCAACCGAAAGTGGACCTTGCAACATGACAATGACCCTAAACATACCAGTAAATCCACCAAGGAATGGCTGAAAAGAAAGAAATGGAGGGATCTGGAATGGCCAAGTCAAAGCCCGGACCTAAATCCCATCGACATGTTTGGGGGGGGGGGGGTTTGAAACGAGCTGTGCATGCAAGAAACCCCTCAAACATCGCACAGCTGAAATAATTCTGCATGGAGGAGTGGGCAACTGCACAGGTTTAATCCGCCAACTGCACAGGTTTAATTATTATTCCCAATATTATGTACAATGATCGGTAGAAGCAGAGACACAGAGCAGGACTTAAGCAGTCGTATTCTTAAATACCAGACACAGGCCCGTTCACACTCACACAGGGAAATTGCAGGTAGGATGATGTTCAGGCCAAACGCGCCGACTTGGTCGTCCAGGAACGGCCCCGTCCGGCTCTCCTCGGTCACAGCATGTCCTGCGATGATGGCAAGCAGGCGGTGGAAGGATC
This sequence comes from Myxine glutinosa, assembly GCF_964187855.1. NCBI lineage: Eukaryota > Metazoa > Chordata > Myxini > Myxiniformes > Myxinidae > Myxine > Myxine glutinosa. The sequence goes on from NC_136261.1 coordinate 166,350,491, forward strand.
CTCATAGCGCGTCTCCCGAACAAAAGGCAGCCGATGAGGCAGGAAGGAAAAGTACGCGTCTCTCAGCGCGGCTGGGCGGTTCCACAGCGCGTTTAGCAAACAGCGCGCTATCACTCGCGTAACTCAATGCACTATAGCGGCTCAGCTTCAAGCTCAACCGAGGATCACTTTCATACGAGCGCGTATCTTGGTTCATGCGCGTCTTTCTCCGATCTCGTATCTTTCAAGCTCGACTGCTGACCGCGCTCCTTCAACTCCTCACTCAATGCCAACTCACCGCCAACTGCTCGACTCCACTTACTGCTCGACACTCGACTCTGCTTACTGCTCCTGGTGGCTTTGCGCAACGGCTTATGTCTGCCACGCCCTGAGACTTCTCGAACGTTCCAACCACGCCCTGTGACGCAGTGCTGCAGCCACACCCTGTGAGCCCTGATTGGTGGCTCGCGCTTACCGTCAGCTTCTTCGCCGCCCTCATTCGGTCCCGACCCGATTTGCTAGGCCGGCCTCATGTTAATTCGTGCCAAAAAGCCAAAGGCAGCACAAAGAGGCGTAAGAGGCATAAGGCAATGGAGGCGGGATAAGGCAATGGAAGTATGAGAAGGACCTACTCTCATTACTCCACTCAATGCAAAACTAACACAGGAAAAGGACTATTCTCACAAATACGAAGAGATAACTGCAATATCGCGAGGCTACATGTTGTTGTGTGACTAGCTATTTGGGGGAAATTTAACCTTTATTGTACAAAACTCAAAACCGCAACACTACCCCTCTCCCTCGTCAGCCTCGTCCCCGAGTCGAACCTAACAAAATTGGAACGACCGGTTTTGAGAAAGATCTGGAAATTAACTTTTATTTTTACATGTGACATATAGATGTAGTTCCCTCTCACATTTACTCTAACCCGTGTATGCGACAGTTTTAAAACACTAAATATGTCCCACCTATTGCGTTGAGTAGCTACTCTAACAGAATCATGCCCACAATCAGTCCGAATCCGGAATTTGTCAAACTAAACATATAGGCGGTGGGCAGCATTTTATATACAAGCACAAAAAAACTTAACCTTATTTACAACTCTATGACCTTTTTGGAAAGGTGATTGGAGGGGAGAGAAAGCACAGCAAAGTACACAAAAACACACTCAAAAATTCACTTTTGCTTCTTGCTTCTTGCATCTTGCTTCTTGCATCTTCTGTGTGCATATATCATACCGGCTAGCCCCCGGACCGGCATACAGGCCATTCCTGCTCTTCAGGGCTAATTAAACTTACAAATCTTCTCGTCCCTAGCACACCATAATAAAAACACACAAATAATTCGTTTATTGTATTTCTTTGCCAAGCAGGGCCAATCTCATGTGGTCCGACTGCGTGACATTGATGCCACTCAAAACAAGTGGTCCGAAGATGCAAGGTGATGCTGCAGCAAGATACTGCACACCAGAGGTGTAAGGCCACAAAACCTGTGGTCCATAAGTGTAATGTGTGCAGCAAAGTGTTTGTGGCAGCAAAGTGCTGCACATGTGCAGCAAAGTTATAACAAAAGATATGGCAGCAAAGTGCTGTGCTGTTCGGCTGCACAGGTGTAGCAAAGTGTAGCAGGGATGCTGCACAGGTCGATGGTGCTGCACAGTTCCACCTCCAAATTGGTCCTGGGGTGGGGGGAGAGACAAAGCACGACCAGCAAAGCGGAAAGGGCACAAAGGTACACAGCAAAACGAGGTAATGCAGCACAGGAGGCGCGGAAGAGCGACCAGAGCAGGCTCGTCCCTATCCGTTCGTACCCCCCTACGTCGCTTACACTACCCCAGCCCTTCCCAGTATTTACAAATTCATCTCTATGTCTTGTCTCCCAAATCCCCCTCTCAGCTAAATTCGTGTCCCAATCCCTCCCAGGAAGGAAGGAATGGAACAACCACAATGTCTCATTACGTCATGATGCGTCTCACTTACTCAAACAGTTCACTTGGTCCTGGTGTGGAGCTTCGTCCTCCTCGGTGCATGGCTGTGCATGGCGCGAAGGGAATTCCTCAATTCCTAACTACACTAACTGACATTAACTCTTAAACTACCCAGGGTCATATCCTGCCAATTGGCCTCTTTAAACTATGTGGTTCTAAAAACCGAATTCCTATTGCCCACTCTGTGATGCCATCCAAATTTGGGTCTCACTCCCCAATTTTTCTCACTGTGCCCTTGCACAATTTCGGGGCTGGGTCATGTGGCTCCACTAGCAGGTCCAACTACCTGCGCACCTCCGCCACTGAAGTCGCCACCCGAGCTTACCTGCTCCTGCGACTACCTAAACTGGGGAAGGCCCCTCCTGGCTCTTTACCCCCTGATGCCCACATTGGCATTGGGCAACCCGGGTCCTTCTCTTGGATCCTCGGGCCCCACTCAACAACTCACAACTATCCTAACTGGGGAAGGCCCTTCTTGGCGCTTACCCACTCTGTGCCCACCTTGGCATCGGGCAACCCAGGTCCTCTCCTGGGATCCTCGGGCCCCACTCACACTACAACTAAACGGCTCCCGGAGCCTACCTGCGGCCTCACCTGGCCGACAAACTACCAGTGGCGGAGTGCCCCAATAACCATACGCACCAATTAAACCACACGCCCAGCCAGTCCACATACTCATGCAACCTCCAAAGCACTACATTGCCACTACCCGCATCACAGGTGTCAATATCCATACAAATTTACCTGAACCCTCTACCTGACTTCATACTACCCACCACGGGCGTCCGTGAATGGGTTCCATCTCCCCCCATTCACTCCTTTGCACCATGCATTCCACACCTTTTCTTCCCACACCAAGCATTCCACACCATGCATTCCACACTACTTATACACACAACATTTATCTTACACACCTTTTGTTTCGCACACCAAATATCTTGCACACCTTTTGTGCTAACACACTTCCAACACAATTCCTTTTATTCTCATACAATTCCTCATCCACACAGCATCATCTATCTAACTGCTTTTCCTCTAAAACTCATGCTTCCCCGTCGTCCCTTTACACTATGCACTCCATTTTCCTTATCAACCATCAAAGCTACCTACATTCCCCACTACAGTACAAATGTTCTAAGGTCTTCGAATTCCCTACCAATTATCCTAGCCCTCCCTCGGCTAGCTTCGGTGCCCCATAGAGGTAACCATCGTTGGCACCTCCATGTGCCTAACACTGCCATCCCCCTAATCTATTGCTCATGGGCCCGGAGCATGTGAGGAATGGTCAAACTACCATTCCCCTATGCAGGGTACACTATCCTCATCCGTCCACTACTCTCGAGCCTCTCCGTGTGGAAATACGTCGACATCACGGCTCGGCTTCGAAAGGCCGAGCGATCCATTCGGTTGGTTTGTCTCCTGTATGTTGGGTCCGTCCGGCATTTTCGATCCAGGGGAGGAGGCATGGATGGGCCGAGGTTCAGGGCTCCATCTCTACGCGGGGCCTCACGGTCCCACGCACGATGGCCCAACCACCCACTGTCTGAGCACCGCACCCGCAAAGGTGCGCGGCTCCGAAATCTCCAACCTCCCCTTGAACCTCGCCGTTCGCCTTTACCGCCACGGCGCGGCACCAACCATACAGGGTGGGGGCCGGTGCCAATCGTGCACGTCGGTCCTTGTGACACGGCCGTGGCATCGATCCCCGCCGGTCCCTGCCGCACACAACTCACCGAGGGCTCACGTCAGCTATCCGTCGTGCTAAACGCTACCCTGGTCGGTGTCGATGCTTGAGCCGCGTTCTCACCACTCGTGACCCACTCCGCACTCGCACACCTAGGCGTCCTCACGCCTTCCATACATTCCGTTACACACTCTTCCCGCACATATTCCGGTGTGCATTCTCCCATGCACACCGTACTCGCACCTGCACACCTAGGCGCACTCACACCCCTCACACACTTCAGTACGCACTCTTCTTCTACGCACTCTTCTACCGCACACTCTGTAACACCCCCGGGTGTGCACTCCTGCACACATCTGCAACACGCTCTGGTGTGCACTCCTGCACACTCTCTTTAACACACTCTCCCCGCACACAGTCTGTAACACCCACGGGTGTGCACTCTCCCATTGCACACGCAATCTTTGCACACTTTTTTCCCCACTCTCGGGTGTGCACTCCTTCGCACACTCCGTAACACACTCTCCCGTTACCGCACACTCTGGCGCACACTTTTCCATTACACACTCGGTAACACCCCGGGGTGTGCACTCTCTTGTTACACACCCTGCAACACGCTCCGGTGTGCACTCCTGCACACTCTCTGTAACACACTATCCTGTTACACACTCTTCCCACACACATTCCGTCATACACTTCTCTCGCTCACACTCGCGCTCCGGTGCACACTTTTCTCTCACACGTGCACCAGTCGCCCTCGTACACCGCACAATGGACCTTCCACGACCGCCCGGGTTTTGTCTTGGTCCCAAGTGCGCCAAAACCATTTTCGCGCCAAACACATTCCCGCCATTAATTCTACTCACCTTGGGGACCTCTTTTCCCGTCAGCACCTGCAAACTTTCCATTTGATTAGCAAGCCCGACATCACGATGTAAATGCAAACTTTGTTCAGGCTCCATTTCTTTCTCCCGCGATTGATTTTCTATCTCTGTCGTCTCTTCTGCCCCAATTGTTTCTTTAATTTCCATTATTTCTTCGACGACCGCCGGCGTGCATGAAATTTTTTCGTCCAATTCGGCGACCGTCGGCTTTTCTACACCCCGTGTCGCGATTTCCATACCCTCGGTCAATTTAGCTGCACTCTGCCCAAGCTCGCTCTCCACGCGCTCCTCACACCATGTCACCTCGTCACCTCGTCGTGTCCCTTTGCAACCTCCTCGCTCAACCTGCGCCCAATGTCGTCCCCCAATTTTTCCATATCACACCTGAATTCCTCCTTCATTTTTTTTAATGTCTCCCCTCAGGTGTCCATTCTTTCATTTATTTTATTCATGTCATTCTTTTGGGCATCAATTATTTCCCTTTTTGTTTTGTCCCCAATCTCTTTCATTTCTCTGGTGGATTTGTCACCTTGGGTGTCCACTTTTGCATTCATCTCCTTCAGTTTTGCCATGAATTGCGTCATGAGTGAGTACAGGTCCGAAACCGCTGGCACCACGGGCTCGGCTCTCGCCGCCATGTGCGAGGCGCCGCTATTTTCTCCCCTTGTTGCCGGCCCCTCTTCAATTCTCCCTTCGTCTACCAGCTCTTCCTGTGGGTCCTGGGTCATTAATTTCTCCTCTTCATCTACCCCCACGGGCATTCGACTGCCTTGACAAGCCATGGTACGAATACAATTTGGTTTTTACTCCTAAATTTAGTCCACTCGTAATTTGGAGTGCGCTTCATGCACTCCAGGTCCAATCCCACTCCTGACACCAAATGTTACGGTTTTCCGCCGCCCTTCTAATCCTTACCAAGGGGGGATTAAGGCCCTTGTTCTTTCTGGGCCTGGCATAACCGAGAGACTTGAAACGCCTCTTCCGGGCAAACGCAAGGTAGGGTTTCGGGACCAAGTCTCGCTCGTACCTAAATACCTGCGCCGACACGGAAGCAGGGAACCAAGCCTCCCATGAGCCACGTGTAATTTGAGTACACCGAGCGGATTGCGTACCACATGGTCCGTGCAGTCACCGTTGACATTGGACCCCGATTAGAGCGGTTCTATTCGTATCACGCTTAGTCAATGATGGAAAACACAGGAACAATCGAATGGAAGGAACACGACAGGTTTAATTATTATTCCCAATATTATGTACAATGATCGGTAGAAGAAGGGACACAGAGCAGGACTTAAGCAGTCTTATTCTTAAATCCCAGACACGGGCCCATTCGCACTCACACAGGGAAATTGCAGGCAGGATGATGTTCAGGCCAAACGCGCCGACTTGGTCGTCCAGGAACGGCTCCGCCGGGCTCTCCTTGGTCACAGCACGTCCCGCGATGATGGCAAGCAGGCAGTGGAAGGATCCTCGTAGCGCGTCTCCCGAACAAAAGGCAGCCGAAGAGGCAGGAAGGAAAAGTACGCGTCTCTCAGCACGGCTGGGCGGTTGCACAGCGCGTTTAGCAACCAGCGCGCTATCACTCGCGTAACTCAATGCACTATAGCGGCTCGGCTTCAAGCTCAACCGAGCGTCACTTTCATACGAGCGCGTATCTTGGTTAATGCGCGTCTTTCTCCGATCTCGTATCTTTCAAGCTCTACTGCTGACCGCGCTCCTTCAACTCCTCACTCAATGCCAACTCACCGCCAACTGCTTGACTCCACTTACTGCTCGACGCTCGACTCCGCTTACTGCTCCTGGTGGCTTTGCGCAACGGCTTATATCTGCCACGCCCTGAGCCTTCTCAAACGTTCCAACCACGCCCTGTGACACAGTGCTGCAGCCACACCCTGTGAGCCCTGATTGGCGGCTCGCGCTTACCGTCAGCTTCTTCGCCGCCCTCATTCGGTCCCGACCCGATTTGCAAGTCCCGACCCTCATGTTAATTCACGCCAAAAAGCCAAAGGCAGCACAAAGAGGCGTAAGAGGCATAAGGCAATGGAGGCGGGATAAGGCAATGGAAGTATGAGAAGGACCTACTCTCATTACTCTACTCAACGCAAAACTAACACAGGAAAAGGACTATTCTCACAAATACTAAGAGATAACTGCACTATCGCGAGGCTACATGTTGTTGTGTGACTAGCTATGAGGGGGAAATTTAACCTTTATTGTACAAAACTCAAAACCGCAACAATATATATATTGTGGTGCTGCGCAAACACGACTCGGTTGCCAGAGAGGTAGGCCACAACGCGTTGGTACAACAAAGAGTCTGTATTTAAAGCTCGCACTTCAGCATTGGGCGGGCTCGAGCTTAGAGCCTGCATATATGTCCCGAGGCCATGCCTTGCCCCCGGGCGTGGCCGATCGGCCGATAGGCGGGCATGCATTCCAGTTCTGGTGCGCTGAATTCTTGTCCCTTGTATCCGCCACACGCGCCCCCCCCCAGAATTCCCGCGCACCTGAAGGGTGAGTTTGCGGGGAAGCCGGATGACCCGGCCGAAACGCCCCCTGGCGATGCGTGCAGGGCTGGGGTGTAGCGGGACGGCGGGGATGGGGGGTGCCGGGGGTCTGACCACTGGGGGGCGGCCTCGACGCAGAGGCAGAGCTGCTTGCGGGGGGTGGTCCAGATCGAGGTGGGCCGGCTTGAGGCGGTCCACGGAGACACGATCCGGGGCACCGTCGATGTCGATGGTAAAATATTTGTCCCCGGTCTCCAGCACGTGGAAGGGCCCGTCGTACGGGGGCCGTAGCGGTGCCCGGTGGGCGTCGTGCCGGACGAAGACGTACTCCACCGTGCGAAGCTCCGGGGCGACGTGGGAAGACGGGCAACCGTGGTGTGCCGTCGGTACCGGGGCGAACCTCCGGGCGGTCTCCTGCAGGGTGGAGCGCTGTTGCGCCGCGGACCAAGGAGCCGTGGAGTCGGGGATAAATTCACCCGGTACCCGCAGTGGTTGCCCGAAGACCAGCTCCGCCGTGGACGCGCACAGGTCGTCCTTGGGCGCCGTCCTGAGGCCCAGCAGGACCCAGGGGAGCCTGTCGGCCCAGCTGCCGTCGCGGAGGCTGGCCCGGAGCGCGGCCTTCATTGAGCGATGGAAGCGCTCGCACAGGCCATTGGCCTGGGGGTGGTAGGCCGTGGTGCAGTGTAGTTTGATACCGAGCCCTTGCGCCACCGCGCCCCAGAGCTCCGATGTGAACTGGGGGCCGCGGTCGGACGAGATGTCCAAGGGGGCACCGAACCGGGCAACCCAAGTGGCGATGAAGGCTTGTGCCACATCAGCCGCAGACGTCGCCGCCAATGTCACGGCCTCCGGCCACCGTGTGGTGCGGTCCACCATGGTGAGGAGGTGTGTGAACCCTCGCGAGGGGGGCAGAGGTCCCACCAAGTCGACGTGAACGTGGTCGAACCGACGCTCGGGCACCGTAAACGGGGCCAACGGGGCCTGGGTGTGGCGGTGGACCTTTGCGCGCTGGCACGTGAGGCTCGTCCTGGCCCAGTCGTGGACGTCCTTCCTGAGGCCATGCCAGACGAACTTCGCCGCGACGAGCTTCTGGGATGTCTTCGTGCCCAGGTGGGACAGGCCGTGGATGGCGTCGAAAACTGGGCACCGCCAGCCAGCGGGCACTATGGGGCGAGGCCGGCCGAGGGAGACGTCGCATAGGAGGGCCGTGCCCGTGGCGTCGAACGGCACCTCAGTGACGCGGAGGCGCGTGACGGCGGTCCGCAAGGCCTGGACGCCAGGGTCGGCAGACTGGTCCTCTGCCATCCAGGTATGGTCGACCCCGAGGTGGACCGCGTGCACGACGGACCAGGAAAGGCAATCCGCCACCGGGTTGTCTTTACCCGCCACATGACGGATGTCCGTCGTGTACTCGGACACGGCAGAGAGGTGACGCTGCTGCCGTGCCGACCATGGCTCGGCGACCTTGGCCATTGCGAACACAAGGGGCTTGTGGTCGACGAAAGCCGTGAACGGGCGGCCCTCGAGCAGATGGTGGAAGTGTCGGACCGCCAGGTGGAGCCCTAGCAACTCGCGGTCGAAGGTGCTATTGCGGCGTTCGTGCGGGCGAAGCTGCCGGCTAAAAAAACGCCAGCGGCTGCCAAGCACCACGCACCCACTGCTCGTGCACCGCGCCCACCGTGTAGTCCGACGCGTCGGTGGTGAGGGCGATCGGTGCATCGGGCGCCGGGTGCGCCAGCATGGTGGCGTTGGCCAGGGCCAGCTTTGCGCCCGCAAACGCCGCGGCCATCG
>NC_136261.1:166364322-166434322 GCF_964187855.1 Myxine glutinosa
TAGGTGATCCAGAATTTTGGGCCAGCCAAAATTTTGAAGAAGAGTAAGTGATCCAGAATTTTGGGAGAGCCAGAATTTTGAAGAAGAGTTGGTGATCCAGAATTTTGGGAGAGCCAGAATTTTGGGTGTGCCAGAATTTTGAAGAAGTGAAGGCGAAGAAGTGAAGGTGATCCAGAATTTTGGGTGATCCATAATTTTGGGTGAGCCAGAATTTTGGGTGAGCCAGAATTTTCAAGAAGTGAAGGTGATCCAGAATTTTGGGTGATCCAGAATTTTGGGTGAGCCAGAATTTTGGGTGAGCCAGAATTTTGAAGAAGTGAAGGTGATCCAGAATTTTGGGTTAGCCAGAATTTTGAAGAAGAGTAGGTGATCCAGAATTTTGCTTGAGCCGGAAGTTTGAAGAAGAGTAAGTGATCCAGAATTTTGGGTGAGCCAGAATTTTGAAGAAGAGTTGGTGATCCAGAATTTTGGGAGAGCCAGAATTTTGGATGAGCCAGAATTTTGGGTGAGCCAGAGTTTTGAAGAAGTGAAGGTGATCCAGAATTTTGGGTGATCCAGAATTTTGGGTGAGCCAGAATTTTGGATGAGCCAGAATTTTGGGTGAGCCAGAGTTTTGAAGAAGTGAAGGTGATCCAGAATTTTGGGTGATCCAGAATTTTGGGAGAGCCAGAATTTTGGGTGAGCCAGAATTTTGAAGAAGAGTAGATGATCCAGAAATTTGGGTGAGCCAGAATTTTGAAGAAGAGTAAGTGATCCAGAATTTTGGGTGAGCCAGAATTTTGAAGAAGAGTAGATGATCCAGAAATTTGGGTGAGCCAGAATTTTGAAGAAGAGTAAGTGACCCAGAATTTTGGGTGAGCCAGAATTTTGAAAAAGAGTAGGTGAGCCAGAATTTTGGGTGCACCAGAATTTTGAAGAAGTGAAGGTGAAGGAGTGAAGGTGATCCAGAATTTTGGGAGAGCCAGAATTTTGGATGAGCCAGAATCTTGAAGAAGAGTAGATGATCCAGAAATTTGGGTGAGCCAGAATTTTGAAGAAGAGTAAGTGACCCAGAATTTTGGGTGAGCCAGAATTTTGAAAAAGAGTAGGTGAGCCAGAATTTTGGGTGCACCAGAATTTTGAAGAAGTGAAGGTGAAGGAGTGAAGGTGATCCAGAATTTTGTGTGATCCAGAATTTTGGGTGAGCCAGAATTTTGGGTGAGCCAGAATTTTGAAGAAGTGAAGGTGATCCAGAATTTTGGGTGATCCAGAATTTTGGGTGAGCCAGAATTTTGGGTGAGGCAGAATTTTGACGAAGAGTAGGTGATCCAGAATTTTGGGCCAGCCAAAATTTTGAAGAAGAGTAAGTGATCCAGAATTTTGGGAGAGCCAGAATTTTGAAGAAGAGTTGGTGATCCAGAATTTTGGGAGAGCCAGAATTTTGGGTGTGCCAGAATTTTGAAGAAGTGAAGGCGAAGAAGTGAAGGTGATCCAGAATTTTGGGTGATCCATAATTTTGGGTGAGCCAGAATTTTGGGTGAGCCAGAATTTTCAAGAAGTGAAGGTGATCCAGAATTTTGGGTGATCCAGAATTTTGGGTGAGCCAGAATTTTGGGTGAGCCAGAATTTTGAAGAAGTGAAGGTGAAGGAGTGAAGGTGATCCAGAATTTTGGGTGAGCCAGAATTTTGGGTGAGCCAGAATTTTCAAGAAGTGAAGGTGATCCAGAATTTTGGGTGATCCAGAATTTTGGGTGAGCCAGAATTTTGGGTGAGCCAGAATTTTGAAGAAGTGAAGGCGAAGAAGTGAAGGTGATCCAGAATTTTGGGTGATCCAGAATTTTGGGTGAGCCAGAATTTTGGGTTAGCCAGAATTTTGAAGAAGAGTAGGTGATCCAGAATTTTGCTTGAGCCGGAAGTTTGAAGAAGAGTAAGTGATCCAGAATTTTGGGTGAGCCAGAATTTTGAAGAAGAGTTGGTGATCCAGAATTTTGGGAGAGCCAGAATTTTGGATGAGCCAGAATCTTGAAGAAGAGTAGATGATCCAGAAATTTGGGTGAGCCAGAATTTTGAAGAAGAGTAAGTGACCCAGAATGTTGGGTTAGCCAGAATTTTGAAAAAGAGTAGGTGAGCCAGAGTTTTGGGTGCGCCAGAATTTTGAATAAGTGAAGGTGAAGGAGTGAAGGTGATCCAGAATTTTGGGTGATCCAGAATTTTGGGTGAGCCAGAATTTTGGGTGAGCCAGAATTTTGAAGAAGAGTAGGTGATCCAGAATTTTGGTTGAGGCAGAATTTTGAAGAAGAGTAGGTGAGCCAGAATTTTGAATAAGAGTAGGTGATCCAGAATTTTGGGTGAGCCTGAATTTTGAGGAAGAGTAGGTGATCCAGACTATTTGGTGAGCCAGAATTTTGAAGAAGGGTAGGTGAGCCAGAATTTTGAAGAAGTGTGGGTGAGCCAGAATTTTGAAGAAATTGAAACTCGCTGCCCTAAACTGTCCATGGGGCACAGACTGCTTCGTTGGGGTAAACGTGCCCACATAAATGATACCACATGAGGGATAAATTCTTGGTCAACTAGTTCCCCAAATGTGCATGCAATACAAATACTACGGTAATGCAAGATGGAATTTTTCATCTCCGAAATGTCCTCTCCCTCGTTCTGACAAGAAACCTGTGCCCACTGAAGAATTTGGAGAGACTGTCGACTGATGCTACAGCGGCGAAATCTCACTCTCAGAAATGATGCAACCAGTAGCCATCACGTGCTGCACAAGAATGAGTGAAGGAATGAATAGATGGATTAGCGAGAGGGCACTTCATCACGCTAATCCAACCAAGTTCCAACATACCTTGTGGTTAATTTTGGATAAACCTATTCCGTACTCGTACTCCTGCACCATGCTCTACATACAAAGCGTCGGTCCTGCTGTAAGTAGTTTCCTGGCTCTGGTTACAATCGAGGATGGGTCGCCACACCGATTCGGATACTCGACGGAGTGTGCAGGAATTTGAAATTTGTTCAGGGTTCCGGAGATAGCTCGACTACTCTTCCTGAAGGACGAAAAGATGAGGCCTGGTAGGAGGTTAAGAGGTTTGATGTGCAGAACAAGTAGATTTTTGAAATCATTTGAACCGTTTTCTGTTCATGCTTCTTTAATGAAAGTAGTTAGTGATCATTGGGTGGCGGTGGAGATGAAAGTCTGCTGAGTTATTACACCGCACACATGAAGCGAAAAGAGGAGCTAAGCAATTGGTCACTTCGGTCTATCTGTCTGTCCGTCCATCTACAAACATCAGTTCATGGTCGAGGAACAACTTATTTTCAATTGAATGTTGTAGTTTGAACACGAATCGGAACATAAATCGCCACGCAGTTTTGCAGTACTTTGGCTATGAATTAGTCCCAATCGCACATGAGTAGGGAGGTGAGATAGTTGTTGTTTTAGTCTGTGTCTGTCTGGCAGTCAAACAAAAGTGAAAATCATTCCAAACAGGATTTTTACTGTTTTTAGGAACGTCATTCAGGACACAAACAACAGGTACGAATAACTAATGTAATGTGTTAAATAAGGTGGTGTAAAAGACTTTGCATCAACGGCGGTAAACTTCCGAAACTTTTTTTTCTATAACCTTTAAAATCTTTATTTCATTTGAATTGTATTACATACTAGAACACTTGAGAACACAAATCGCTTTCTTGTTACTTTCAAAAACTTTCCATTTAGCAGGACTGCAATAATTCATGCCCATTCAAAAAAACAAACATCCATGCCCTGAGGGCAGAGTGACTGTAAGAAAAGCTGTGAGAATCAGTATTCACATAGTCATGCCCTGAGGGCAGATATAACTCTTTGAGATTCTGTACTCTGACAAATATGGTGACGCATAGCACTGTGTGGTTACCATGACAACTGTAATGCATGATTCACAAACTAAACAAATGTAGGTGTGCTTGGAAACACAAAGCAAGAGTTTAAAAGACTCCGCCCACATCCTTTGTCTTAAGAGTACATGGGGAAGGTGTTCTATGAACTCTCTAGTTCTCTTTGTGCAATTTTGATAGTTTGGTAATGGGTTTTGTTGTAGTATTGTTATTGTTTTTGTCATCATTTATGATTTTAATATCATTTGGAAATTAATTGTACAATATTTTATTTTATCCTAAGATTGCGAGCTTCGTTTGACAGTGTAGTTTTCCATTTTTTGTGGACAAATAAATACATTTCATTTCCAATTTAACATCCACAGATGGGATGCCCAGTTTAAGGTCCATCAGAGGGACAGCACACACATTGATGAATCACCCTGCCAGTGAAGCACCAGGATGAGAGTTTATCGCTCGGTTGAGATTCATACTCAGGCTAGACAGCTCAGAGGTGAATGCAATTACAGTACCAATAGGTCTTGGCCATCTTATCAGCCCAATTTTGAAGAGCATAGCTCTGTGTCTGGGAGGTCGACGGTTCGAGCCCATGACCGAGTCGTCCCAAAAACGATTAAAATGGTATGTGCTGCTTTCTTGCTTGACACTCAGCATTTAAAAAGGAGAGGACAACCAACTATAGATTGGTAATAATAGCACAGGCTTTGATGGGCCTTCTGTCCTACTCCTGCATGAAAGTTCCTTGCAAGGGAACTCATATTGTTATCATATTGTATTGAATGCTCATCATATGCACAATCCCAAAGCTCTGCAGCATTGAAACCGCTGCTCATCATCGCAGGAAGTCATTTTATTTTGAGATATATTATCATCGCAAGGACGCCGCCACCATGTTTATACATAAACAATTGGGAAAAACAATAACTCTCTTTCCGTACATTATTTAAGGCCACTCGTTCTGAAATACACAATTCATAGGTGCTCATGTCACATGTACAATATGTGAGTCGTAGTAGAAAAAAGGAAAATAAGTCAGAGCTGAAAGTTCGGTCTCATTGCGTGAACGATAATGATCATGGACTTGTGGCTGAAGGTGTGCACTTGTGGGTAAAGGTGTGGACTTGTGGCTGAAGGTGTGAACTTGTGGGTAAAGTTGTGGACTTGTGGGTAAACGTGTGCACTTGTGGGTAAAGGTCTGGACTTGTGGGTAAACGCGTGCACTTGTGGGTAAAGGTCTGGACTTGTGGGTAAATGTGTGGACTTGTGGATAAAGGTGTGGATTTGTGCGTAAATGTGTGGACATGTGGGTAAAGGTGTGGACTTGTGGGTAAAGGTGTGGACTTGTGGGTAAAGGTGTGGACTTGTGGGTAAACGTGTGGACTTGCAGGTAAAGGTGTGGACTTGTGGGTAAATGTGTGGACCTTTGGGTAAAGGTCTGGACTTGTGCGTAAATGTGTGGACTTGTGGGTAAAGGTGTGGACTTGTGGGTAAAGGTGTGGACTTGTGGGTAAAGGTCTGGAATTGTGCATAAATGTGTGGACTTGTGGGTAAAGGTGTGGACTTGTGGGTAAAGGTGTGGACTTGTGGGTAAAGGTGTGGACTTGTGGGTAAAGGTGTGGACTTGTGGGTAAAGGTCTGGAATTGTGCATAAATGTGTGGACTTGTGGGTAAAGGTGTGGACTTGTGGGTAAAGGTGTGGACTTGTGCGGACATGTGTGGACTTGTGGGTAAAGGTGTGGACTTGTGGGTAAAGGTGTGGACTTGTGGGTAAAGGTGTGGACTTGTGGGTAAAGGTGTGGACTTGTGGGTAAAGGGTGGAATTGTGGGTAAACGTGTGCACTTGCAGGTAAAGGTGTGGACTTGTGGGTAAATGTGTGGACTTGTGGGTAAAGGTCTGGACTTGTGCGTAAATGTGTGGACTTGTGCGTAAATGTGTGGACTTGTGGGTAAAGGTGTGGACTCGTGGGTAAAGGTGTGGACTTGTGGATAAAGGTGTGGACTTGTGGGTAAAGGTGTGGACTTTTTAAATTAATTTTTTTGTATTCAAGATCCCTGGTGTTGGGCTAGCGGCTAGGGTGCCAGCTTAGGATCCAAGGATCCTGGGTTCGTAATCCCGGTCGATCGCTGAATTAACGCCAGGGGGGTTGACTCAGCCTGTCATCCTTCCGAGGTCGGCAAATTGAGTACCAGTACACTGGTAATTCCCTGTTTATCGTAAAAAGGCGACAAACAGGGTTGGCGGCAGGAAGGGCATCGGGCCGTAAAACATTGCTTTCAAAAAGGGGACCCAAAAAACAACAACAACCACTGTCCCCGAAAAGGCCAACCCCCGCTTTGCGGGGAAAAATGGCCTCTAAACGGTGGTTTTGGTTTTGGTGTGGTTTATACAAGATCGAGGCTCGTGAAAGAGCTAATATTAATCACACAAAAAGTCAAACCGACACATAATACACAAAATAAGGGGAGCGGTAGACAAGATGGGGAGAGAGGGGGAAGGACACAAACACAACATTTGAGAGCAGGGACATCGAGAGAAATGTGGGAGGGAGAAGGCTTGGGGGGGAGGTGGGAGAGGTATAAAACATATGAACACTATGAAACATATGAAAACATATGAAACATACACATTTCACACACTTCCAGGAAAGAATTTGGAATTTCAAAAAAAGTGTATCTGGGGTGAATTAGCGGGGATAGAAAAGATCAAGGTTTTGGATGGGGGAAGATAAGAGATGGTGGTGAACAGCTGTTTTAAAGACCTTGAGGGAGGAGTGGGATTGAAGGGAGTGGGGGAGTTTGTTCCAGAGGCGGGAGAAAAGGAGTATGAAAGAGTGAAGGTGAGCAGAGAGCCGAGATTTTGGAAGTTTAACCATAAGAGGGTTGCTGGCAGATCTTGTGCAACCTGTAGGAATATTTGGGGGACAGAGCACAGAGAGAGTTGGGGGAGCAAGGCAGGAGAGGAGTCGGTAGAAGACAGAAAGACCACCAACCTGCCTGCGGTGAGTGAGTGAAAGGCCCTCGGAGTTAGCTTCATCGCAGGAGATTCCAATGATTCTGAAAGCTTTGGTTTCAACAGCGTGAAGCCGAGCTAGGTGTGAGGCAGGAGCTCCGGCCCAGAGGGGGGAACAGTATTCCATTGAGCTGCGGATGAAAACCTTGTATGTGGTGAGGAGCTCAGGTGTGCCAAGGAAGAACTTCGCACGATGGAGGCTGCCCAATCGGCGACTGGCTTTGGAGGCCAGCTTGGAAATGTGGTTTTCCCAAGAAAGATCATGGCAGATAGTGAGACCCAAAAGCTTGAGCGACAGAACTTCTTGGAGAGGATTGTTGAGAAAGTAGAATGGAGGGTTGTCCAGTCGGTCTTTCCGGAGAGACATAGTAAGAGTGTGAGATTTGTCAGGATTGAAAGACATGTTCCACTTGTTTGACTAGTCTGTGATTTTGTCCAGGTCTGCAGAGAGTGAGGAGGCTGCAGACTGCCGATCTGAGGGATGTGGAATGGAGCGGCAGAGAGTGGAGTCATCAGCAAAGAGATAGAGAGGATTTTCCAGAGAGTCAGAGAGATCATTGATGAAGACCAGAAATAGCACAGGGCCCAGCACACTAACTTTGGGGAACTCCAGCCAGAACAGGAAGGGGAGATTAGACAAAAACCATTCAGGGCCACACGTTGACTACGACCAGAGAGGAAGTCTGCAAGGCATGAGTGGAGATTTCCATGGATACCATAGGAGGAGAGTTTGGTGAGCAGAGCTGGGTGCCAGACTGTGTCGAAGGCACGTGATATGTCAAGGGAGCCAGCTCTGATTTCCTGTTTGGCATTGAAGACCTCCATCCATTGTTGAGACAGCAGAAGGACTTGTGGGTAAACGTGTGGACTTGTGGGTAAAGGTGTGCACTTGTGGGTAAATGTGTGGACTTGTTGGTAAAGGTGTGGACTTGTGGGTAAAGGTGTGCACTTGTGGGTAAAGGTGTGGACTTGTGGGTGAAGGTGTGTACTTGTGGGTAAAGGTGTGCACTTGTGGGTAAACGTGTGGACTTGTGGGTAAAGATCTGGACTTGTGGGTACATGTGTGGACTTGTTGGTAAAGGTGTGGACTTGTGGGTAAAGGTGTGCACTTGTGGGTAAAGGTGTGGACTTGTGGGTGAAGGTGTGTACTTGTGGGTAAAGGTGTGAACTTGTGGGTAAAGGTGTGGACGTGTGGTTGAACGCGTGGACTTGTGGGTAAAGTTTTGACACAAAGTAATGGACGAAGTTCAAATGAAAGTCCAAAGTTGTGAGCATTTTTGAGCGCCAATATCCGAATTTATGGTTGCATGGTGAAGTAGGCAAGTGGTGATTTGTTCACGGTGTCTGCCGGGGGTGTCCGCGAGCAGCCTGCGACTTAAACCGTTGCGACACGTCGAGACGGGTGACGCGTCGCCTATGAAAGAGACCGCAGGCAGCAGATGCCTGTTCTTGCCAACGACGCGGCAGCATCCGCTGAGATGATTACACGTCTCGTCGTATCGCTCTTGCATGATGACGATCGAATTGAAAATGATGGACATATAAGAAGGCGACAAAAGTGTGCTTGCAATGATGACGATAATAGAGCAATTCCTTGTGATGAGAATAGAGGCGTTCGGAGGCGCATTAAGTTTGAGGCGAATGCGATGAGAACAATCACCCTTTTGATGGAAGTACATTGACAAAGGCGATACGCCGTCGGCGAAAGAGCATGGTGGTAAAAATGGTAAACACCGTGATGCAAAGTATGGTAAACCCCAAGCGACGTCATCGCATGAAACAATGCGCAAACTTGGACCGTCGCCTTATTGCGTAACTTACAAACGCCCTGAGGACGAAGGAGCAACCTTCAGGGCGGCAAATTTATCTCCTTTTTCAGCATGACGTCACAGTTCGATCTGCGACCTCAGACTTTACAAGGAGGGAGAGAGAGAGAGGGATCGATGCTCTATCGCTCCATGCGCTTTCACTCGACGTTCTCTTGGGATCGTCGGATCTTATAGCCCCACGGGGTTGCCTGCTCACTCACACCGCCCCCGTCTTGCCTCCCGGTAGGTAAACGGATCTATTCAATTTCCCCGTTATAACACCAGGATGAACATGGGTGACGTGTAGTACCCACGACAGAATGTGTGTGTGTGTCTGCGATCGTCGTGTCGGCTCCACGCACGTAACCGCGTACCCATTATGTGTAAAAGTGGACCCCGGGCAACTTTGTGCAATTCCGCCTGGACCTGAAGCGCAACCGGCCTCGATATACGTGATGATTATGTAATTATGCATGACGTAATAACGAGCCGATGATGGAGGTAAATTGCAGTGCATGCGCGAGAGCCGCGACGTAATGCCCAAGTGACGGGATTTAAAATGAGAAAACCGACAGCTTCACTTCCCCCTAACCCCGCCCCCACCTTTCGCACCGACAGGTGTGGTTCCTGCTCATTCCCAAGTCGATACCTCATGCTACTCCTACCACAATGACCGGTCGTCTCCATATCATTATTTCCCCATCTCGCACGTGTTCTTCTCGCTCCACCAACTTCTAAATCTCCATCACCCCATATCCCACAGACATTCCCATTCTCTGCTAATGTTTACTCCAGTGGTCTATTCAACTCCTTTGCGACCGTCACCAACTGCCATTCCCATGGCAGACCGTCCACTGCCCACCTGTGCATCGCTCTAATTGACCTCTCCACCCATTGCTCTGCCCTATCTCTTCCTTATGACATGAAGCTCATAGAGTGCGTGCACTTGGTGCAAGTCTTTCACGAACCGGCTGTCCTGGCCTGACCTTCGGCTGAAGTTGGCGGTAATTTGGAATATGTTTTCGTGTGCCGGCGATAACTCACCTACGCTCCGTGAAAGACACCAGAGGATATATAACGTCCACCAGGTAATGCGAGTGGGCGGGACAACAAGCTTAATGTACTTCCGAAGGATCGGTGCATTTTGTGATGATATGCCCCACCTGTGAAACACCAATCCAACAGTTTATAGTCGTGGAAAGAATCAAACCCAGGCCGATAGCTCACAGGAAGATACACTGCATCTCCACCATCCTGTCACCCCTCCCACTACCCTCTCATTTTCAAAAACATTCACCCTGCTCACCTGTTGTTTAATCATCATAAAAACCAAAGCAACCCCCAGGGAAAGCTTTCCGATTCATCAAGAACTTTCGTTTTCAAGCGTCACATTGAGTGATCTTTGTAGTGCGTCCGAAACATCCAAACAAGAAATTGAAGTAATTGAGACAAACTTTCAGGTTCCGTGAACATTAAACAGAAAGTGCAGATCCAACACGGTAAAAACAAGAAAGAGCAATCAGAGATTGCAAACCCTCGCCAGGATGTATTTTCAGTGGTTTTTAAGGCTTTTGTGTTAAAACAAATATGGCGGCCGAACCATGTGACCGATGACGTCATCATTTTTTTTTCTAAACTAATTTATTCCTAGATTATGCTCAAGGAATTTCATCTTGTTCGGATGAAGTTTTGTACTTGTCGAATTATGACGTCATAATCGAGGCACCTATGACATCATCATTAACATATTTTATTCCCCATGGAGAGTTCTTTACAATGAGCCATGTCTCAATTTTTTCTATTCAGCGCTTTCAGAGATATAGAGGTGCAAAGTTTTTTGGTTTTTCCAAGATGGCTGCCGAACCACGTGACCAATGACGTCATCATTTTTTATCTCCACCCTTTTATGCCCACATGGCGCTCAATAAATTTCATCTTGATCGATGAAGTTTTGTACTTGTCGAATTATGACGTCATAATGGAGGCACCCATGACATCATCATTAACATATTTTATTCCCCATGGAGAGTTCTTTACAATGAGGCATGTCTCAATTTTTTTATTCAGCGCTTTCGGAGATATAGAGGTGCAAATTTTTTCGGTTTTTCCAAGATGGCGGCCGAACCACGTGACCAATGACGTCATCATTGTTTTTTATCTCCACCAGTTTATGCCTACATGGTGCTCAACAAATTTCATCTTGATTGGATGAAGTTTTGTACATGTAGAATTATGACGTCATAATGGAGGCACCCATGACATCATCATTAACATATTTTATTCCCCATGGAGAGTTCTTTACAATGAGCCATGTCTCAATTTTTTCTATTCAGTACTTTCCGAGATATAGAGGTGCAAAGTTTTTCGATTTTTCCAAGATGGCGGCCGAAGCAGGTGATCTCTGACGTCATAATTATCATTTAAAAAAAATTCTACAGGTGGAGTTGCACCTATGGTGAAAATTTCCTGTCAATCGGACCAACGGTTGCAGAGAAAATCATATTTATTCTGTGTGGACAAACAAACAGACAGACAGACAAAGTCAAACAAACGGACTCAAATGCAATACCCTGTCCTCTGGCGAGGGTAACTAGATGGTATTCATAGAATACTTACCCTGCACAGTGAAATTGTTGCGAGACGACTCTTCTGTTTTTGAACATTTTTTTTTCTTTGATCCAATATGGCTGCCAGACCACGTGAGCGATGACATCATAAATTTATATTCTCTAATATAATTGTTGCACAGATCACGCTCAATACATTTCAAACTGATCAGACTAAGCGCTGTCGCTGTCGAATTATGACATCATAATTATGGCACAAATGACGACATCGTTAACAACACCTATTTCCCATATGGAGTTATTTACAATGAGCAACGTTTCAATTATTTCCATGCAGCGGTTTTGGAGATATAGAGGTGCAACATTTTTCGGCTTTTCCAAGATGGCGCCTGTTCCACTTGACCGATGACGTCATGATTATCATTAAAATATTCTAAAGGTGGAGGCGCCCCTATGGTGAAAATTTAGTGTCCATCAGACCAACAGTTGCTGAAAAAAATTAATAATGATCGGATGGATAAGTGTTGTATTTGTCGAATAATGATGTCATAACGAAGGCACCGATGACATAATCATTAACATATCTTATTCCCCATTGGGAGAAGTTGACAATGAGCCAGGTATCAATTTTTTCCATGGAGTGGTTTCAGAGATCGAGGTGCGAAGTTTTTCCAAAATGGCGCCTGTACCACGTAATCTATGACATCGTAATAATCATGAAAATATGCCACAGGAGGAGGCCCTCCAATGGTGAAAATTTCATGTCAATCAGACCAACAGTTGTCGAGAAAAGGAATTTTTAAAATGCAGACACGTTTGGCACACGGCACACGTATGTAACTGAATCCTTATCCCCGCTCGTCGCTTCGTGAGCGCAGGGTAATGATTAATGTGACTAAAGTCCACGCCTCTTCACCAGGAAATATATCTACCATATATGGATATATATATATATATATATATAAAGGTGGGCGCGATTCGGAAAATTTTAAGTCCGCTTACCGCTTATCCGCTCCGCCAGCCCGTGTAGTCCGATTCGCTTATCCGCTTCAGCGGCCGAAAATCTTAGTCCGCTTACCGCTTATCCGCTTATCCGCTTCGATTCGATTTTTTAAAAGCGCTTCGACGTTTTTAAAGCGATTTTTGACGTTTCTAAAGGGAATTTAATGCTTTTTAAGCCTAAATAGCCATTTCTAACTACTACAAAGACAAACAAAGCTTTTAAGATCAAAAATATACATTTTTATTTAAATAAAATTTATTCAAAATTTATTGAAATAAAGTTTTCCACTCGACCCTACTCTACTCTACAGTTAATTTAAATATAATTTTAATATATGCAAGTTACATTAAAGAAAAATCAATTTGCCCGTCCTTTCTTTGACAAGAGAGTCTACCAGTCAACAGACTAGCAGTCTGTCCACGACCTTGAAGAAGGGGGCGATGTGCCTCCACTTCTGGCTGAGGCTGGAATTGTCTGTGTCCATTGTCACGTTGATCTCAGCCGACTCGATTGAGTCCAGCGACATCCTGCTCTCGCTGCGCGCGAGCTGAGGGGTCAGGGCGCAGATCTCCTGACTGTCCTCCACGTCCCCCATCATGTTGACCGCCGGGTTGTGGATGTCGCTGTGCTGGGACTGCTGGTTTGCGTCGCTCGTGTGCCTGTCCCTGGCACTGCCGCTGGGCTGGAGAGTCAGAAATCTCTCCATCTTGACGTTATTGCCGCTCTAGCGTCCAATAAAATATTCAGTTTTCACTTATTATTCACTTAAATAAATATTCACAATTCTAGAGTAACGGCTCAGGCTAACAGCTGATTTGGCGAATCGCGATGCGCTTTAATTTTTCGGTAGTCCGCTTACGCTTATCCGCTTCGGTTTCCGGGGGTTGTTCCGATTCGCTTATCCGCTTCGAAAACGTTAGTCCGCTGCAGCGGATAAGCGGATAAGCGGACTTTCGAAGCGGACCGCCCACCTTTGTATATATATATATATATATATATATATATATATATATATATATATATATATACTGAAACGCAAAAGAAACTTACCACCTTTGAAACCTTTAAATATCAACAATAACACTGCGTGTAGTAAATGTGTGAACTTATTTGTGGACAATAGTGTCCTCACTGTCAGACAAAATGGTCATGGATGGTCACTTGAACCTTCAATGGTCACTTCATTGCACAGCTGTTGAACAGCCGTTTTGACTGTCAGTGATTAGCCAAGGGGTACGGGATGATTTTTATGAGCTGCACCTGATGTCTTTATATTGGCTTTAAAAAGGCCAGTGCAAAATGGGCATTTTGACCAAAACATTTGACCATTTTGACCATTTTGACCAACTTCAAAAAGACCGAAAACGCAAAAGAAACTTACCACTTGTTTGAAATGTAATAAAATTGTAACAGTTCAAAATAAAACAAACCAACAATTGCTAATTGAAACATTGGCATTTTATTGATGATATGTCAAGTTTTTGACCAAGATACACCATCTCATCAGTTTGTTCTACAGTACAGAACAGCACACGGTGCAATGTCAGTCCCCTTTCAATAGCGTGTGTGGCCACCATTGTTTTGGATACAGGCAGTGCATCGTCGGCGTATACTGCCTACCAGTCTTTGGATGGATTGCTGCTGGATTCTGTCCCACTCAGTCCTCAATGTCTGAAGCAGCTCTGCCGGTGTCCTGGCCCTGCCAACTACGCGTCTCCCAAGCTCATCCCACAGGTGCTCTATGGGATTCAGGTCAGGGGAGAGTGCAGGCCACTGCATGGTGTTGATGTTCTCGCCTTGGAGAAAGGCAGTGGTAAAGCGAGTAGCATGGGGACGAGCGTTGTCATGCTGAAAGGTTCTCAGTTCTGGGTGGTCTAGCAGGAATGGCAGCAGATGAGGTCGCAGGATGTTATCCACATACCGCTGGGCGTTAAGATTCCCATCCACAACCACCAGTGACGTCCTGTACCGGCCTGATATGGCGGCCCTCACCATCACACTTGGGCCACCCCACCTGTTGGCTTGACGCACGCAACAATCGGCATATCGCTCGCCAGTTCTTCTCCAGACACGCTCACGCCCATCAGGACTGTCCACACAGAACCTTGACTCATCGCTGCAAGCGACCTTGTTCCACTGCGCCAAGGTCCACCGCTGATGCTGCTGGCACCATCTCTGTCGGTTGCGGCGATGGGCAGCCATCATCACGGGGCCTCTGTATGGTCTTCTGGCAGTCAGACCATAGTCATGCAGTCGTCTTCGTGCAGTATCATTGGAGATCCGTGGGTTTGCACGCCCCGGAGTTTCTGCCGCAGTGCGGGATGCTGGACGGAATCGATCCCGCAGGTGACTTCGGACCATCTGCCTGTCCTGCCTTGCAGTGGTGACTCTTGGCCTCCCTGATCGAGGTCTGTCATCTGCAGAGTTGTGGAGGGTGTCTCTGTCCACCAGGGCCGATATCGTCTGGTGTGAACAGCCAAGGCGACGTGCCACCTCACGGTAGCTCAGTCCGCCTTGCAGCATGCCCAGGGCACGCTGCCGTTGATCCCTTGACAATCGTGGCATGTTGATTGAAATGCACATTTTGCACTGGCCTTTTTAAAGCCAATATCAAGACATCACGTGCAGCTCATTAAAATCATCCCGTACCCCTTGGCTAATCACTGACAGTCAAAACGGCTGTTCAACAGCTGTGCTATGAAGTGACCATTGAAGGTTCAAGTGACCATCCGTGACCGTTTTGTCTGACAGTGAGGACACTATTGTCCACAAATAAGTTCACACATTTACTACACGCAGTGTTATTGTTGATATTTAAAGGTTTCAAAGGTGGTAAGTTTCTTTTGCGTTTCAGTATATATATATATATATATTGTTGCGGATATGAGGGTTGCATTTTTTTTGATTGTGTAACATTGTTGATTATGGCCCCTCCTGCCTCCAGAGTTGTGTAAAGGTAAAAAGGGCGTCTCGGTAGTTATTCCATGAAACACCACATTGCAGGACCCGATAAAACCCTTGTTCAGTAGCTTATATCTTATTATGTGTTTTAGGGTAAGGCCTTGTCTTCCATTAAAATAATACTCCATTGCACCGAATCAATTAAGAATAGCTCCCCTTCAATACTTCCATTTCCCAGCCAAACTCTCCATCTGCGGGTAAAGCAGTTCACAAGCGTGGGGTGCACGCCCTCTCATTTCGCTGCTATAGTGAATATGTGCTCCATGCTCTGTTTGAACAGGAGGGGCGGGGTCGCCCGGGAGAGGCAAGCCCAGGGCGCGCCACGAAGGGCGGGGCTGTTCAGCCCCATGCCCAAATAAGGAAACAAGCCCGTGGCTCGCCACGAGGGGCGTGCCGTCGGCGCCATGCCCAAATAAGGAGACAAGCCCGTGGGATTACCATACAAGGTCACGAAACAGAGCACGGGGGGGGGGGGGGGAGGGTGGTACCGAAACCGAGGGGGGCGTGTCACACCCGCGCTGAAGGTATGACAGAAGGGTGCGACGATCGCTGGGACAAGCGACACCAGAGATACGGCAGATGAGTCCAGGTGCGTAAGAGGGTTGGCAGTCCACCGGGAGAGAGTTCAGAGTTGCACCGGAGTTGTGTGAGAGAAACGAAAAGCCTTTGAGAAAGAGCCGCTTCAACCAGCCCCGTTTCAACCCGCCGAGTGACCCTGCCGGCGTGCGCTGTAAAGCCGAATACAAGGAGCTGCCGGCTCCTCGCTTCCCGCCCGGAGTGGACCTGCTCGCTGTGCCCTGTGATCCCACCTGCTCATCCCTCCAAACGATTCCTACCCTTCCATCCATTTGCGTACGTGAGTTTGTTCTGTTCGTGCTGTCCTGGGTAGTAAACTAAGTCAGTATAAGCTAGTAATTTGCACTGTGTTACCTGCTTTTTCATGTCCGCTGTAAATACCCGTGACTGCTCTTTTTGCTTATGTGTGTGTAAATAATAATAAACCCCGTTACTCTTCTGTACGTCTTCTTCTTTCTCTTTGCATTCGTCGTCTTAGTCTTTTCCCGATTGAATAGCGGTGGCGCGATACGGCCAACGTCTGGGTGAATCGGGTTTAGTCGGGGAACAACTGTTTGGCCGCGGTGCCTTCGCTCGGCAAACAACATCCATATCCGTGGACCGTAACAATATATATATATACATATATATATATATATATATATATATATATATATATATATATATATATATATATATATATATATGTATATATATATATATATATATGTATATATATATATATATATATATATATATATATGTATATATATATATATGTATATATATATATATATATATATATATATATATATATATATATATATATATATATATATATATATATATATATATATATATATATATATATATATTGTTACGGCCGCGGTTAGGATGTTATTTACCGAGCGGTTGGTATGACCGCGACCGAACAGTTATTCCCCGACTAGACCCCGATTCCACCCAGACGTTGACCAAATCGCGCTATGCTAAATCAATGATGGAAAGGACACAACGACTGGGATAGATGAAACGACGCAAGGGGTACAGTTCTCAAGACCTCCGGAGGAGGATATAATTACAGTGGTGGAGAAAAGGGGTAGATTACAAGGTAGTGAGGTAAAGACACAGAAGAGATAGGCACTTAATTACAGTCTTATCTTATCCCAGACAGACCACAGACAAACGTAACAAGGCTGACTTACACAGGGATTGATGGCAGGAAGGGACAGGTAGTCGATAGCACAAGGTGCACCTTGGCTCGGGGACAGGATAAAGCACGGTCCAGTCCAGAGATGCGGGGAGGCCTCACAGCGCTCGGAGGGTACGTCTTGCTTGCTCCAAGCTCAGCGCGCATCTGACGTCACCTCCCTCTTCCTGCGCATGCTCAGCGGGGAGTGACACGCCCTCGGCTGGTTGGCTCCGCCCCCCTGGGGCCGATCCGCCGCTTCCATTGGGTGCGGGGGTTACCGGGCTCCGCCCTTGACGAGGAGCTGACAGGGAGCCCCTATTTGGTAACCCCGTCGAGCACATGTTCGATGGCGGCTCGTTGGGAAGGCCTCATGCCCTCCCAACACCCCCTACCAACCAAGCCGGAGTGAGGACGCGCACTCCCTGTGCACGCCGCCGCCGTTGCTGTTGTTGTTGTTGTAGCTGAACCATGAGGAAGAGCTGCGGGGAGGTATTTGGAGGTCCTAAACTTCCTAAAGGTGCCATACAATCACATTCTGGTGCAACTAAGGGTCAGAATTAATGGAAACGAGTCCTTAACTGACATAGACTAAGAATAACTAGCAAGATGTCCTATAGTTGTCTTACATGAGATGCGGTGAACCTGGGCACGACATTTAATGGGGGAAATAGGGGGAGGTCGGGTCTACAGAGTGTTGTTTACAGAAAATGGGACTAGGGAATGGGGGATTGGGGATAGTTGGGAAGTATTGAGGAAATAGGGGAATATTTACAAGCGGATATGGATGGATGCAAATCCCATATCCGCAACATTGCACCCTTCTCTACCTCGGGGCGTCCCGACCCGATAAATTTTTACCTACTTTAGTGTGGCACTCAGATGCAGTTCCCTCTACTATTAACTCAACCCTGAGTGCGACAGTTTTACAGATGTTCACAAATGAGTAAATATGTCCCCCTGCGACGTTGCACCCTTCTCCTAACAGAAACACACCCACAGGATTACCGAATCGCGGAAAGCATCCTCAAATTAAACATACAGCCGGTAGGGAGCATCATTTATACAAGACTACACTGATATTTACACTACGATCCAGGACCTGTTCTTTGAGGAACACATGCAGATGTTATGCATAGGGAGAGCACGCATGCCAGCATCGATACACCAACCCACGAGTGCCCTGTGGCCCTACGGCCTTTAATAATGTGCAGAGCACCCCGTCCAAAGTACCAAAAGCACCACCCCATTACGCACAGTCAGCACCATCCGGTGCACCAATAAAGTGTTCATAAAAATGCACAATTAAGTGTCCATGGTCACCGGTGGTGTCGCAGCCGGCCGATGTTCTGCTGCTGGTCTTGCCTTCATGGAGTGCACTTGGCCTTCTGGCTTCTTTAGAAATAAAGAAAGGCGCCAACCGCGTCCATTTCTGAATTGTGGCCGTCAGGGGGCCAACTAAAAGTGGTTCACCTGTATGGCATAGGTGCCACGTTGACCCAGAGGTCCATCAACGGGTGGTGCTTGCCCGCAAAAGAACTGCGGTCCATGGTGGGCGGCCACAAAAATTGCGGTCCATATGGTGTATCGATCCAGGCAG
Organism: Myxine glutinosa; assembly: GCF_964187855.1. NCBI lineage: Eukaryota > Metazoa > Chordata > Myxini > Myxiniformes > Myxinidae > Myxine > Myxine glutinosa. Next base: position 166,382,874 of record NC_136261.1, read on the forward strand.
CAAGCAGCGGAAGTACAGGCCCACAACTGCGGAGCCAGCACCTCTCTCTCCTCTCTCTCTGCCCCAAAGCCAGATCCTCGGAGGTGGGAGACAAAAGAAGACAAGTGAGTAAGGTGGTAAGGGCGCAAAAGTGCACGCAATACAAGGTAATGCACACTGGGGGCACATGGGAACCAGGTGAGACAGGTACGTTCCTACCGTACGCCCCCCCCCCCCCACCAGGTAACCTACATTGCCCCTCCCTTACCCCTTACTGTATCCACAAAACACAACACTACCCATAAACATCTACTTTACACATCAACAAACGTCCCTACTGTCTTCCCCGTTCCTCCCATAAACCAAATTCGTCTTCTCTCCCTCCTAACCAATCAAATTTGCCATTTCCAACTCTCATCAAAATCTGCCATCTCCAACTCAACATCAAAATCTGCCGTCACCAATTCAACATCAAAATCTGCCATCACCAATTCATCATCAGTCCCTCCTAAGGAGGGAGAGATGGAATCACCCCAATGTCTCATCCACATCGTGATGCGTCTCACAAATCCACACAGCAATTCTCCTTTCCTGCAACACAGAACAAAGGAACACAGGTGTGGAGTCATCATCACCACCTCACATAAGTGGCTGCGTATGGTGCGACAGGTTCATCAATCCTAACTATTTCCTAAATGACTTTACAACTTTACACTACCCGGGGTCTTTCTCCGGCCAAACCATTGGCCCTCTTACACTATTGGGTTCTAAAAACCAATTCCCATTGACCAAACTGTGGTGCCTCTTAATTTGGGGTCTCACTCCCCCGATTCATCTCCCGGTGCCTTCGCACAATTTCTGGGCTGTGACGTGTAGCTCTCCCAGCAGGTCTACCCACCTGCACACCTCCACCACTGTTGTTGCCTACCGAGCTCACCTGCTCCTCACCCTAACCTAACTAACTGGGGAAGGCCCTCTCGCACTCTCACCCCCTCAGTGCCCTCTCTGGCACGGGCTGCCCGATCCACACCCGGGATCCTCAGGCACCCACTGACACTAACGGCTCCCAGAGCCCACCTGCGGCCTCACCTGGCCGACATCTAACAGTGGCGGAGTGCCCAACCATTCACACTCATACTAACAGGCCACACGACCAGCCAATTTCACCACACCAATGCACCCATCCACAATACCATTCTGCAACCGCACCACAAATGCCAATATCCAACCACAATTTACCTATACCCTCTACCTAACACTTACTCTACCCGCCCCGGGTACTCGTGAAAAGGGGTCCACTCTTCCCCCATCCACACCTTCGCACCATGCACACCACCCCGTACCACTTACTCCAACTCTCTCCACACCACTCATTCTCTGCTCCATATATTCCACACACCTGCACTTGCACACATGTGCTCTCATACTTGGTGCCGCCTGCACCCTTCTCTCCCCCAAGCGCATTCGCGCTGATCCACAACACTCACTACTCATACACTGCTCCACACACCTGTCCAGTTCTCACACAGCATCATCTCATCTAACTACTCCCCTCTGAAACTTGCGCTTCCCAGTCGTCCCTTTAAACTATTGCGCTCCCTCGTCATTATCATCCACTCTAATCTACCTGCGTCCCCTCTACAGGTATCCTTGTCACTAACTAACCTTAACGTTACCTAATGTCATCTTCGCTAGATCCCTACACACAATATCCTAACCCACCCGGGCTAGTTTTCACTGCCATCAACCCCATAATCTATTGCGCATTTGCCCCCATCATGGGAAGGGTGGCAGGGATGCCACCCTTACCCACCGGGCCCATCGCTCATCAATCCCCCAGTCCTCTGGCACTAATAAGCCCCCCTTATTCAGAGGTACTGGGTCCCGCCTCGGCATCTAAAGCCGAGGCAATCCACGGGGGCGCCTGCTCGGCGGTGTAAGGTCTTATCCGGTCGGCGTGGACGATCCGAGGGAGGGCTCGTGGCCCCATTTTGATTTTTACTACCACGTCACAGACTTGCGACAGGACGACCCCCGGGCCTTGCCAGGGAGAGGTGAGTTTCGGGCACCTACCCTTCCTCCTCCGGGGATTGAAGAACCAAATCTTCATCCCCGGAGTGTACTGACTCCCCTGGCTCTGGTGGTCGTACCTGCGCTTCATCTTTTCCCCCGCCAGATGGAGTTGGCGGCGGGCGAAGGCATGGACTAGCTCCATGCCTTCCTCTAGGTGACGTGCGTACCCCTCCCTCGGCGGGTTAACCACTGTGTCTGGCACGGGACCGCATAGCAAGTCGGCGGGAGCCCGTAACTCCCGCCCATACATGAGCAACGCTGGACTGCATGTGGTGGCCCCGTGCTGGCTGGTTCGGTAGGCCATGAGCAAATAAGGGAGATGTTCGTCCCAGTCATCCTGACGGGTGGCGGTGAACAGTGCCAGTTGTTGGATTAAAGTTCGGTTGAATCTTTCCACCATCCCGTCAGATTGAGGTCTTAAAGGCGTTGTTCTTGTTTTCCGAATTGACAGGAGACTGCACACATCTTTTAGCAATTTGCTCTCAAAATTTTGTCCCTGGTCGGTGTGCAACTCCTGTGGAATCCCATGCCGGCATGTAAGGCCTCTGTGTAAGGCCTCCCTCTGGGTACCTCCCAACTCTACGCTACTACGATTTACCATCTCGCAAATGGGATCGGGCCAATTCCTACTTCTTATTGAAGGCTCCCCCCGGGGCCGGCTCGGCTGGTCGTTCTCGCCCCTCACTGTCGTGACTTCCTCAACTGGGGTGCAGCCAGCTACCCTCGTGCCCCTTACTATAGTGCGTGGTTCTGTACTTATATTTATTACTCGGACGGCCACTACCGGTCCGTCCGTTTTTACAAGGGTGCGGCCCACGATTAAACCCGGTATGGACTGCGCTGCCACCGGTTCGACCAGGCCGCAGGACTCCTGCCATGTTGGGCGAGCTGCCCACCGGGCCGGCACTATCGCCTCGGCCCTTGGAGGAATGGTCACGGCCTCGGAAGCCTCCAGCTCCGCTCTCTCGGCCGTGCTCACTCCCCCTAACGGCAGCTCTTCTACTCCCACCTGCAGGATCCCCCGGCACAAGTCGATTTTACAACCGCTGGCAGTCAACAAATCCAACCCTATTAAACATGGGTCGCACACCTCAGCCACCCAAACATCTATCTCCCTCCTTACCGACCCTAACTTGAGGGTCACAGAACCACGCCCTATGATCGGGGCCGTTACCCCGGTAGCAAGTTGCAAACTATAATTTTGCAGGCGCTGGATCTTATCCCAGCCACCTGCGCTCGAATCAAGGACCACAGGGCTGATGATCGTGGCGCTAGCTCCTGTGTCCACTACGGCGTCTACCCCCACGCCGGCAATTTTGCATCTGATTGTCAGGCTACCGGTTCCAATTTGGCCACAATAAATGACCTGTCGCGTCAATGAGGGCTCTCCTCCATCCTCTTCTGCCGCACACCGCCCTACGTGCCCGACACCTTCTAGTTTCCCGGGGTCTGGCGGGGGGGTGTCTGGGGTCGGCTAACCCGCTCCCCCCTGGGCGGAGTTGAGGACCTCAACCGCCGGGGATCATCCCGGCGCGTGGCTCGACAGTGCCGCGCCAGGTGACCCAGACGGTTGCAAGTATAGCACCTCACCTGATAAGGTGCTTGTCTCCGGAATTCCAAATTTCCCCCCTTGAAGGTCCGAATTGGATTACCCGCTCGTGGTCCACCGCGGGCCACCTCCGGGGCCGCCTGCCATGGTCCAGGTCCCGCCAGGCGCTGGTCCACCAGCCTCCGAACCATGCCCGCCAGGTCAGGACTCACGTCGGGGGCGGGCCCCCTAAGGGGTCCGCCCTCCATCGGGGGTCCCACCTGACGGTCCGCCATTGCGTGACGCTCGCTCCCCCGGGCCAGGGGCCTCGCTGCTTCCCAACGGGCTGCAGCGTCAGCCGCCTGGCTCAGAGTCTGCGGGCGCCACATGGCGAGCTGTTGCCGGAGCTCAATATCCGGGAGGGCCTGGATAAAATGGTCCAGCGCCAGGCTTTCTCGGGAATCCGCTGCCATGTTAGCATGTGCGATCCCCACTGTGCGGCGAATGTCATGGGCAAGTTCCCCGATGGCTTCCTGGGGCTTGCGTTTTCGCAGCGCGAGCTGAGCTTTAACAAGCTCGCTCTGCTGTTCAATGCCGAATCGATTAATTAGGGCGTCGCGGAGGGCTGGCAGGGTGAGAGCACCCGGTGGTAATGCCGTCAGCACCTACGCCGCCGCGCCGCGCAATGCGGCCACCAGGTGTACTCCACCTTCGTCCTCACCCCAACCGTTGCCCTTACACACACAGTCAAACTGCGCCAGGTACGCGCGTAGATCACTCTTGCCGTCATACGGCGCGAGTGGGACCTTGTGGGACCACCTCGTATGCGAGTCGTTGCCCGCCTGCCGGACCCCGTGCGTCGCCCCTTGCGGGGTCAGCGCGGGGCCGAACCGGCCGGGCCCCCACAGTACATTACCCCCAAGGGGCTCCCGTGCCTCCCCTGTCCCTCTAAAAACTACCCCTGTTGGTGTCGATGCATGGGTCACACTTCCGCAACCCGCTACCCATTCCATACCACCACAACCTTGCTCACTCACACCTCGCACCTCTCCCATCACCGGACCCTCTCGCTCGCACCCTCGTTCCATACCCTCCGGACCAGCCATACACCTCACTCTTGGCCTCTCACGAACATCCGGGTCCATCTCGACCCCCAAGCTTAATAAATCACCTGGTGCATCATACGCACGACCATATTGGTCACCACTTACACCGGGTCCTCTTTCTCTTCGCTTCTCCTCCATCACCTGCGAATCCCTCATCTGGTTAATGAGCACATCATCACGATCCGAACACAGACTTTGGACCAATTCTTTTACTTCCTCCTTTATCTCTTTCTTATCCTCTCTCCGTCGCTTCTTAATTTCGCTCACCCCTTCTTCCACTTCTTCTAATTTCTGCTTCACCTCCTTCATCTCCTCGTGCGCCCCCTTAAGTTCTTCCTCTAACTCCACCTTATTTTTTTCTATGTGCTCCCGCACCTCCCGCTCTTTAACCTCCATCACCTCTACCACCTTGTTCATTTTCCTCGTCAGGTCCTCATGTACCGTCTGACACTCTTTTTTAATTACCCCTACGTCCTTTTTCATCTCCTTCTGTGTCGATTTTAAACCCTCTATTACCGCTGTGTTCTTCTTAACCTGGTCCCCCAACTCCTTTTGTCCCACTGTCAGCTGTTCTACTCCCAGCGTCAACTCCTCTATACCACCTTGCAATTTTACAGTCCCCTTTCTCACCTCCTTCTCCATGCGCTCCTTACAGTGCCTCACCTCCTCGCGCACTCCTCCGACCTCCTCACTCACACCTCTTCTGATCTCTTCTCCCATCACTTGCATCTCCTGCCCAGATGCCACCCTCATCTGCTCCATTTCCTCCCTGTGAGCATCCAATTTAGTTTCTACCCCCATTCTGACCCCCTCTATCTGCTGCCCCATTTTTTTAACTTCCCTTTCCGCTTGGTCCCTCATGTCCCTCAATTTGCCTTCCATACTGTTTTCTAACCCCTCTAACCCCTTTTTCATCCCTTCCATTTGATTCTCTTGAGCGGCCATTCTGTTTTCTACCCCCGTTAACCCATGTTTCACCCCTTCTATCCCATTGTCTAACCCCTCTAATTTAGCTTCTAGCCATTCCCCCATTTCTCCCATTTTGCCCCCCATTCTGCCCCCCAATCGCTCACTATCAGCCCTCATTTGCTCACTCTGAGCATCCATCCGGTTCCCCATTACCCCCATCATTCTGCTTTCCATTTCTTCGCTATTCTTGTCCATAAGGGCCTTCATTTGTATAAAAGAAAGGTTCAAATCCACCAACGGCGCTGCTACGGTCGCGGGCGCGGTCGCCGTAGCCATGTGCGAGGCGCCATTTTGCGCGCCCGTAACCTCGTGCGCGAGGACGCCATTTTGCGAACCTGCCGCCCTCACTGCTTCGCTCTCCTCATGTCCCTCAATTTGGTCCTGGTTCGACCCTGCCTCACTCTCCTCTACCGGAACCCAGCCGTCTTGATCTCCCATAGCGCGACTTTCAAAATTCGGGTTTTTTTTGTAAAACAAAATCAAATTTCGGTACTTTATAATTTTGACCAAATTTTTTCCTAGATGTTTTTTAAAAATTTGGTTCGGGCCTCGAATCTCACTCCTCGACACCAATTGTTACGGCCGCGGTTAGGATGTTATTTACCGAGCGGTTGGTATGACCGCGACCGAACAGTTATTCCCCGACTAGACCTCGATTCCAGCCAGACGTTGACCAAATCGCGCTATGCTAAATCAATGATGGAAAGGACACAACGACTGGGATAGATGAAACGACGCAAGGGGTACAGTTCTCAAGACCTCCGGAGGAGGATATAATTACAGTGGTGGAGAAAAGGAGTAGATTACAAGGTAGTGAGGTAAAGACACAGAAGAGATAGGCACTTAATTACAGTCTTATCTTATCCCAGACAGACCACAGACAAACGGAACAAGGCTGACTTACACAGGGATTGATGGCAGGAAGGGACAGGTAGTCGATAGCACAAGGTGCACCTTGGCTCGGGGACAGGATAAAGCACGGTCCAGTCCAGAGATGCGGGGAGGCCTCACAGCGCTCGGAGGGTACGTCTTGCTTGCTCCAAGCTCAGCGCGCATCTGACGTCACCTCCCTCTTCCTGCGCATGCTCAGCGGGGAGTGACACGCCCTCGGCTGGTTGGCTCCGCCCCCCTGGGGCCGATCCGCCGCTTCCATTGGGTGCGGGGGTTACCGGGCTCCACCCTTGACGAGGAGCTGACAGGGAGCCCCTATTTGGTAACCCCGTCGAGCACATGTTCGATGGCGGCTCGTTGGGAAGGCCTCATGCCCTCCCAACACCCCCTACCAACCAAGCCGGAGTGAGGACGCGCACTCCCTGTGCACGCCGCCGCCGTTGCTGTTGTTGTTGTTGGTGTTGCTGAACCGTGAGGAAGAGCTGCGGGGAGGTATTGGGAGGTCCTAAACTTCCTAACGGTGCCATACAATCACATTCTGGTGCAACGAAGGGTCAGAATTAATGGAAACGAGTCCTTAACTGACATAGACTAAGAATAACTAGCAAGATGTCCTATAGTTGTCTTACATGAGATGCGGTGAACCTGGGCACGACATTTAATGGGGGAAATAGGGGGAGGTCGGGTCTACAGAGTGTTGTTTACAGAAAATGGGACTAGGGAATGGGGGATTGGGGATAGTTGGGAAGTATTGAGGAAATAGGGGAATATTTACAAGCGGATATGGATGGATGCAAATCCCATATCCGCAACAATATATATATATATATATATATATATATATATATATATATATATATATATATATATATATATATATATTGTTGCGGATTTGAGAATCCTGCACATTGTAATTGTTGTAAATATCACCCTTTTTATTAACTGTCATGATCTTTGTAAATACCTTCATCAATTTGTGTAAAGGTCAAAGGTCGTCCCCTGAGTTAATCCATCGCATGCACGTAGAAAATCATATACCCTTCTAAATAGTTATTTCTTTATTATGTGTTGCAGTTTAAGGCTCTGTTGCCCATTAGTTGACACTGCATTGCACCGAATCGAATAAGATAGATCCCCTTTTTCAAATTCCCCCAAAGCCTCCCTATCCAACTGAATTTATTGCCAACTGCATTTGCCGCCATTATGGCGTGGTCAAGCCTCGGAGAAGAAGGGGGAGGAGCGACATCAAGGGCGTTGCCCGCCCATCGTCATCAAAAGGTGGAGCCAGCGAGCCCCCACCAGCCAAACAGGGTTCATGAGATACCATCACGGGCGTGACGCGCATTGATCTTGAAGCGCGTTATAAAAGCGCCCGCGCAAGCCTTTTCGGAGAGAGGCGGCAGATGTGGCAGATGCGTGACACAGGCAGATGAGTAAGGAGTCCACCACAGCTGAGTCCACCGCAGCTGAGTCCACCGCAGCTGAGTCCACCGCAGTTGAGTTGAGCTTTGACGGCAGTTTCGACCCGCTGCTACGAAGCAACGCCGCCGTGCGAACCAGATTGAGGAGGGTCGGCGGCCGCTCACCTCGAGCCTTGCCGTTTACACGAACCGGACCCGCATCCTTCCAGCTCTGTGGACCACCTGAACCTTCTCATCCTTCCAGCCATTCGTTCCTGTCCTCATTCATCCATTTGTGTACGTGAGTTTGTTTTGTTTGTCTTGTCTGGGGAATAAGTAAGACTGGATAGATAAGCTAGAAATTGCTCTGTGTCCTTCTGCTCCTTCCATTCCCCTGTAAATTAAATTAATTTTCTTCTCTGCTTTGGTTGTGTGTAAATAATTAATAAATCCCTGTGTTCTTTCTTTACCCCTTTTGTTCCTTCACATCCGGTCGCTTTAGAGGTTTCAACATTGAACACCTGTGGCACGATTTGGCCAACGCTCAGAATTGGGTTGAGTCTTTGTTAATGGTTCGAGCCGTGGGCTGCTAATCCACTCGGCAAATAACATCTTGCCCGTGGTCTCGAACGGGGTTGCTTTGTGGAGGGCTCGGCGGGGGCGTACGGAAATCCTTTGACTGATCGCCTCAGCCAATCCCACCCAACGGAGGAGCGGGGTAGCTTCAGGATCGGAGACGGCCAGTGCAAATAGAAGGGGGATTAACCCCCCCCCCCCCCCATGCCCGGCTAAGGGGAGTGCCGTGCTCCGTTTCCGCAACAATATATACAGTCACGTGAAAAAGTAAGTACACCCCATGTAAAGTTTTGACTTTTTCAACACATTTCAACATACAGCTATTTGATCTTCATTTCAACAATATTGATAGATAAGGGTGATATAATATAACAAATATCATGAAACATTTACATTTTGTAGTCCATTGTATAATTTAAATAAACATAAATGCAAATTTCGCATGTGGAAAAAGTAAGTACACCCCTACATTTATCACTACTTCAAATACCTAAAATTAGAATCAGGTGCACCAGCTCAGGTGCAAATGATTAGAACATCGTCAGAGAGGATCTTGGAGGAACCTGTCTTATTTAAACCTCGGACATTTAGTTTGGTTTTCTCTTTGTTGTTGAAGTGTGCGGCGTCACCATGCCTAGATCAAAATAGCTCTCTGAGGCCTTCAGAAAGAAGGTTATAGATGCCTACGTGTCTGGGAAGGGATTTGAAAAGATCTCCAAACAATTTGAAATCAATCATTCGACTGTCCGGAAGATCATCTACAAGTGGAGAAGATTCCAAACAACTGCCAACTTGTTCAGGCCAGGCCGCCCCAGCAAGTTCAGCCCGAGAGCAGACCGCAAGATGCTGAAAGAAGTCTCTAAGAACACCAGAATGTCATCACGGGACCGACAGGTAGCTCTTGCCACTGTTGATGTCAAAGTGCACGAGTCTATCATTAGAAAGAGGCTGCACAAATTTGATCTACATGGGAGGTGTGCCAGGAGGAAACCTTTGCTGTCCAGAAAGAACATCAGGGCAAGACTAAAGTTTGCCAATGAACACCGAGGCAAAGTCCTGCACTTCTGGACAATGTGCTCTGGACAGATGAGTCAAAGGTAGAGCTGTTTGGCCACAGTACCAGAAGACATGTTTGGCGAAAACCAAAGACAGCATTTGACCACAAGAACCTGATACCAACTGTAAAGCATGGTGGTGGAAATATTATGGTTTGGGGCAGCTTTGCTGCATCAGGGCCTGGGCAGCTCACCATCATAGAATCCACTACGAATTCTTCATTGTACCAGAGGGTGTTTGAGGATAATGTGAGGCCATCTGTCGGAGAGTTGAAGCTCAACCGAAGGTGGACCTTGCAACATGACAATGACCCTAAACATACCAGTAAAACCACCAAGGAATGGCTGAAAAGAAAGAAATGGAGGGTTCTGGAATGGCCAAGTCAAAGCCCAGATCTAAATCCCATCGAGATGTTGTGGGGCGGATTTGAAACGAGCTGTGCATGCAAGAAACCCCTCAAACATCGCACAGCTGAAACAATTCTGCATGGAGGAGTGGGCAAAAATTTCTCCCAGTCGATGTCAGAGACTGGTAGACAGTTATAAGAAACGCCTACTTGAGGTTGTTTCTGCCAAAGGGGGCAATACCTCCTATTAGAGCTAAGGGTGTGCTTACTTTTTCCACATGCGAAATTTGCAATTATGTTTATTTAAATAATACAATGGACTACAAAATGTAAATGTTTCATGATATTTGTTATATTATATCACCCTTATCTATCAATATTGTTGAAATGAAGATCAAATAGCTGTATGTTGAAATGTGTTGAAAAAGTCAAAACTTTACATGGGGTGTACTTACTTTTTCACGTGACTGTATATATATATATATATATTTTTTTTTTTAGAAACAGGAATCAAATTCCTGCGAGGGGCTAAGTGTGAAAAAATCCTGACTCAATGCGGGGCTCGAACCAGGAACCTTCGTTGATTATGCGTCAACAGTCCACTGCACTATTGAGCCAGCCACAATCTCCTCAGAACTTTTCCACACTTAACACTGCGAGCTTTATAATGGCCGATGTCTTACGTGCCTGCTAGGCAGACCCCGAATGTTAGCGTAAGTATATGCATGCGTATGTGTGTGTGAATAAGTAGAAATGCATTGAAGATTAATTCATCTACAATATATATACGCCTGGTGTATGAGTGTATATATATACCAGCCGAAAGCACCTGGCGTTGCTCGGGTTCTTTTTGAATGAATTTACCACTATAATTCAGCTTGAATTGCATTGAAGATTAATTCATCTACAATATATATACGCCTGGTGTATGAGTGTATATATTTATATACACCAGCCGAAAGCACCTGGCGTTGCTCGGGTTCTTTTTGAATGAATTTACCACTATAATTCAGCTTTTACTCGCGGCCGTAGAAGATTGACTACTATAATTCAGCTCAGCTTTTAATTGCGAAATGGGCCTAGCCCAGCCGAAGTGGCCTCGACCGGCCTCGCCACCGAGCCTATAACCTTCCCGGGGCCCGTCCCGACATTTTTGGTTCTTTTTTAATGAGTTTACTACTATAATTCAGCGTTTACTAGCGGCCATAGAAGATTGACTACTGTAATTCAGCTCAGCTTTTAATTGTGAAATGGGCCCAGCCCGGCCGATGTGGGCCTCAACCGGCCTCGCCACCTAGCCTATAACCTTCCCAGGGCCCGTCCCGACATTTTTAGTTATTTTTGAATGAATTTACTACTATGATTCAGCTTTTACTCGCGTCAGTAGAAGATTGACTACTATAATTCAGCTCCACTTTTAATTGCGAAATGGGCCCAGCCCGGCCGAGGTGGCCCTCGACCGGCCTCGCCACCTAGCCTATAACCTTCCCGGGGGCCCGTCCCAACATTTTCTGTTTTGGAGGTTTCCTCCTATCTTTCACCGTTCAGGAGATTAGCGCGTGCAGACAAACAAACAAACAAACAAAAACTTTCTTTTATATATATAGAGGACGAAGAAGATATACTGTATGTATATATATATATTGTAACGAATTTGAGAAGTGTAACAATTTTGAGAAAGTGTAACGAATGTGAGAAGTATGGTTTTGTTGTGTGTAACACCCTCGTAATGTAAAGAAAGGTCGAAGCTCGTCCTCTTAGTTAATTCCATAAACCTACACACAGGACACGATATATCCTTTTAAATAGTTAGTCCCTTATTCTCTGTAGGCTAAGGATGTGTTTCCCACTAGTCTGACTCTTCATTGCACCGAATTAAATAAGAGTAGGCCCTCCGACGCCCCATGGCAGCTTCCAAGTGCCAGGTTTGCCACTTTGCTGCAATTGGCTCTTTAGGCACTTTGCTGCATTTTCATCTGCCATCCACTTTGTTGCATTTGACTCCATTACGCACGAGGTAATGACGAGGAAGAAAGGTGGGTCTCCACCTCGTCATAGAGGGGGAGGAGTAGGTCAGCCCCGCTCATCCAACCCAGAACGAGGGGGTTGGCTTGAGAGGGCGGAGAGAGAAAGCTTGGGGGAGGTTCGCAAAGGGTGAAGGGTGGGGCCTATATAACCCGCCGCGGGACGCTCCCCAAGCAGATGAGCTTTTACAGAGATAAGCTTTTACAGGAGATGAGCTTTTACAGAGATAAGCTTTTACAGGAGATGAGCTTTTACAGAGATAAGCTTTTACAGGAGATGAGCTTTTACGGAGATGAGCTGAGAGGAGGGATGAGTTCTGGGTCCAGGAGATGCGCTGGAGACGAGCAGGTGTGACCGAGCCGCCGTGAGACGTGCCGCGCTGCAGGAAAAACGGACCGGGGCAACGCAAGGAGCACGCGAGGCAGCAGTACGGGGAAAGGAACTTCGCCCGCGCAGTTTGGGACCAAAGCTCGGCTTCTTGACGGCGGTGCCTTCTGGCCCGACCGTGCCCAGTACCCGCTGAACCTTCCTTGCCTCTAAAAGCCACCCATCTCCAAGCCATTCCTTCCTGCCTGCATTTCCCCGTGTAAGTATGATCGTCCGTCTGTCTTTAACGTTGTCCTGGGGTTTATTAATTAAGCTTGTATAGGTAAGCTAATGATTTCACTGTGTTTCTGCTCCTTCCATTTTCTGTATATAACCTTGACTGCCCTCTTTGCTTTGGCTTGTGTAAATAATTAATAAAACCTGTTATTCCTCCGTACTTCTTCTTCTTCTTCATTCTCGTTCGTTCGGTCACTTTAGTGGTTTCAATATTGAGTGTACGTGGCGCGATTCGGCCAACGTTTGAGAATCGGGTTTAGTGATTGGTAATGGCTCGAACGTCGGGTTGCTAAAAACCGCTCGGCAACTAACTAGACCATCCAAACCGGGGTTCGAGCGGTACTTGTCTCCCTGGTCTGCGGAGGGACGGATAAAGGTATTCGGGATAAACCCTGGGCCCATAACCCTGATCCGTTCCATCCCGCGGGATAGCGTTACAAGTGCCAGGAACGGGGAGACGGCCAGCTTAACAGGACAAGGGGCTAATCACCCCTTGCTAACGGGAGAGCCGTCCTCCGTATCCGTAACAATATGTATATACAGACTTGGCATTTAATATGGAATATTTTTTTTTCTTGACGGGTTTACTTTCTGAACTTGGTATATCAATCTGGTGAGTTTCTTTTACGCTTCGGTGATTTCTTTGTTAAAAGAACCATGTCACTGATTGTCTGTCCAAGCAAGAAGTCAATAACAGGATTATATCACAGGTGGCGTGACACAATGTACGGACAGGTACATTTGACGATTGGCTTCACAATCGGGTATATAATGGTTGTTGCGTTCTGTATTAGTGGAAAACAACTGCTGCACGTCTACAAAAGTTATTGCCGCTTCCCCTGGAGATGATCCGTCAACTCGACAATGCTGTTTGTCATTTAGTGGTGGCTTTACGAAATTGCGGCATGAAACAGCGTGCTATTGCTCGGCAGTATGGCATCACTCAAGGTCAGGTGTCAAAGATCCTGAAACGAAATGCTCAGAGGGGTGTCCCTACTCCAATACCGAGGTCAGGACGTCCCCGCAGAACCACAAGGAGGGATGATCGCCAGCTGCACCGGTTAGTCCGCAATGGCCGTACCAAGTCAGCTAATCGGCTTCGGGCTGAGTGGCAGCAACTGACAAATGTGCCTGTATCCAGAAGGCTAGTCAACCAACGACTGGTTCAAGCAGGCTATCGTGCCAGGCGTCCCCTGAGAAAGCCACGTCTGACCAGACAACACCGCCAGCGTCGATTGCAGTGGACCAGAGAGCACCATCAATGGCAGCCAGGACACTGGAATCACGTGATCTTCAGTGACAAGTCTAGGTTTCTGCTCTATCGTCAATATGGCCACGTCCGAGTGCGGAGACATGTGCATGAAGCCTACAACGAATATTGTATAGTGCCAAGAGTCCATGCTGGAGGTGGTGGGGTGACCGTTTCGGCTGCTTTTCATGCAGGGGGCAAAACTGACCTGGTTGTTCTGAATGGAAACCTGAACCAGTTCAAGCACAGGGCCATTCTGAAAGATACATTGCTTCCATTTGTTCGTGCAGCCTGTCGAGGAAACTTTGTCTTCCAAGATGACAATGCACGGCCTCATCATGCTCGCATGATCCAACACTTTCTTGCTGACCGTGGTGTAGAGCATATGGAGTGGCCTGCCATGTCCCCGGATATGAATCCGATAGAGAACTTGTGGGCAGAATTAACGCATCAAATCGACAACTTGGACCAGCAGCCTGCCTCTGTGCGTGAATTGCAGCAGGCTATTGTAACTGCATGGCAAGCGATTCCTGTCCAAACCTTGGCAAATCTCATGAACAGCATGCCTCAATGTGTACGTGCTCTCCTGAATGCTCGTGGGGGTTACACGAAGTACTGAACTGTAATTTTACTGTCCGTAATCCCAGTCGTAATTTAACTTTTGTTTTTGTTAAAAAAAATTTTTTGGCTAATGTGCAAAATAAAGAGATACTTCTGGAAAACGCACAGAGGTTTAACACAGTACTGTCCATGAATTGAGTTCCATATCAGTTTACATCACTTTCAAGGATCAATTTACTTGCTTCGAAATGTCAAATGTGGTTTTTGTTTCTTTTAAAGGTCACATTAACAAAATCTAGAATAATTTCAACATAATTCCAATGAACTTTTGGTTCTAAGTCATCTTGAAAAGTAAGTTCACCCCCACAAAAAAAAATTCCATAGTAAATGCCAAGTCTGTATGTATGTATATATATATATATATATATATATTGTTACGGATCACGGTTAGATGTTATTTCGACCGAGCGGTGGTGTATTACCGCGACCTAACAGTTCCCCCGATTCTTCCCCAACTCACCCGATTCCACCCGGACGTTGGCCAAATCGCGCTACGCTAAATCAATGATTGGAAAGGACACAACGACTGGGATAAATGAAACGACGCCAGGGGTACAGTTCTCAAGACCTCCGGAGGAGGGTATAATTAGTGGTGGAGAAAAGGGGTAGATTACAAGGTAGAGTGATGTAAAAGACACAGAAGAGATAGGCACTTAGATACAATCTTATTTTAGCCCAGACAGACCACAGACAAACGGGACAAGGCTGACTTACACAGGGATTGATGGCAGGAAGGGACAGGTAGTTCGATGGCACAAGGTGCACCTTGGCTCGGGGACAGGATCAAGCACGGTCCAAGAGATGCAGGGAGGTCTCACTGCGCTCGGAAGGGACGTCTCTCTTGCTTCAAGCTCAGCGCGCATCTGACGTCACCCTCCCTCTTCCTGCGCATGCTCAGCGGGGAGTGACACGTCCTCGGCTGGTTGGCTCCGCCCCAGATGGGACCGGTCCGCCGCTCCCATTGGGTGCGGGGGTTACCGGGCTCCGCCCTTGACGAGGAGCTGACAGGGAGCCCCTATGTGGTAACCCCGTCGAGCACATGTTCGATGGCGGCTCGCTGGGAAGGCCTCATGCCCTCCCAACACCCCCTACCAACCAAGCCGGAGTGAGGACGCGCACTCCCTGTGCACGCCGCCGCCGTGCTGTTGTTGTTGTTGTTGTTGTTGCTGAACCGTGAGGAAGAGCTGCGGGGAGGTATTGGGAGGTCCTAAACTTCCTAACGGTGCCATACAATCACATTCTGGTGCAACGAAGGGTCAGAATTAATGGAAACGAGTCCTTAACTGACATAGACTAAGAATAACTAGCAAGATGTCCTATAGTTGTCTACGTGAGATGCGGTGGACCTGGATGCGACATTTAGGTCGGGTCTACAGAGTGTTGTTTACAGAAAATGGGACTAGGGAATGGGGGATTGGGGATAGTTGGGAAGTATTGAGGAAATAGGAGAATATTTACAAGCGGATATGGATGGATGCAAATCCCATATCCGCAACAATATATATATATATATATATATATATATATATATATATATATATATATATATATATATATATATATATATATATATATATATATATATATATATATATATATATATACAGTGCATATCAAGAAAAAGGTAATCCCAATTCAAGGGGTTAATATGCAAAGGTTATTTAGTTTGACAATTTCAAATGTGGTTTTCCAATTATGAGGAGATCTTCAGCTTTCCATTGATGCCTTTCATGCATCATTGCTGTCACACATGACCGAGTACATGTTCATTGAAAATGACAAGTTCAAATCGCATTTTTACAAGTTTGGCTAATCGGTGCAAGACAGTTTTAAATGGACGCATTACTTGTCGACTGCCAAGTTGATTATGTAAAATTGTTAAGCTGGTCTGGTAATCGTCGGTTGTGTCAACCTTTGTTTAAGATGGGTATTTACGATGGGCCTACATTGTATGGGTTTACAGACAGTCTGAGTCATTGAAAAGATGGTTCAACTTACGACTGAACAGCGGACCTTCGTGTTTACAACCTTTCACCAAACTGGAAGTTTGCAGCGAACTCGTGATGCGTTCAAGGAACGTTTCCCAGAACGGGAGCCTCCAGCAGCCAAAACCATCTGGGCGAATGTTAGAAAATACCAAGAGCATGGCACTAGCCTCAACCGCAACAAGGAGAATTCTGGTAGGAGGCGCACTGGGAGATCGGAAATGAACATTGCGCGTATGAATCTGCAGTGAATTGTGAGTATATGAATCTGCAATTGAACATCTGCAGTAAGGCAGCAAGTTTTGGAGCATCCTAGGGATACCAGCGCAAGACGAAATGGGACGGCAATGCCTTCGGCAACATTCAACCGAATCACAAGACTGGACCTCCACCAACATCCATATTGGATTCACATCTGGCATCAACTTATGCCAGGGGATTTTGCCAGGAGGCTGGTGCTTGTCAGATGGTTGATAGCACGTTGCAAAGCAGATGTCAATTTCCTGCGGTATCTCGTTATCGGCGACAAAGCTGCTTTCGCCATGGACGACACGGTCAATACCCATAATGTTCTTGAATATGCACCGACAGGACAACCCCCGGAATTTAATTTTGACACCAACATGATTCGACAAAAGTGGACTGTTTGGTTGGGACTTTGTGGAAGTGGTCAGGTGATCGGACCATTTTTCTTTCAAAGGAATGTCAATGGTAACAGGTATCTGCAGATGATCAATGATGAAGTTTTACCGCAGCTGGAGGAGAACTTTGAGTGACAGGTTCGTGGTGTCTTCAGATATCTCTGGTGGGCCCAAGAAGGCGCCCCAGCACATCGTCTTATCGCTGTCCGAGATCGACTGAGGGAACTCTTTGGAGACCGAGTCATTGCCCTCAACCATGCAGTGGAATGGCAGCCAAAATCACCTGACCTCACACCATGTGGTTATTTCCTTTGGGGACATTTAAAGAACAAGGTGTTCGTAACTCCTCCCCGTGATCTTGACGAATTGCAGGGCCGTATTCGACATGAAGTGGATGCTTTGCGCAATGACCCAGCTATGGTGAGACGAGCATTTCAGGGCATGCTCCGCCACTGTGAGCTTTGTGTTGAAAGGGGAGGTGGACATGTTGAAGGTGTGGGTGCATAAAGGCCAATCATTCCTGAGAAAACTTCACATCTGACGTTCATTTTGCACCAATTATCCTGACTTGCATCGATTAGCCAAACTTGTAAAAATGCGATTTGAACTTGTCATTTTCAATGAACATGTACTCAGTCATGTGTGACAGCAATGATGCATGGAAGGTATCAATGGAAAGCTGAGGATCTCCTCTTAATTAGTAAACCACATGTAAATTGTCAAAATAAATAACCTTTGCATATTAACCCCTTGAATTCGGATTACCTTTTTTTGATAAGCACTGTATATATATATATATATATATATATATATATATATATATATATATATATATATATATATATATTGTTGCGGATATGGCATTTGGCCTCCAGATCCGCTTGTAAATATTCCCCTATTTCCCCAATACTCCCCAACTATCCCCAATCCCCCATTCCCTAGTCCCATTGCCTGTAAATAACACTCTGTAGAACCGACCTTCCCCTTTTTCCCCCATTAAATGTCGTGCCCAGGTCCACCGCATCTCACGTAGACAACTTTCGGACATCTTGCTAGTTATTCTTAGTCTATGTCAGTTAAGGACTCGATTCCATTAATTCTGACTCTTCGTTGCACCAGAATGTGATTATATGGCACCAGTAGTGAGTTTAGGACCTTCCCATACCTCCTCCCATCTTCTTCCCCAAACAACAACTACAACAACAACTACAACAACAACTACAACAACTACAACAACGGCGCGCGCGGGGAGTGTGCGTCCTCACTCCGGCTCGGTTAGCCGCCATTACCCATGCGCTCCACGGGGTTACCACGAAGGGGCTGGCTGTCAGCTCCTCGTCAAGGGCGGAGCCTGGTAACCCCCCCGCACCCAATAAGAAGGGCGGACCGATTCCATCTGGGGCGGAGCTAACGAGCCGAGGGCGTGTCACTCCCCGCCGGATATACGCAGCGACTTACCGGATGTGACGTCAGATGCGCCTCCAGCTTGGAGAAAGAACGTCACCTTCCAGCGCTGAGAGAGAGACCTCCCGCATCTCTGGACTGGACCGGGTCGATTCTGTCCTTGAGCCAAGAGTGCACCTTGAGCCATCGATACCCGCTTTCCTTGCCATCAATCCCCGTGTGAGTCAGTTTTTGTCCTGTTTATCTGTCGTCTGTCGGGGCTATTATAAGAGTGTGTCTAAGTGCCTGCCTTTCTATGCTGTCCCTCTTGTCGTTGTAATCTGACCTTCCGCCCTAATATAACCTCCTCCGGAGGTCTTGAGAACCGTATCCCTGGTGTCCTGTCATTTTAATCCCAGCCGTTGTGTCCTTTTCCTTCATTGATTTAGCGTAGCGCGACTCGGCAACGTTCGAGTATAATCGGGTAACTTGTGCGGACACGGCGGCCATTCCACTCGGCCCACCATAACATCAAAGTCGTGTCTGTAACAATTGGTGTCAGGAGTGTCGGATTCGGACCTGGGACTAAATTCATTTAGCCCAAATTTTGGAACACCAAGTGTACCATTAGGGTAACATTTTGGTGTTGGGAAGTAAAATTCGATCCGGAGCGCGTTTTACGCGCTCGACATTATAACAGCGAAATTTGATTTGTTTTACGGAAATAAAAACCCGAATTTTGAAAGTCGCGCTATGGCGGATCAAGACAGCTGGGGTCCGGTAGAGGAGAGTGAGGCAGGGTCGGTCCAGGACCAAATTGAGGGACGCGAGGAGAGCAAAGCAGCGAGGGTAGCAGACGCACAAAATGGCGCCTCGCTGGTCACGGCGACCGCGCCCGCGACCGTGGTAGCGCCGCCGATGGATTGGGGCCTATTTATGGAACAAATAAAGGCCTTTATGGTTAAGTCGGGTGAAGAAATGAAGGACGAGATGAGGGCTAATAGTCAGCAATTGGGAAACCAAATTGTGGGATTGAGGGCTGATAGTGAGCGATTAGAGGGCCAAATGGGGGCAATGAGGGACGAAGCGAGGGGTACCGGTGAGGGGTTAGACAATAATTTTAAGGGATTAGACAAGAAATTTGAGGGGTTAGACAATAATTTTAAGGGATTAGACAAGAAATTTGGGAAGTTAGACAATAATTTTGAGGAGTTAGACAAGAAATTTGGGAAGTTAGACAATAATTTTGAGGGGTTAGACAACGGGATAAAAGAGGTGAGAAATGGGTTAATGGGGGTAGAAAACAGAATGGCCGCTCAAGAGAATCAAATGGAAGGGATGCAAAAAGGGTTAGAGGGGTTAGAAAACACCATGGAAGGCAAATTGAGGGACATGAGGGACCAAGCGGAAAGGGAAGTTAAACAAATGCGGCAGCAGATAGAGGGGGTCAGAATGGGGGTAGAAACCAAACTGGATGCTCACAGGGAGGAAATGGAGCAGGTGAGGGTGGCATCTGGGCAGGAGATGCAAGTGATGGGAGAGGAGATCAGAAGAGGAGTGAGTGAGGAGGTCGGAGGAGTGCGCGAGGAGGTGAGGCACTGTAAGGAGCGCATGGAGAAGGAGGTGAGAAAGGGGACTGTAAAATTGCAAAGTGGTATAGAGGAGTTGACGCTGGGAGTAGAACAACTGACAGTGGGACAAAAGGAGTTGGGGGACCAGGTAAAGAAGAACACAGCGGTAATAGAGGGTTTAAAATCGACACAGAAGGAGATGAAAAAGGACGTAGGGGTAATTAAAATAGAGTGTCAGACGGTACATGAGGACCTGACGAGGAAAATGGACAAGGTGGTAGAGGTGATGGAGGTTAAAGAGCGGGAGGTGCGGGAGCACATAGAAAAAAATTAAGTGGAGTTAGAGGAAGAACTTAAAGGGGCGCACGAAGAGATGAAGGAGGTGAAGCAGAAATTAGAAGAAGTGGAAGAAGGGGTGAGCGAAATTAAGAAGCGACGGAGAGAGGATAAGAAAGAGATAAAGGAGGAAGTAAAAGAATTGGTCCAAAGTCTGTGTTCGGATCGTGATGATGTGCTCATTAACCGGATGAGGGATTCGCAGGTGATGGAGGAGAAGCGAAGAGAAAGAGGACCCGGTGTAAGTGGTGACCAATATAGTCGTGCGTATGATGCGCCAGGTGATTTAATAAGCTTGGGGGTCGAGATAGACCCGGATGTTCGTGAGAGGCCACGAGTGAGGTGTATGGCTGGTCCGGAGGGTATGGAACGAGAGGTGCGAGGTGTGGGTGAGCAAGGTTGTGGTGGTATGGAATGGGTAGCGGGTTGCGGAAGTGTGACCCATGCATCGACACCAACAGGGGTAGTTGTTGGAGGGACCGGGGAGGCACGAGAGCCCCTTGGGGGTAATGTACTGTGGGGGCCCGGCCGGTTCGGCCCCGCGCTGACCCCGCAAGGGGCGACGCACGGGGTCCGGCAGGCGGGCAACGACTCGCATACGAGGTGGTCCCACAAGGTCCCACTCGCGCCGTATGACGGCAAGAGTGATCTACGCGCGTACCTGGCGCAGTTCGACTGTGTGTGTAAGGGCAACGGTTGGGGTGAGGACGAAGGTGGAGTACACCTGGTGGCCGCATTGCGCGGCGCGGCGGCGGAGGTGCTGACGGCATTACCGGCGGGTGCTCTCACCCTGCCAGCCCTCCGCGACGCCCTAATTAATCGATTCGGCATAGAACAGCAGAGCGAGCTTGTTAAAGCTCAGCTCGCGCTGCGAAAGCGCAAGCCCCAGGAAGCCATCGGGGAACTTGCCCACGACATTCGCCGCGCAGTGGGGATCGCACATGCTAGCATGGCAGCGGATTCCCGGGAAAGCCTGGCGCTGGACCATTTTATCCAGGCCCTCCCGGACATTGAGCTCCGGCAACAGCTCGCCATGTGGCGCCCGCAGACTCTGAGCCAGGCGGCTGACGCTGCGGCCTGTTGGGAAGCAGCGAGGCCCCTGGCCCGGGGGGGCGAGCGTCTCGCAATGGCGGTCTGCCAGGTGGGACCCCCGATGGAGGGTGGACCCCTTAGGGGGCCCGCCCCCGACGTGGGTCCTGACCTGGCGGGCATGGTCCGGAGGCTGGTGGACCAGCGCCTGGCGGGACCTGGACCATGGCAGGCGGCCCCAGAGGTGGCCCGCGGTGGACCACGAGCAGGTAATCCAATTCGGACCTACAGGGGGGAAAATTTGGAATTCCGGAGGCAAGCACCTTATCAGGTGAGGTGCTATACCTGCAACCGTCTGGGTCACCTGGCGCGGCACTGTCGAGCCGCGCGCCGGGATGATCCCCGGCGGTTGAGGTCCTCAACTCCGCCCAGGGGGGAGCGGGTTAGCCGACCCCAGACACCCCCCCGCCAGACCCCGGGAAACTAGAAGGTGTCGGGCACGTAGGGCGGTGTTCGGCAGCAGAGGATGGAGGAGAGCCCTCATTGACGCGACAGGTCATTTATTGTGGCCAAATTGGAACCGGTAGCCTGACAATTAGATGCAAAATTGCCGGCGTCGGGGCAGACGCCGTAGTGGACACAGGAGCTAGCGCCACGATCATCAGCCCTGTGGTCCTTGATTCGAGCGCAGGTGGCTGGGATAAGATCCAGCGCCTGCAAAATTATAGTTTGCAGCTTGCTACCGGGGTAACGGCCCCGATCATAGGGCGTGGTTCTGTGACCCTCAAGTTAGGGTCGGTAAGGAGGGAGATAGATGTTTGGGTGGCGGAGGTGTGCGACCCATGTTTAATAGGGTTGGACCTGTTGACTGCCAGCGGCTGTAAAATCGACTTGTGCCGGGGGATCCTGCAGGTGGGAGTAGAAGAGCTGCCGTTAGGGGGAGTGAGCACGGCCGAGAGAGCGGAGCTGGAGGCTTCCGAGGCCGTGACCATCCCCCCAAGGGCCGA
This sequence comes from Myxine glutinosa, assembly GCF_964187855.1. Classification (NCBI taxonomy): domain Eukaryota; kingdom Metazoa; phylum Chordata; class Myxini; order Myxiniformes; family Myxinidae; genus Myxine; species Myxine glutinosa. Next base: position 166,405,248 of record NC_136261.1, read on the forward strand.
GGCGATAGTGCCGGCCCGGTGGGCAGCTCGCCCAACGTGGCAGGAGTCCTGCGGCCTGGTCGAACCGGTGGCAGCGCAGTCCATACCGGGTTTAATCGTGGGCCGCACCCTTGTAAAAACGGACGGACCGATAGTGGCCGTCCGAGTAATAAATATGAGTACAGAACCACGCACTATAGTAAGGGGCACGAGGGTAGCTGGCTGCACCCCAGTTGAGGAAGTCGCGACAGTGAGGGGCGAGAACGTCCAGCCGAGCCGACCCCGGGGGGAGCCTTCAATAAATACTAGGAATTGGCCCGATCCCATTTGCGAGATGGTAAATCGTAGTAGTGTAGAGTTGGGAGGTACCCAGAGGGAGGCCTTACACAAACTGGTTGGGTCCCATTTGGACCTCTTCTCCTTGTCCACCGAGGATATTGGACGTACGGGCCTGGTGAAACATCAGATCCACACCGGTGAGGCCCGTCCTATTCGTCAGGCCGCCCGACGGCTCCCTTGGAGCAAGAGGGCGGAAGCTGACGAGCAGGTTGAAAAAATGCTCGACGCAGGCGTGATCGAGCCCTCGGGAAGTCCTTGGATGTCACCTGTTGTGCTGGTCAAAAAGAAGGATGGGACCACGCGGTTCTGCGTGGACTATCGCCAGCTAAACAACGTGACACTCAAGGACTCATATCCCCTGCCAAGGATTGATGACACCCTCGATGCCGTTGCGGGCTCAAATTGGTTCTCAACTTTGGACCTCAAGAGTGGGTATTGGCAGGTGGAGATGGATAGGGCAGGGAAGGAGAAAACGGCATTTTCCACAGGTAAGGGACTGTATCAGTTTACTGTGATGCCGTTTGGTTTGTGTAACGCCCCCGCCACCTTTGAAAGATTGATGGAACATGTACTAGGCGGCATGCCATGGCAATCATGCCTGGTGTACCTGGATGACGTCCTAGTACATGCCCAAACGTTCCCCCAGGCAGTAGCTAATTTGGACCAGGTGTTCGGGTGCCTCAGACAGGCAGGGTTGAAGCTGAACCCGAGTAAGTGCACTTTGTTTGCAAGAGAGGTGGCCTATCTAGGTCACGTGATCGGCCGCGAGGGGGTAACAACGGACCCAGACAAAATTAAAGCGGTAGAGGAGTGGCCCGCACCACGTACCATCAAGGAGGTGCGGGGATTTTTGGGACTCTGCTCCTACTACCGGCGCTTTGTGGCGAAATTTGCGGAGTTGGCCCGTCCCCTCCACCGGCTTACGGAGAAGGGGACGCGATTTAATTGGACACGGGAGTGCCACGAGGCCTTCCAAAAATTGAAGGGGTGTCTAACATCCGCACCCCTTCTAGCTTACCCCACTAGCAACGGGGCATTTACCCTGGACACGGATGCGAGCCAGGAAGGATTGGGCGCAGTTTTGTCCCAGACACAGGAGGGCGTGGAGAGAGTGATTGGTTATTATAGTCGGGCCTTAAGTAGGCCCGAGCGAAATTATTGCGTGACTCGCAAAGAGTTATTGGCTATGCTGGCTGCCATGAACCATTTCCACCCGTACTTGTACGGGCGGAAATTTTTGGTTAGAACTGACCATTCCTCCTTGCAATGGCTCCTTCGGTTCAAGGAACCAGAGGGCCAAATTGCAAGGTGGTTGGAAAAGTTGCAGCAGTACGATTTTGATGTGGCCCATAGGGCCGGGAAGGCCCATGGTAATGCGGACGCACTCTCTCGGCGTCCTTGTCTGGGGGAAAACTGCAAATTTTGTGCGAGACACGAGGAGAGGGAACAATTGGGCGATTCGGACCCGACCCTCGTTGTCCGGGCAACCCGGGTGAGAGGGCCAATTTTGCCACTAACCGCGGACGAAGAATTTGGAGAGTTGGCTTGGAGCACGGCCCAGCAGGAGGATCCTGTTCTGGGGCCGGTGTTCCAATGGGTCAAATTGGGGCAAAGACCAAAGGGGGAAGAGGTCACCCCCCTCGGGGCGCAAACAAAGGCGTATTGGGCTCAGTGGCAGACCCTGGAATTGAAAGGCAACATCTTGTATCGCAAGTGGGTGGAGGTTCCCTCTGATAGAACTTCCTGGCTGGTGATAGTCCCTGACAAATTCAAGAACGTCATATTGCAACAGGTGCATGGTACCCGCTCCGGCGGCCATTTGGGCAGGACAAAGACAATATCTCGGGTCCGCCGGAGGTTCTATTGGGTGAATATGGGGCGCGACATACAGGACTGGTGTCGGAGATGCGACGCCTGTTCTGCCAAAAAGGGACCAGCACGGAGGATGAGGGCCCCCCTTCAATTACATCAGGTGGGGGCCCCCCTTGAGCGGGTGGCTATGGATATTCTAGGACCGCTGCCCCGCACCCGCCTAGGTAATAAGTACATCCTCGTTGTGATGGACTACTTCACCAAGTGGCCGGAGGCCTACGCCCTCCCCAACCAAGAAGCAGGGGTGGTAGCGCAGGCCTTCGTGGAAGGATTTGTGTGCCGGCATGGGATTCCACAGGAGTTGCACACCGACCAGGGACGAAATTTTGAGAGCAAATTGCTAAAAGATGTGTGCAGTCTCCTGTCAATTCGGAAAACAAGAACCACGCCCTTGCGGCCACAATCTGACGGGATGGTGGAACGGTTCAACAGAACATTAATCCAACAACTGGCACTATTCACCGCCACCCGTCAGGATGACTGGGACGAACATCTCCCTTATTTGCTTATGGCCTACCGAACCAGCCAGCACGGGGCCACCGCATGCAGTCCAGCGTTGCTTATGTATGGGCGGGAGTTACGGGCTCCCGCCAACTTGCTATGCGGTCCCGTGCCAGACACAGTGGTTAACCCGCCGAGGGAGGGGTACGCACGTCACCTCGAGGAAGGCATGGAGCTAGTCCATGCCTTCGCCCGCCGCCAACTCCATCTGGCGGGGGAAAAGATGAAGCGCAGGTACGACGACCGGAGCCAGGGGAGTCAATACGCTCCGGGGATGAAGATTTGGTTCTTTAATCCCCGGAGGCGGAAGGGAAGGTGCCCAAAGCTCACCTCCCCCTGGCAAGGCCCAGGAGTCGTCCTGTCGCAAATCTGTGACGTGGTCATTAAGATCAAAATGGGGCCACGAGCCCTCCCTCGGATCGTCCACGCCGACCGGATAAGACCTTACACCGGCGAGCAGGTGCCCCCGTGGATTGCCTCGGCTTTAGATGCCGAGGCGGGACCCAGTACCTCTGAATAAGGGGGGCTTATTAGTGCCAGAGGACTGGGGGATTGAGGAGCGATGGGCCCGGTGGGTAAGGGTGGCATCCTTGCCACCCTTCCCATAGTGGGGGCAAAGGAGCAATAGCTTATGGGGTGTATGGCAGTGAAAACTAGCCCGGGTGGGTTAGGTTATATTGATAGGGCCCTAGAAGATGACATTAGGTGACGTTAAGGTTAGTTAGTGACTGATACCTGTAGTGGGGACGCAGGTAGTTTAGTGTGGATGATAATGACGTGGGAGCGCAATAGTTTAAAGGGACGACTGGGAAGCGCAAGTTTCAGAGGGGAGTAGTTAGCTGAGATGATGCCGTGTGTGTGAGAATTGAACAGGTGTGATTGCACAGGTGTGCAACTGGACAGGTGTGTGGAGCAGTGTATGAGTAGTGAGTGTGTGGATCAGCGCAAATGCGCTTGGGGAGAGAAGGGTGCAGGTGGCACCAGGTGTGAGAGCACAGGTGTGCAAGTACAGGTGTGTGGAGAGAGTTGGAGTAAGTGGTACGGAGTGGTGTGCATGGTGCGAAGGTGTGAATGGGGGAAGAGTGGACCCCCATCACGGATACCCGGGGCGGGTAGTGTAAGTGTTAGGTAGAGGGTACAGGTAAATTGTGGTTGGATATTGGCATCTGTGGTGCGGGTGACAGAATGGTATTGTGGATGGGTGCATTAGTGTCGTGGAAATGGCTGGGCGTGTAGCCTGTTAGTGTGTGTAGTTGGTTGGGCACTCCACCACTGTGAGGATGTCGGCCAGGTGAGGCCGCAGGTGGGCTCTGGGAGCCGGTAGAGTTGTGGATGGGGCCCGAGGATCCGGAGGACGGACCCGGGTAGCCCAGTGCCAGAGAGGGCACCGAGTGGGGAGAGCGCCAGAGGGCCTTCCCCAGGTAGTTAGGTTAGGGTAAGGAGCAGGTAAGCTCGGAGGCAACTGCAGTGGTGGAGGTGTGCAGGTGGGTAGACCCGCTGGGAGAGGTACACGCCACAGCCCAGAAATTGTGCGAAGGCACCGGGAGATGAATCGGGGGAGTGAGACCCCAAATTGAAAAGCACCACAGTTTGGCCAATGGGAATTGGTTTTTAGAACCCATAGTGTAAGAGGGCCAATGGTTTGGCCGGAGAAAGACCCCGGGTAGTGTAAAGTTGTTAAAGTCATTTAGGAGATAGTTAGGATTGATGAACCTGTCGCACCATACGCAGCCACTTACCTGTGGTGATGATGATGACTCCACACCTGTGTTTTCTTTGTTTTGTGTTGCAGGAAATGAGAATTGCTGTGTGGATTTGTGAGACGCATCACGACGTGGATGAGACATTGGGGTGATTCCATCTCTCCCTCCTTAGGAGGGACTGATGATGAATTGGTAATGGCAAATTTAGATGTTCAGTTGGAGATGGCAAATTTGATTGGTTAGGAGGGAGAGAAGACGAATTTGGTTTATGGGAGGAACGGGGAAGACAGTAGGGACGTTTGTTGATTTGTAAAATAGATGTTTATGGGTAGTGTTGTGTTTTGTGGATACAGTAAGGGGTAAGGGAGGGGCCATGTAGGTTACCTGGTGGGGGGGGGGGGGGAGCGTACGGTAGGAACGTACCTGTCTCACCTGGTTCCCATGTGCCCCTAGTGTGCATTACCTTGTGTTGCGTGCACTTTTGCGCCCTTACCACCTTACTCACTTGTCTGCTTCTTTTGTCTCCCACCTCCGAGGATCTGGCTTTGGGGCAGAGAGAGAGAGAGGAGAGAGAGGTGCTGGCTTCGCAGTTGTGGGCCTGCACTTTCGCTGCTTGCTGCCTGGATCGATACACCATATGGACCGCAATGTTTGTGGCCACCCACCATGGACCGCAGTTCTTATGCGGCCAAGCACCACCCATGGATGGACCTATGGGTCAACGTGGCACCTATGCCATACAAGGTGAACCACTTTTAGTTGACACCACTGAAGGCCACAATACAGAAATGGACGCAGTTGGCGCCTTTCTTTATTTTTGAAAGAAGCCAGAAGGCCAAGTGCACCACACGAAGAGCAAGAGACACCTGCAGGGTTAGGGGTTGTTGAATTTATTTTTATTCATTGAACAATGGTGACTGCACCGGATGGTGCTGACTGTGTGATGGGGTGGTGCTGTTGGTGCTTGGAAGGGGTGCTCTGCACATTATTAAAGGCCGTAAGGCCACAGAGCACTCGTGGGTTGGTGTATCGATGCTGGCATGCGTGCTCTCTCTATGCATAACATCTGCATGTGTTCCTCCAAAAACAGGTCCTGGATCGTCGTGTAAATATCAGCGTAGTCTTGTAAATAATGCTCCCTACCGGCTGTATGTTTAGTTTGCGAATTCTTTCCGCGATTCGGTTATCCTGTGGGTGTGTTTCTGTGAGGAGAAGGGTGCAACGTCGCAGGGGGACATATTTACTCATTTGTGAATATCTGTAAAACTGTCGCACTCAGGGTAGAGTTAATAATAGAGGGAACTACATCTGAGTGCCACACTAAAATAGGTAAAAATTTATCGGGTCGGGACGCCCCGAGGGTAGAGAAGGGTGCAATGTTGCGGATATGGCATTTGGCCTCCAGATCCGCTTGTAAATATTCCCCTATTTCCCCAATACTCCCCAACTATCCCCAATCCCCTAGTCCCATTGCCTGTAAATAACACTCTGTAGAACCGACCTTCCCCTTTTTCCCCCATTAAATGTCGTGCCCAGGTCCACCGCATCTCACGTAGACAACTTTCGGACATCTTGATAGTTATTCTTAGTCTATCTCAGTTAAGGACTCGTTTCCATTAATTCTGACTCTTCGTTGCACCAGAATGTGATTATATGGCACCAGTAGTGAGTTTAGGACCTTCCCATACCTCCTCCCATCTTCTTCCCCAAACAACAACTACAACAACAACTACAACAACAACTACAACAACTACAACAACGGCGCGCGCGGGGAGTGTGCGTCCTCACTCCGGCTCGGTTAGCCGCCATTACCCATGCGCTCCACGGGGTTACCACGAAGGGGCTGGCTGTCAGCTCCTCGTCAAGGGCGGAGCCTGGTAACCCCCCCGCACCCAATAAGAAGGGCGGACCGATTCCATCTGGGGCGGAGCTAACGAGCCGAGGGCGTGTCACTCCCCGCCGGATATACGCAGCGACTTACCGGATGTGACGTCAGATGCGCCCCCAGCTTGGAGAAAGAACGTCACCTTCCAGCACTGAGAGAGAGACCTCCCGCATCTCTGGACCGGACCGGGTCGATTCTGTCCTTGAGCCAAGAGTGCACCTTGAGCCATCGATACCCGCTTTCCTTGCCATGAATCCCCGTGTGAGTCAGTTTTTGTCCTGTTTATCTGTCGTCTGTCGGGGCTATTATAAGAGTGTGTCTAAGTGCCTGCCTTTCTATGCTGTCCCTCTTGTCGTTGTAATCTGACCTTCCGCCCTAATATAACCTCCTCCGGAGGTCTTGAGAACCGTATCCCTGGTGTCGTGTCATTTTAATCCCAGCCGTTGTGTCCTTTTCCTTCATTGATTTAGCGTAGCGCGACTCGGCAACGTTCGAGTATAATCGGGTAACTTGTGCGGACACGGCGGCCATTCCGCTCGGCCCACCATAACATCAAAGTCGTGTCTGTAACAATATATATATATATATATATATATATATATATATATATATATATATATATATATATATATATATATATATATATATACACACTACTCACAATAAGTTAGGGATATTGGCAGGTTCTTCGGTGTGGTTGATTTTGTGTATTAATTATGTTGAAAAAAGTTGTTGGTCCTAATTCTATGGTTATTAATGAGTGTGAAAAAACACAGCATTCTTGATTTCAATACCATAACCCTAACCCCTATAAAAAAAATAAACTCACTCCCACAATATCCCTAACTTATTGTGAGTAGTGTATATATATACATATATATATATATAATATATATATATATGTATATATATATATATATATCTTGTATCTATATATATATATACATATATGTATGCTCCAAAATACAGCGTCGTACTGTCGCACCACTCGGTAGCTTTTCAACACCAGATAGGCACTTTGACAGGGTCCACATTGTTCTTGTCGGTCTGCTCACACCTTCAAATGGACACCGCTATTTACTGACTTGTGTTGGCCACTTCAACCATTGGGCGGAGGCTACACTGATAGCTGACATCACCACACTTACCATTACCTGGGCCTTTGTCCACACCTGCTTCACATGTTTTGGCATTCCATCAACTATCACTACGCATTACGATAGCCAGTTCAAATCGACTCTATTCCGCGAGCTGACTCAACTTCTGTATACCAACCATATGTGAACTACCGCTGAACTTCCGGCAGCAAATGGTGTGGTGAAGTGTTTCCACCGCCAAGTCAAGTCTTCCCTGTAAGCGCATGACAACCGTATGCACTGGCAGACCTCGTACCTATAGTCCTGCTTGGTACGCGAGCTGCTCTAAAAGTCGACCTTGCATACTCCACTGCAGAGCTAGTGTACGGTGCAACATTTTATCTCCCTGGAGAATGCTTGTCAACATCCAATGACACCTCTCTCGATGACACCATCTATGCCAGCCAGCTTCGTTCTGCCATGCAGGGCCTTCACTAACTATGCCACATCTTCTTCATGCCCAGTATTTATTCACCAGGAATTTTCTACCACATACAGTATTAGTACGGTGTGGCTTTGTCTGGAAACCCTGCATCCACCTTATAACAGACCTTACAAAGTTCTACAATGCTCTGAAAAGACCTTCATACTCGATATTAATGGTGGTCATGATATGATCTCCATAGATCACTTGAAACAAACTTTTCTTGACGTAACGCCAGTGCTGACTGTCCCACTGACCAAATAGGTCGCTACCTAATACAACAATACCCTTACCACTGCAATCACTGCATACAATTTTCTCTGGGCATCATGTACACTTCCCAGCACGATATTTATAAGGTGCATTTTGCATATTGGCCATTTCTATTTGCTATGACCTTTGTTTTACATGGGCAGTCCAAATCTCTTCTCCTTCACCATGTTGTATTTTGCTTGTACCTTCCATTCGATGAATGCTCTCGGAGGTGGAGAAGTGTTGCGGCATCCTTTTGCCTTTGGGTTTTTGCCATATGCTATAATACGGTATGTGAATATGCTTTAGCTTTGGATTATCTGAGGTTTTCCGGTACCAGGCTTCCCGGCAGGGTGTTTTAAGAGGTTCTACAGTTGTGGTTTTAAAAAGGCTGACTGAGTACGAATGTCAAGAATGTCTTTTCTTCCACAATAAATACCTCCACTGCATCGTAGACGCGTGTACTTAACACTCGGCTCTCAGAGTTTGACAATTTATCTCTCAATACGCGAAATATTATGGGGCACAACCATACCTGATATTCTTAAGCTGTGCTTTTACTAGACGACTACTTCTTTAAGGGCTTGATTAATTCCCACCTTATTTTGGGGTCGGCAAGTGTACGTTTTTTGGCCCAGGTCTTTCACGAACTTTGAGAATTTGTTAGAGAGTGAAAATTGTTGGTTCGTCTTCATGAAATATAAACAGTGGGTTCTTGAATGTTCACCGATGTCCGGTGCTGGCAGACGTGTCCTCGCCTTGACGTCCTTCGGAGAGATGGCACAACCATTGATGCCTCGCCCTGCACGCGAAACAACAGGGTGACAGTTTGTAGCTGAATCGGGATTCAAATCCATGCTGGACAACTCGTTGGCAAGTGCACATTTCTTATAACTAGCAACGGTACCCGTCCTATGGGTAGGGCTTCAATTGGGAGGCCCAAATGAAAAGGCAAAATATCAGAAATTGAAGGCTTTTTTTTATTTTTAACGATTTATATCAACATCCGTTAAATCATATCACACGCAAATCATCAAAATCTAAACAGTATTTGTAGAATTTCAATAAAAGCCACATCACTGTTCATATCGGTAAATATTATTCCATCGTGTTTGGAAAAACTGGAAAATTGGGAAAAAATTGGAAAAACAATATAGCCTATTTTACTCCAGTGGGTCCCATGATTACCCATCCAAAATTTCGTTGCGATCGGTTCAGCCGTTTTTGCAGTACCTGGGAACAGACGGACAGACAGACATTTGGTGAATTATAGTAAGATTGCAACAATTATACATTAAACTGTGCATTGCTCTTTCATAATGCTCATAACAAATCCTGTGCAACTCCAACCACCGTTTGTCATCATCATAGTCACCTCATCAACATACTTGTGCCTTATTTTGTCCGGCTCGTGCTAATTTGAGAAAGAATTTTGCGCACGACCCGACATAGTGCAGCGTATTCACATTCGCAAGACCCTATAATAGCACGCCGTCCTTCTAAGACAAGTTAAGCTGGCTGTCTCAGACGTTTCCATCGCCTTGTGCACGTTGGACCAAAGGAAATATTACCTGCACGAGTTTATTTTCTTGTTACCTGCGTGTAACCTTTCATAGAATTTTCCATTTCGCACCTGCAACCTTGTTGGTTCCAATTTTGGTATAATCCATTAGCATGAATCACCATCATTAACTTGGCCACCTCGTATGAAATAAAAATCATTTATAATGGGATTATTTATGGGGACATGCAGGGGACGAATATCTTTAATGCCAGACAATATTTTGAACTTGTGGTTTTCCATGTAGTTTTATATGACTCAGTGTACTCTTGATACACAGGTGGTATGGTAGTTGTTCTTGAGCTGCCTAGTGTGCTTTTGATACCCAACTGCCACTTTGCATGTTGAATGGAGCTGTGTGGACCCTGCCAGTCGCCTTCTTGCGGTGACCCCAGACTCGCAACGTTCCGAACTCTCAGCGTGCCTAAGTAACTTATTGTTGTTTCGTATGCAGCCTGTGGCTTCTGGCTGCATCATTTTCTCTAAGTGCCTTTGTGCCGGTGGTGCGGGGCCCCTTTTCGCAGCAAGCCGGTGCTCATTTTGCCGGATGACCGGCTGCGTCGACCCACCTGGTGTATATCATGTGAGACTGCACGGTCCTGGCTTCACGTAGTCAAGAACCCAACATCTTGTATGTGAGGGATCTCCGGGTCGCTCCTGTAAGATCGATGGGCTATTTCCGTGCTGCTGGGCTGTTCACCCAGAACTGACTGGGGCAACAACAACAACGACAACAACCCACATGGTGTTAATTCAACGGCTGATGGGGGCTTCAACTCAAGACTCTAAGATCCTAAGCTACCTTAACTAGACTTGCCTAAAGACCCATCGGAATAAGATCCGTCGGTCTGTATGGTCATTACGTCGTGGACCTTGATTCATACAGTACTCTTGATGTGAGACCACGTACAGTCACGTGAAAAAGTAAGTACACCCCATGTAAAGTTTTGACTTTTTCAACATATTTCAACATACAGCTATTTGATCTTCATTTCAACAATATTGATAGATAAAGGTGATATAATATAACAAATAACATGAAACATTTACATTTTGTAGTCCATTGTATAATTTACATAAACATAAATTCAAATTTCGTATGTGGAAAAAGTAAGTGCACCCCTACATTTATCACTACTTCAAATACCTAAAATTAGAATCAGGTGCACCAGCTCAGGTGCAAATGATTAGAACATCGTTAAACAGGATCTTGGAGGAACCTGTCTTATTTAAACCTCAGACATTTAGTTTGGTTTGCTCTTTGTTGTTGAAGTGTGCGGCGTCCCCATGCCTAGTTCAAAAGAGCTCTCTGAGGCCTTCAGAAAGAAGGTTATAGATGCCTACGAGTCTGGGAAGGGATTTAAAAAGATCTCCAAACAATTTGAAATCAATCATTCGACTGTCCGGAAGATCATCTACAAGTGGAGAAGATTCCAAGCAACTGCCAACGTGTTCAGGCCAGGCCACCCCAGCAAGTTCAGCCTGAGAGCAGACCGCAAGATGCTGAAAGAAGTCTCTAAGAACCTCAGAATGTCATCACGGGACCTACAGGTAGCTCTTGCCACTGTTGATGTCAAAGTGCACGAGTCTACCATTAGAAAGAGGCTGCACAAATTTGATCTACATGGGAGGTGTGCCAGGAGGAAAACTTTGCTGTCCAGAAAGAGCAACAGGGCAAGACTAAAGTTTGCCAATGAACACCGAGGCAAAGACCAGCACTTCTGGAACAATGTGCTCTGGACAGATAAGTCAAAGGTAGAGTTATTTGGCCACAGTAGCAGAAGACATGTTTGGCGAAAACCGAAGACAGCATTTGAGCACAAGAACCTGATACCAACTGTAAAGCATGGTGGTGGAAATATTATGGTTTGGGGCAGCTTTGCTGCATCAGGTCCTGGGCAGCTCACCATCATATAATCCACTATGAATTCTTCATTGTACCAGAGGGTGCTTGAGGATAATGTGAGGCCATCTGTCGGAAAGTTGAAGCTGAACCGAAGGTGGACCTTGCAACATGACAATGACCCTAAACATACAAGTAAATCCACCAAGGAATGGCTGAAAAGAAAGAAATGGAGGGTTCTGGAATGGCCAAGTCAAAGCCCGGATCTAAATCCCATCGAGATGTTGTGGGGAGATTTGAAACGAGCTGTGCATGCAAGAAACCCCTCAAACATCACACAGCTGAAAGAATTCTGCATGGAGGAGTGGGCAAAAATTTCTCCCAGTCGATGTCAGAGACTGGTAGACAGTTATAAGAAACGCCTACTTGAGGTCGTTTCTGCCAAAGGGGGCAATACCACCTATTAGAGCCAAGGGTGTACTTACATTTTCCGCATGTGAAATTTGCATTGATGTTTATTTAAATTATACAATGGACTACAAAATGTAAATGTTTCATGATAACTGTTATATTATATCACCTTTATCTATCAATATTGTTGAAATGAAGATCAAATAGCTGTATGTTGAAATATGTTGAAAAAGTCAAAAGTTTACATGGGGTGCACTTACTTTTTCACGTGGCTCTATACCTAGTGCCTGACTCTGGTGGTACCCAGGGCATTTTCCCATGATGCATCCCTTCATTGCGTGACGTCACGTGCTGCGTTCCAATCCCCGCCCGGGCCCGGCTCACCTCTCTTTGTCGTCGCACCGGGGATTCGCACTCCCGAGCCTCATTAGAATACCCTCTGCACAGAGTGAAGCTGCACACAGTGAGCGAGATCGATCGGTGGCTGCATCGGGAGAGGAAGCGTCCGGTCATCCCCCTCCCCAACCCTCACCAGAGCGCTCGTCTCTTGTTCGATTCCTCTTTGTTTTCACTTTCCTCGTCTGCTCTACGGTCTACCATTGTTATGCGTCTCGTCCGCGTCACTCCCGATCTTTGCGCACACATTGCATTTCGGCAGCACCCCCGGAGAGAGACCGCAGCTGCTATTAAATATATAAATAAATATATGTATGTATGTATGTATATATATATATATATGTAATATATATATACTCCGCCTCTTGCGAGTGCGAATGGTTGCCACTGGGGAACGCGATACCAGCCGGAGAATACGTAAACGAATACACATGATCTCCGCCATTAAACACTCGTCGCTGGGAAAGACCGGTTATTGTGACCGAGTCCACGTGACTGCACCGCATACCGTCCCATCTGGGTGGTCCACGGCCATGGTATTGCCCTGTGGAGAGATCGCTCTTGCCTGACGTTGCAGCCACGTCAGCGATCCTCTCCCCTTTCACGGAGCGGAGCCCCTCCCTCGTCCGCCTCTCCTCCATTCCTCCCCTCCATCGATCCCCGTCCGGATCCCTCCCTCCTCGCTTCCCGTGCGAGGAGAACACGCCGAGCGCGGACGCCGCCCCGGTGAGGACCGCTCGCATTCCCGGCTCGCTCGGGTTCCCTGTCTCCTTTAGCTGTCTCCCTCTCGTCGCGGCATCCCGTACACGGCCTGGAGCGGATTTACCGAGCGGTGCTTGGAGCGACCTGGAGCGCGCGCGAGGCGGCGATGCCGGTGCAAGCGAGGTGAGCAAGGTGAGCGAGACGGCGCGCTCGGTATACTCAGTGCTACGACCGGCGTTTCACCTTTTCTGTAGGCGCGGCGTCGAGCGACGACAGGGAAACATGGACCTGAGAGGTAGCGGGGCAGGTCAGCAGCGCAAACTTTCCCATTAATCAGGGAGGAAGGGGTGAATGAATGAAAAAAAGGTCAAATCAACAAACGTACCTGACCAACGCGTTCGGTATTTAGCAAGTAACAGGACAAACGGCTATGCAGATCGTGCAGACACATCGTACTAATAATTCATCAGAGAATCAAGTATGAGGTGCATGAGTTTGGTGATCGGTCTTGGCGGGTGATCTATGGAGCGAATACTGCGTTCCGTGCGAGGCCGGGGTGGACCGAGTCCGTGGGTGGCTCCAGCGATGGCCGTGCACCTCACGGTGGTGCTCCGGTAACGGGACCACAAAGAGCCCTCTGTGCGCTTCTCTGCGCTCTTTGTGCCGTGGCGTCCGCGAAGGGAGCGCGGAGCGGGACGGACAGCAGGGTGATCCCGCTCTGGGGCCGTGGCATATGGACTCTCGACTTATGCCTTCCACGCTTTTCATTCGCGCTGAGCAAACTGCTTTATGACACGTCCATCGCGATTCGTGCTGAGAAAACCGCTTTATCACACGTCCATCGCAATTCGTGCTGAGAAAACTGCTTTATCACACGTCCATCGTGATTCGTGCTGAGAAAACCGCTTTATCACACGTCCATCGCGATTCGTGCTGAGAAAACCGTTTTATCACACGTCCATTGCGATTCGTGCTGAGAAAACCGCTTTATCACACGTCCATCGCGATTCGTGCTGAGAAAACCGCTTTATCACACGTCCATCGCGATTCGTGCTGAGAAAACCGCTTTATCACGCGTCCATCGCGATTCGTGCTGTGAAAACCGCTTTATCACACGTCCATCGCGATTCGTGCTGAGAAAACCGCTTTTTCACACGTCCATCGCGATTCGTGCTGAGAAAACCGCTTTATCACACATCCATCGCGATTCGTGTTGAGCAAACCGCTTTACCACACGTCCATCATGATTCTTGTTGAGCAAACCACTTTATAACATATCCATCATGGTTCGCGCTGAGCAAACCGCTTTATCACATGTCCATAACGTTCAATGACGATTCGTGTTGAGCAAACCGCTTTACCACATGTCCATCATGATTCTCGCTGAGCAAACCGCTTTATCACATGTCCATAACGTTCAATGACGATTCGTGTTGAGCAAACCGCTTTACCACATGTCAATCATGATTCTTGTTGAGCAAACCACTTTATAACATATCCATCATGGTTCGCGCTGAGCAAACCGCTTTACCACACGTCCATCACGATTCTCGCTGAGCAAACCGCTTTATCACACGTCCATCACGATTCTCGCTGAGCAAACCGCTTTGCCACACGTCCATCATGATTCTTGTTGAGCAAACCGCTTTATAACACATCCATCGTGATTTGTGCTGAGCAAACCGCTTTATCACACGTCCATCGTGATTCTCGCTGAGCAAACCGCTTTATCACACGTCCATCGTGATTCTCGCTGAGCAAACCGCTTTATCACACACCCATCGTGATTTGCACTCAGCAAACCGCTTTATCACACGTCCATCGTGATACGCCCTGAGCAAACCGCTTTATCACACGTTCATCGCGATTCTCGCTGAGCAAACCGCTTTATCACATGTCCATCGCGGTCATTGACGATTCGTGCTGAGCAAACTGCTTTATCACACGTCCAATGCAATTTGTGCTGAGCAAACCACTTTATCACACGTCCATAGACGTCCGTCGCGGTCAATGACGATTCGTGCTGAGCAAACCACTTTATCACACGTCCATCATGGTCAGAGCCCATTCATGCTCAGCAAACCTCTTTGTCACACGTCCATCACAGTCAGAGATGATTCGTGCTCAGCCAACTGCTTTATCCCACATCCGTTGCGGTCAGAAAGGATTTGTGCTCAGCAAAGCACTATCACACGTCCATCGCTGTCAGAGACGATTCTTGCTCAGCAAACCGCTTTATCACACGTCCATCGGGATTCCTGCTTAGCAAACCGCTTTATCACAGTCAGAGACGATTTATGCTCAGCAAACCGCTTTATCACAGTCAGAGACGATTTACGCTCAACAAACCACTTTATCACAGTCTGAGACGATTTACGCTCAGCAAACCGCTTTATCACAGTCTGAGACGATTTACGCTCAGCAAACCGCTTTATCACAGTCTGAGACGATTTACGCTCAGCAAACCGCTTTATCACAGTCAGAGACGATCTACGCTCAACAAACCGCTTTATCACAGTCTGAGACGATTTACGCTCAGCAAACCGCTTTATCACAGTCAGAGACGATCTACGCTCAACAAACCGCTTTATCACAGTCTGAGACGATTTACGCTCAGCAAACCGCTTTATCACAGTCTGAGACGACTTACGCTCAGCAAACCGCTTTATCACAGTCTGAGACGATTTACGCTCAGCAAACTGCTTTATCACAGTCTGAGACGATTTACGCTCAGCAAACCGCTTTATCACAGTAAGAGACGATTTACGCTCAGCAAACCGCTTTATCACTGTCAGAGACGATTTATGCTCAGCAAACCGCTTTATCACAGTCTGAGACAATTTACGCTCAGCAAATCGCTTTATCACAGTCAGAGAAGATTTACGCTCAGCAAACCGCTTTATCACAGTCTGAGACGATTTACGCTCAGCAAACCGCTTTATCACAGTCTGAGACGATTTACGCTCAACAAACCGCTTTATCACAGTCAGAAAGGATTTACGCTCAGCAAACCGCTTTATTCCACGTCCATCACAGTCAGAGGCTATTTGTGCTCAGCAAAGCACTTTATCCCATGTGCATCACAGTCGTGCATCACAGTTGGAGACGATTCGTGCTCAGCTTTATCCTATATCCATCATGGTCAGAGGCTATTCGTGCCCAGCAAACTGCTTTATAACGCGTCCATCACAGTCAGAGATGATTTGTGCTCAGCAAACCGCCTTATCCCACGTCCAATGCAGTCAGAGACAATTCATGCTCAGCAAACTGCTTCATCCCATGCCCATCATGGTCAGAGACGATTCGTCCTCAGCAAACCGCTTTTTGACACGTTCATTGTGGTCAATGATGATTCGCGCTGAGCAAACCGCTTTATCACGTCTATCGCAGTCAGAGAAGATTCATGCTCAGGAAACCGCTTTATCCCATGTCCATCGTGGTCAGAGACCAATTGCGTTAAGCAAACCGCTTTATTGCATGTTCATCGCGGTCAGAGACCAATCACGTTCAGCAAACCGCTTTATCGCACGTCCATCGTGGTCAGAGACCAATCACGTTCAGCAAACCGCTTTATCGCACATCCATCGCGGTCAGAGACCAATCACGTTCAGCAAACCGCTTTATCGCACGTCCATCGCGGTCCAAGGAAAGAATGTGACGCCCTCCGGCTATTGTGTCCTTTGCAGCCCATTAAACGCTTCGCGGGCGCATTCTTTCCCTCTCTTGTCTCGTTGCTCGACTGCGCCGCCTTGCCTTGGCCGCTGTTCTCTCCCCATCGTTATCTTGTTCTTGTCCTCTCGCAAATTCCTGAGGAATTTAAGCGTCGGGATGATGGACTGAGGAAGATTCTCTCTGGGGGGCGGGGAGGGAGTGTGGGGGGCTGGGCGATTCGATTGTCATGTGCTTCATGAGCTATCTGTGTTTGGCTCCGAGCGATCTCGTTCCTTTTCATTCAACGTTTGTCTCTTTGGCTCGACTCCTCCACCAGGCTGTTAGGCCTTCGGCCATGGAGGATTTACGAGCGCAACTTCCTTGGGTCGTGCCTCCTCTGATTATTCACTGGCGTGTTACCTGCATCGGGAAACAGCGAGGAGTAATTAAAGCCGGGCTGGGAATGGGCACGAACTCTCCAAAACTGGCTCACAAAACCACCGGGGCGAGTAGAGATCGATACACCTGTGGCCATTGGGTGTTCTCTTTAGGTGGACGCACCGACCGTGGACCTCCGCCTCATTCCTCCTCACTACGCCTTTCTCCTCTCCACAGCCCCCTTCACGTCTTGTCTCACTCCTTTCAGCACATTCAGAGCTGCATGCGTAACATTTCGAGCCGCCTAGTGGAGTCAGTATGTGCTCCAGAGTCTCGCTGTGTGCTCTTAATGTGCTACATGACACGAGTGGCCGCTCGACTTATTGAACTTTGAAAAAAACAAAACGATCTTTCAAACGGAGCAATTACGTTTAAAATAAAAAATACTTGCAGCGTTCCAACCCCCATCCCTCCATCCCTCTATATCTCAAACACCTCATCCTTTGGCTTCTGTTGCATACTTGGTGTAAATGAGTTTCTCAAACTTGCAGGATAATGTGCACCAGTTTACAATTAAATAAATAACAAGTTTACTGAGCACCTCTTCCTAAAAAGTAAGTTTTTGTACCACTTAAACGAGGTTCCGACTTGGCTATGCATTGCTGTTGAGCATTGCTTTGCTTTATTTGGCTACTGAAGCCACTTTGATGCACATATGCATGTGCACAAACATACACACACATACACACACACACACATACACACCCATACACACACATACACACACATATACACACACGTAAAACACATACACACACATACAAACACACAAACAAGCACACATACACACACACATGCACACACATATCCAAACACACTAACAAGCACACATACATACACACATACGCGTACACACATACACGTACACACACAAGCGGATGCTTATTTATTTTGCTCTATGTTTTTCAACTGCCTAATTGAAGGAAAACATATAGTGCTATGGAGGCCAACACAATTATAATGTATGTCCTTTATGATGAGTAGGAGAACTATCGCCGGCACCCTGAACAAATCACAAATTCCTGCCCAAAACTCCTGTGTCGGAATGGTGACCCCAGTCATAGAAACAGCAATGACGCTGTTTAGAGCATTGTTCATTCATCATCATATCCGTTTTCCCTTCTTTTCTTAATTTCCTTATCAATCAGTGCATCACACAGTCACCTCTGAATGTAATATATAGATCACCCCTAGAGAAACGTGAAGGACCACAGGTGAAGCAGGCGGCAGACTTGCCACCCACACATGTTATCTGCTGTCTCCGGCACACACCCATCTGCAGTAAAGCGGCAACAGATTGATTTATCTTTTGCAATCTCTTTACTTTTACATTTTACATTCCAGAATATACATAATGGATTCTGTTGCATCTGATGAGTATCCCTTGCATCCTGCTTTCTATGTGGCTTTGTCCAACAAACCCATTAATGGAGGCCCACAGATTTATTCTGCTCTCTGATCACATAAAGCAGGCAATAAATAAGTAAATAAATAAAGCAAACAAATACCCATCTGAGATTTCTGCTTCTTCAGATAAAATGCAGAAGAGATTCACAAATGACATTTACCATTAAAAAGGCATTCTTAGTCACATGGAAAATAAGGAAAAATGCAAGTGAAAGTATGAAAAGGAATTTTCAATGTCACCTGTTTCTGTTTCATTTGCTTTGTGTTCGTTGTCTTCCTGAGTTTAAGGATTGCCCTTACATCATTAGACTCCGCTATATGGGTTTATCTTTGATTCCAGCAATTATTGCAAACAATGGTACGGGATAAGAGCAGAATAAATGCCAACCATGCTTTGTGGACTGATGACAATATATCCGGATTTGTAATTTAAAAAATAAATTCCTTTTCAGATTGCCACTTCCCACAGCCTTTTTCAATGCTTACAGCGTGTTCTTTGCAGTGTTGCATTTTGCCTTCACTCTTAAACCCGGCCTTCAGTCAACCCACATTCCAACCTTCCTTGATTTGAATTATGTTCACCACACCTCACAAAAGGAAACTACGAGTAGAACGACACCTGTTAGAGCACGTAAGTCTGCCAGGCTGAACAGTTTACCTTTTGTATCCCAATGATAGGCCGGATCTACATCCGGACCTTCACCAAAATCGAATCGGCTTCTTGTCGCTGACCCAACCCGTCCACCGAGTTTCATTCAAATCAGTCCACACACTTTTGAGATCGTGCTCTATCTCGTTTTTGGCCTAAAAAAAACCTGGTATCTAGAAACGGATCCAGATCTTCGTCCAAATCTAACCAATTTGTCTTTGTCACATACCCAACCGGTCCTCCAAGTTTTATCCAAATCAGTCCACACACTTTTGAGATCGTGCTCCATCTCGTTTTTGGCCTAAAAAAAACCTGGTATCCAGAAACGGATCCAGATCTTCGTCCAAATCTAACCAATTTGTCTTTGTCACATACCCAACCGGTCCTCCAAGTTTTATCCAAATCAGTCCACACACTTTTGAGATCGTGCTCCATCTCGTTTTTGGCCTAAAAAAAAACCTGGTATCCAGAAACGGATCCAGATCTTCGTCCAAATCTAACCAATTTGTCTTTGTCACATACCCAACCTGTCCACCGAGTTTCATTCAAATCAGTCCACACACTTTTGAGATCGTGCTCCATCTCGTTTTTGGCCTAAAAAAAAACTGGTATCTAGAAACGGATCCAGATCTTCGTCCAAATCTAACCAATTTGTCTTTGTCACATACCCAACCCGTCCACCGAGTTTCATTCAAATCAGTCCACACACTTTTGAGATCGTGCTCTATCTCGTTTTTGGCCTAAAAAAAAACTGGTATCTAGAAACGGATCCAGATCTTCGTCCAAATCTAACCAAATTGTCTTTGTCACATACCCAACCTGTCCTCCAAGTTTTATCCAAATCAGTCCACACACTTTTGAGATCGTGCTCCATCTCGTTTTTGGCCTAAAAAAAAACTGGTATCTAGAAACGGATCCAGATGTTCGTCCAAATCTAACCAATTTGTCTTTGTCACATACCCAACCTGTCCTCCAAGTTTTATCCGAATCCGTCCACAAACTTTTGAGATATGCTGCTCACAGACAAACAAACAGGGGTGAAAACGTAACCCTCGTCCACCTTTGGTGGCAGAGGTAATAAGAGGTCCTCACAAGGCAATTCAATGCCAGGAGCCATCAGGCCCATCAAGGCTTGCCCTCTGGTTTGTCCGTGCTCTATCATTTTTATATGATATATATGCATAATGCAAACAAGCACGTTTCATTTTCAAAGTCTTTGTCATGACTGCCATCCTCCCAGACTCGGAGAAGATGCTCTCACCATTACGTCACCTTGTCTGGTGAGAGTTCACACAGATAATCCTGAGGTAACTATAGTCTGTAATAATTAATAGTTTTGTTTCGAAATTAAGTTTTGGTGTTCGCATGAAGGGTGGCACGTAGTACACTCGGTGTCATAATAAGGCGTGGCGCCAGATCACGTGACCGCTCATGCCACGAGAATTGTCGCAAATAGTGAGTCCTGGCCTGAAATATCACGTTGTACTGGACCATATAAGTGTACCTTTACTGGACCATATCAGGGTACCTTGTGCACACAATATCACTCTGTATTACTAATCCATGGTCCCAGAGAGAGATTAACTAGTGAAAAGCTATGACCTATTTACTAACTTTGGCACACACACACACACACACACACACACACACACACACACACACACACACACACACACACACACCTCCAGACTGACCTTTTAGTGTGAAACGCTTTCATGCAATGAGAAACACGATTTACAAGACCTTAAAAAAAACCCATACAGTATATATATTTCGAAAACCCGAGCAAGAGCCAAATGGAAAGAGAACCATGCGGTCATTTTTGATCGAGCAGGTCGTTTCATTAACATATTGAAATGTTTGATTCTGCCATATCTTTTCTATATTGCGGTGGGTCAATGTTAGCCTTCCAGTGAGTTAAAACATGCACTTAGGTGTTTGAAGAAAATGGTCAACTCGGGCAGCAAATATTACCTTTTGTGTGTTTGTTTTTTATTTTCTTTGCTTGATTTTGAATGCACCTGCATGACCTCATAACCTTTCTGCAATGGTTGTGATAGCTTTAAACATGCTAACTATGGAGATTCTAACTGGAATATCCGTGTGTGTGCGGGTGTGTATGGCGAGGGTGGTTTTCTATTTTCCATTCTCAGTGTCACTCCTCACCCCGAAGGCCATTTTTTGTTCGTTTTGTGGTCTCGCTAGTTCTCGTTGCCTGTACAGTACGACCATTATATCGACAGACTGAAGGATATATTAAACTGTATTTTAATGGAAGTATAGTGTTCACGTCTGTAAAGGATATGACGTTCATCACTTTAGCTTTTTTATTTTTACACTAGCAGGAGTACCATGCGTTGCTGAGGCAAGGGGGGGGGGGGAGGAGGGGCGGTGGCTTTGACAGGCCCCTCCGTTTTGGGGGAGGAAGGGGGAAAGGGAAAGGAAGGAGGAAAAAAATTCCCGTGCAAAGAGTGTTTCCTAACCTCGCCTGTCAAAAGCCTGTCAAAGCCACCCCTCCCCCCCCAAAAAAGATGTATATGTAGTATATCTTTCTCGTCCCACTCCCCTCCCCCTTCCACTCCCCCACTCCCTTCCTCACCCCTCCCTCTCCTGCCTCCCCTCCCCCTTCCACTCCCCCACTCCCTTCCTCACCCCTCCCTCTCCTGCCTCCTCTCCCCCTTCCACTCCCCCACCCCCTTCCTCACCCCTCCCTCTCCTGCCTCCCCTCCCCCCAACCCCATATGTATATAGATGTATATACATATGGGGTATATACATATATACATATACAGTATATACATATTTATATATATATATATATATATATATATATATATATAATATATTTAGCAGTTATTGTGTGTGTGTGTGTTTGTGAGCACACGCCCAAAGCAATAAGACAAAACAATCCTTTAGGCAATCTGCATAAATGAAAACTAATACCTTTCCAAATGACTTCATCATCAGGTGTTTCCACCTGATGAGCACATCGAGTACTCAAACTTGCTTAAAGAAATTTAATCAGCTCAATCGGTGCTGCTGTTAACTAACAATGTTCCACACTAAAATATCGCATTGAATTGAATATTTTTTAGATTCTGTAAAATGATTCTAACAATATTGTGTTTTCGAAAAATTATAAATTGGGATCTTTAATATGGAAAATGACATTTTATCCCAGATCTGTAATCTTCGTTGCCTCAACTTACTGAGCTTCTGTACTGTAATCCAGTGGTTACAAATACAAAGACAGACCATGGTTGGTTGATAAAGGTTCAAACTAAGAACGGCACTTGGTAGAGAGCATACCTCCTCAGGGGTGAACAGTTTACACTTTGTATCCCACTGATGGGCCTCAGCTGCATCTGGTCCATAACCACAATCTAATCAGCTTGTTCTTTTCAACTACCCAACTCTTTCACCAAGTTTTGTCCTGATCCACCCACCACTAATATCATGCTATATATCGTATTTGGCCCCATCTCTCAATGGTGAAGAATCACTTTAAAAAAAATTTTTTATAGCATCCAGATCTGGAATTGGGATCTACACCAGTCCTTCCTTGGCACACCTGAGCTCCTCACCACATACAAGGCTTTCATCCGCAGCTCAATGGAATACTGCTCTCCCCTCTGGGCTGGTGCTCCTGCCTCACACCTAGCTCGTCTTCACGCTGTTGAAACCAAAGCATTCAGAATCATTGGAATCTCCCGCGATGAAGCTAACTCCAAGGGCCTCTCACTCACTCACCGCAGGCAGGTTGGTGGTCTTTCCGTCTTCTACCGGCTCCTCTCTGGCCTTGCCCCCCCAGCTCTCTCTGGGCTCTGTCCCGCAAATATTCCTACAGGTCGCACAAGATCTGCCTGCAACCCTCTTATGGTTAAACTGCCAAAATCAAGACTCTCTGCTCACCTTCACTCCTTCATTCCTCTTTTCTCCCGCCTCTGGAACAAACTCCCTCACTCTCTTCAATCCCACTCCACCCTCCAGGTCTTTAAAAATGCTTTTCACCACCATCTCTTATCTTCCCCCATCCAAAACCTTGATCTTTTTTACCCCCGCTAATTTCACCCCAATTCCACTTTTTGGAAATACCAACTTCTGTCCTGGAAGTCCTTGGTGTCCTTGTGTTTTATACTTCTCGCACCCCTCCCCCCCCCTTCCCACGCCTCCTCCCCCCAAGCCCTCTCCCTCCCACACATCTCCCTGCTCTTAAATGTTGTGTGCTCTCAAGTGTTTGTGTGCTTCCCCTTCTCTTGTCTTCCGCTCCCTCTTTTTATATATTTTGTTTGTCTGGTTGATTTGTTTGTGAAGTAAATGTCAGCTCTTTCACGAGCCTCGATTCAGTATACAAAAAACTGATTCGGTCTTGTCACACACACAACCTGACCACCAAGTTTTGTCCGAACCCATGCATAACTTTTCGAGATATCGTGCTATATATTGTTTTAGGCCCTATTTTTTAATGGTAAAGAATCGCTTAAAAAATTATAGTATCTGTATCCATATCTTCACCAAAATCGAATCAATTCGACCTAGTGACACACCCAACCGATGCAACAAATTTTCTCCAAATCCTTCCACAACTTTTTGAGATATCGTGCTTACAGACAGACAAACAGACCGACAGGGTTGAAAACATAACCTCAGTCAACCTTCTGTGACGGATGCAGCTACCAGTATTTTTTTTTCTCCCTGTCATCACAACATTGGTACCATGGATACACCCCAATAATAACCTGAGGGTTATCTTGGAGATGATTAATTCCTTCGTATTGTAACCCAAGACAAACATGAACATAAACATACAGTTTGTGTATCTGCAGCAAGTGACATTCACCTCAAAATTACCATGATGCTGCACGAAACTGAAGTGAGATTCCTGTAAAATTTGCAGCCAGGTCATTTGAATAATGCAGATTCATGAGGATCATCAACCGAAGCATCTTACTATAATTCACCAAATGTTCGTCCGTCCGTCTGTCTGTTTGTTCCCAGGTATCGCAAAAACGGCTGAACCGATCGCAACGAAATTTTGGGTGGGTAATCCTGGGACCCCCTGGAGTAAAATAGGCCATATTGTTTTTCCAATTTTTTTCCAATTTCCAATTTTCCAGTTTTTCCAAACACGATGGAATAATATTTACCGATATGAACAGTGATGTGGCTTAAATTGAAATTCTACAAATACTGTTTAGATTTTGATGATTTGCGTGTGATATGATTTGACGGATGTTTATATAAATCGTTTAAAATAAAAAAAGCCTTCAATTTCTGATATTTTGCCTTTTCATTTGGGCCTCCCAATTGAAGCCCCACCCATAGGGCGGGTACCGTTGCTAGTAAGTTTAAGTTACCAAACAATATTCCAAACATTTTTACTCATTCTTGTTATTATTTGATTAGTACTGAACATTTACTGGTATTTCATGATTGACTTATTTGTCGTGCAATATCCCAGGTAATTCTTCCCAACACAGAACTCTGATCGGTTTTCGTGAAATCTTGTGATGCACTCGGTCGGACATTCAAACAAAAAGCAATTCTCCAGACCTTTAAAATATCCGGAAATAATATTTAAATATACCTGAATTAATACTGGCACATGTAAGCAAATTTTGCATCGGGCAGCATGATATCTTTAGTGTTTGCAAATGAGTCAACTTTTTTGGGAAGGTGAGATTGCTAAGATCCCTATTGAAGAAGAAGTCGTTGTTGGTTGAGATGTCAGGAGAACTCAGTAATAAAGTGGACTCCAATTTGTCTGGTGTTGGACATTTTCCGCCATATTTGATTGAATAACTGCTGTCCTAGTGCAGTGCTGGCAGCAGGTGCTATATTTTGGGGATGCTGTTTCATGGGTGATTAGGTTGTGGAAGTTAAAGGTCGGGCACCCTGGTATCTCTCAAATTCTAGCTCGATGTAGTATGCTGGTACCCCTGATAAAAAATTATCTCCGAAATTGAGGCTAAGGAAGACCAAAATGATGGGGGTATGAACTGGCAGTTGGGCAGTGGGAAAACTCTTGGACACAATAATCAAAGGAATGAACAAACAGGAAGTGAGTTGTGAGAGGGAGGGAAGGAAACACAGCAATTTGCAAGTAAGAGGATTAGGTTCGGAAGGCTATTGGCAGCAATAAAGATTGTGGGTAGAAATTGGGGATGACATGATGTAGTGTGTGCAACACCTGCTTGAGACCCTGGATGGAAGAGTGGGATTTCACAGTCTGGAAGACTGTATCACAAAAGGGAGAAGCGTTGAAAAAAAGCATCGAGCTACACAGTCAGCCTGTATGTTGGTATTTTAACCAGGAATGGGTTTCTGGAAGAATGCATACTTTCTCAAGTTATTATGGAGTTTTGTGTGCTGAGGGAACAGGTGGAGTTAGACCAGATGAGAGGTGGTAAAAACCACTGACCTGTAAGAGATGTGAGAGCAATATACCATGTGCTTCAGCCTTTTTGTCGGAGATGCCAACAATGTTGAGAGCTTTATATTCCAAATAATTCAGGAGAAACAGATGTGATGCTCGGGTGCCGGAGGGGAGAGCAGCACTTCATTGTGCTAAAAACAAATGCCATGCAGGCTGGGCATCCATATAATAATAGTGTAAGGACTCGACTTTGTTATCCCTTTTACGCCGCAACCAGTGACCCGATGCCCACGGCACTAATGGATTTACGATCTACGAACCGCGCTCTTTGTTTATCACGTACAGCCATACTCGAAAAATCTGAATTAGCCGACGTTGGGGCCCAAAAGCATCCGATTAACTGCCGATACGACGCCATCTTACGACGCCATCGTATTGGCGTCTGCTGGGCGAAGGCGAAGCAAGCCGTCCGCTGATTGGACAGGCGAAGGCGAAAGCAAGCCGTCCACTGAGTGGACAATCCAGAGCATGCATTTGTGCCGGTGTCGGTGATCGTTGTTCATATACGCACTCTTCATTCTCATCTTTCTTCCTAACTCTTACTCGGCCAAGCAAATCCCCTATGCCATCCATAATGGTACACTCTATCCATACACCACATCCTCCCTTCCGTGGATGTTCCATGGGTTTCGGCTAGTAGTTCTGATAATCCAAGGAATGATTTGTGTTCACGTGCCAGAATATATACCATTGAAATAGTGTAAATAACAAGTAAATCCTTTAAATAGCAAGTTATTAATAGATAAGAATGGTCTGTGGCTGCCTTTTGAGGCTAACTTTGATAGATTTATCAGCCTAGGAGTGGGCTTCGCTGATGGTGGTTGTGTGTCTGTGTGAAGTGTGTCCAAAATCTTATCCAAAGTTCTAATGGACCTGTTAATTCCCTCAGAATTGCCATATTTTATCATGACTTGTAATACCTACCCTCACCAGGAGTGGCACTATACGATACACATTTACGTGGAGACAATTGAGGGGCTTCTCTCACCAGAAACCACTTGGACTATGAATTTTTTTTTTACCACCTAAAACCCTCCCATACACACCCCGAGTACAACCATCAGTTTTCAACTCATTCCATCCAGCGGTTAAGGAGTGCATAGAAGTCAAACACACAAACATACACTTGTCGTATTACAGTAGAATTACCACAACACAAACTTTAATGTTTCATTTACTGCCATTTGTGGCAATTCTCCATTTATGGCAATTTAAGTTTCACTCCACAAACTACCATTCGTTTATTCATTCATCTATATAATAATAGCGTAAGGACTCGACTTTGTTATCCCTTTTACGCCGCACCCAGTCACCCGATGCCCACGGCACTAATGGATTTACGATCTACGAACCGCGCTCTTTGTTTATCATGTACAGCCATACTCGAAAAATCTGAATTAGCCGACGTTGGGGCCCAAAAGCATCCGATTAACTGCCGATACGACGCTATCTTATTGGCGTCTGCTGGGTGAAGGCGAAGCAAGCCGTCCGCTGATTGGACAGTCGAAGGCGACAGCAAGCCGTCCACTGAGTGGACAATCCTGAGCATGCATTTGACTAATTCAGATTTTTCGAGTATGGCTGTACGTGATAAACAAAGAGCGCGGTTGGAAGAAATTATGGTGGGTTTACCATAATTTCTTCCAACCGCGCTCTTTGTTTATCACATACAGCCATACTCGAAAAATCTGAATTAGTCGACTTTGGGGCCCAAAAGCATCCGATTAACTGCCGATACGACGCCATATTATTGGCGTCTGCTGGGTGAAGGCGAAGCAAGCCGTCCGCTGATTGGACAGTCGAAGGTGACAGCAAGCCATCCACTGAGTGGACAATCCAGAGCATGCATTTGTGCCGGTGTCGTCGATCGCAGTGTACGCTAACCTCATCAGGTGGGTTTACCATAATTTCTTCCATATACTGTGATTACAACGAAGTGAAACCGATCAGCAGCCCATCAGTATCATATAAAGCAATAAATACCAAGGCGTATGGGGCTAATTCCAGTCGATTTACTAAACCGTTCATTTTTAAAAAAAGTCTATGGTTCTACTGCTGTTCCTTTCCATTGACACATACCACTGCGCCAGTGTGGCCAGAGTGGTGCTATGCAGATTCCTATTACGAATCCATTCATTTTTCAAAAGTATATCGTAGCGTTGTCATTTAAGTAGATTGCAATAAATACGTTGTTCATATACGCACTCTTCATTCTCATCTTTCTTCCTAACTCTTACTCGGACAAGCAAATCCCCGATGCCATCCATAATGGTACACTCTATCCATACACCACATCCTGCCTTCCGTGGATGTTCCACGGGTTTCGGCTAGTCTAGAGTAAAAGTGTAGGCTAACCTTGAAACACTGTTACAGGTTCTTTTTTAATTCGAACTTTATCTTTAACTTGGTCGTGTTTTCTGCAGCTCGGGATAAGAAAAGTAAACAAATGCTAACAAGCATTTATAATATGTAAATAAATGCAGATTTTGTTAATGAAAACAAAGGAGGTTTAGTTTAAGTAATCACCCTGTCCATAATGAAAATTATCTTCATTTTTTTTACAAAAACATCATCTGGCTTCTTGAAAGCTATTTACTCTCTAACCTTCAAGATAATACAGGAATTGCAAGGGGATTGCGATTTGTTCCGTGAACGCAAAAGTAAGATGTAATGTAATTTGGTGAGTTTTGAACTTGGCACAAACGTATATCTCACTTTATATCTCACTTCGATGCATTTTTATTTATTTATTTATTTTATGGAGAACTACGTGCAGCTCAGGATACTGTATGTGCACGTGACAGAAAAGTAAACTTACAAGTCTCTTATGTTATGCTCTTCTTGTTCAGCTCCATTATATTAATAGCACGGTTGTGAATGCATGCTATCCGCTGATTCGATATGTGAGGGCACCGTGCAGAAATATATTAACAGGTTCAGCTTCCTGCATCAGTAAAAGGTGTTTGGTTGCACGCTTAAAAGAACAGGTGATTGTTGTGCATTGCTTGCTGGCATGAGAAGTTGCCACCTTTGAGTTGGATTTATAGCGTCGGTAAAGAATATATTTTTCACCTAAATTGATGTTTCACCTTTCACAAAAGGAGACATTTGGTGGCTTAACTCGAGAGGCTTTTAGGAATGCTTGGGGTAAAATCTGTAAATAAAGTGTTGTTCTCTACATAGTACTGTATTTTGGTAGTTCATCACATCTTTTGAAATTTTATCAACAATTTATGATTAAAACACATGACAATAGGTAACATTTTAATTGCATAGCTTTATGTGCACAGTCTATAACTTTGGTGTGAGAAACCTTTTTGACACAAATGTCTTGGATGAACGAATATCTCCATAGTCATCTTTCATGTCTACATATTGTAATTGTTTACTTTAGTTTTTAGCAGTATGAGCACCTGCCACCATGATTATGGGGCCTGGTAGCAACTACTTTTTCTTGCCACTTATTAGTCCCCTACCGGTGTACGCCGGA
>NC_136261.1:166439322-166626822 GCF_964187855.1 Myxine glutinosa
CTCACACCTGGAGAAAGCACAATTACCAGTCTGGTGTCAGGGCAGCGCACACGCTGTGATTAGGTGGATCTTTCATCCTGAAAGATCCTCTCGCTCTGAAAGCGTTTTGTTCAACTCGATTCAAAAGGAGAAAGAAAAGGCGTTGAGCACTTTCGCACTATGA
This sequence comes from Myxine glutinosa, assembly GCF_964187855.1. NCBI lineage: Eukaryota > Metazoa > Chordata > Myxini > Myxiniformes > Myxinidae > Myxine > Myxine glutinosa. The sequence continues at coordinate 166,439,486 of NC_136261.1, forward strand.
CAGAGCATAAGTGAAATTTAACTGCTCTTTGTTAGCCGCAATGCCTTTCCTCCAAGACAATGCATCTATATTTTATTTAAGACTCACGTATGGGACCTGTGTTCAGACTATTTTAAGCATATATTTTGAAAAGTCTGGAGATAAGTTGGATAATAGATATTGATGTTACACAGTGTATTTAACACTAAGTTAGACTTAATGTTAGTTTAGACTAAGTTAGACTAAGTTAGTTAGACTAAGTTAGACTAGTTAGACTACGTTAGACTAGGACTAATACTAGGACTAAGTTAAGTTAGACTAAGTTAAGTTAGACTAGGACTAAGTTAAGTTAGACTAGGACTAAGTTAAGTTAGACTAATGACTAAGTTAAGTTAGACTAGGACTAGGACTAAGTTAGGACTAGTTAGACTAGGACTTTAGGACTAGTTAGACTAGGAGTTAGTTAGGACTAGTTAGACTAGGACTAGGACTAAGTTAGGACTAGTTAGACTAGGACTAGGACAACTAGGACTAGGACAACTAGGACTAAGTTAAGTTAGACTAGGACTAAGTTAAGTTAGACTAGGACTAATGACTAAGTTAAGTTAGACTGGGACTAGGACTAAGTTAGGACTAGTTAGACTAGGACTTTAGGACTAGTTAGACTAGGAGTTAGTTAGGACTAGTTAGACTAGGACTAGGACTAAGTTAGGACGAGTTAGACTAGGACTAGTTAGACTAGGACAACTAGGACTAAGTTAAGTTAGACTAGGACTAAGTTAAGTTAGACTCGGACTAAGTTAAGTTACACTAAGTTAGAAAAGGCGTAATGGTTAGACTAAGTTAAGTTAGTTAGACTTAAGTTAGTTAGACTTAAGTTAGACTTAAGTTAGACTAAGTTAGTTACACTAAGTTAGACTTAGTGTTAGTTTAACACTAAGTTAGACACACACTAAGTGCCTTATTTAACAAATAGTGAAATAAACAGAGGCAATGCAAATGAATAAGTTGAAGTGGGAGATAAGGCAATGGCCGTAAGAGTATTAACAGTTGAACTGAGGACAGCGTGAGACTAGAACTACACTCGGTAGAGCGCATACCTCCACCAGGCTGAACAGTTTATGTTTTGTATCCCACTGATATGCCGGATCTGCATCTGGACCTTAATCAAAATATAATCAGGTTGTTTTTGTCACTAATTTCGTTCATAACTGTTTGAGATATCGTGCTATATATCGTTTTGGCCCTATCAATTATGAAGTCACTTTAAAAATAAAAAAACTTGTCGTATTCGGATCCAGATACGGCTTTTCAGCAATATATGACCAATTCTTCCTTGTCACATTCCCACCTGTCCACAAAGGTTCGTCCGAATCCATCCATAACCTTTTGATATATCGTGCTACATATACTCAATGGTGAAGAATCACTTAAAAATTCTAGTATCCAGATCCGGATCTTCACCAAAATCGAATCAATTTATCCTTGTCACACACCTAACATGTCCATCAAATTTTGTCCGAATTAGTCTATAATTTTTTGAGATATCCTGCTCACAGACACACGAACAGACAGACAGACAGTGGTGAAAACAACCTCCATTCACTTTTGGTGGTGGAGGTAAATATGAGATGTACAGTAATTCTTCTTGTTTGCTCGTAAACACATTTATATTTTTATCAATCTGTTCTGTGTTATTGTCTCTTACGAACAAATTAAAAATCCAATTTCCATCGCCTGTGCAAGTCCACAAAATTGCACTGGGAACAGGGTAAGTAAGGTTCTGGCCACAGAACATTTGATGCACAAATGATTGAGAGAACGGAATGGCTTAGTGTGTGGTAAGAATGTGCAGGTCACAGATAGGCTGCATAGTTGAGACACAAGGGTTGCCAAGTGCTGGGAGCCATAAAGTAGGTCGGGAGGGCAGCACAGAGTAAAGGGACAGGGTAAGAGGTCGACTGACAGCTGTCTTGAACAAAAGGGTCAAAGAACAAAGCACGAGAGATGATAGGAATGCATGCATAGGAGCAAAATTGAGCACAAGGAAAGCCGAAAGCAAAAGGAAACTAGATGGTATTCATAGAATACTTACCCTGCACAGTCAACTTGTTGCGAGCCAACTATTCTGTTTTTGAACATCTTTTCCCTTCGATCCAATATGGCTGCCAGACCACGCGAGCGATGACATCATAAATTTATATTCTCTAATATAATTATTGCATAGATCACGCTCAATACATTTCAAACTGATCAGACTAAGCGTTGTCTCTGTCAAATTATGACGTCATAATTATGGCACCAATGACGTCATCGTTAACAACACCTATTCCCCATATGGAGTTCTTTACAACGAGCCATGTTTCAATTTTTTCCATGCAGCGGTTTTGGAGATATAGAAGTGCAACATTTTTCGATTTTTCCAAGATGGCGCCTGTACCACATGACCTATGACGTCATGATTATTATTAAAATATTCTACAGGAGGAGGCGTTCCTATGGTGAAAAGAAATAAAGCCAACATGAGAGGAATGAGAGGAAATGTTTACTTGAATCCAAAGTTTGGAGTATAGAAGAGTAGTAACTTTGATGATGCAGGTACAACAATTCAGAAGAAAGCCTGCTGTATTTGTATTTCAGGCCAGCCAGGCAATTCGGCAAGGAGCGCATATGCGAATCAAGGGAGATGAAGAATGCGAGGTCACTAGGCCTTGTTTGGAAGGGGGCAGTCTGTGCCGACAGACGGGCTGAGCCAAGGAGACCGAGGCCTGAGGAGGAGGGTATATGAGAGCTGGGAGCAATTCTGGGTGCGGCATTGTCAGCATAATAACCATGATACGACTGATGTAGGGGTAAACCCGAGGGTGTGTTGACTGTGATTTATGAATCAGGGGCTCAGCTTTCTTGGTACTGATGGGTGCAATTTGAAGCTCCATGTTATGCAAATGAGAAAAGTGAGGCAGGCAATTATTGCTTTAATGGCTTTACCGATGCTGTGCCTTTGCTTAATTGGAGGCTGGCATTGTGTGGGTTACATACGCCTCTCCCTATTCACCGTGGATCATGTGCAGGACGTTTTGCCTCAAGCACGAATTATGGACGGCATATATATATATATTTCAATATCCCTGTAACTTTCCTAACTTCCTCTCTTGTTTCAGATTTTTACGTCTCTTTTTATTCAGCAATTCGTTTCACCCATCGGTACGTGAGAACAAAGCACGTTGGTGGCATAAATTATATGAAATAATAGGGTTTGATATGTGTCAATGGGAAGTTCAAAGTTTGAGTCTCAAATTATTTATCAATAACCTGGGAAGTGTTCCATGTTTTGGACACCTTTATTTATTAGAGACCTTCACATGACTCAGAAAGTATTATTGAAAAAGACTTGTTATCAAATGCAGTCTTGATTTTGTACCAAAGATTGAGAGTGTATTAATATGCAACACCCTTTATTTGCTTTTAGGGAGTGGGAGGGGGTGTGTAAGCAAACACACTATTGTTGAGCGATGAAGAACCAGTCTGTTAATACCCTTATTGAAAGTAACTAACGTCTAACATGTGTGATATACATGATTTAAGTGATGTAAAACTAATTTTATTCACTTGTGAACTACATTGCTGTATTGTTTTCTTCTACTGTATTTAAATCAGACCTTTTCATGTCCGCCACTGAAGGTGGATGGAGGTTATGTTTTCACCCCTGTCTGTTTGTCTGTGAACAGGATATCTCAAAAAGTTGTGGACGGATTAGGACGAAATTTGACGAGAGCTTTGGTATGTGACAAGGACGAAATGATTCGATTTTGGTGAAGATCCGGATTCAAATCTGGATCTGAGAATTTTTAAAGTGATTCTTCATCATTGAGAGATATGGCCAAAACCGATATATAGCACGATATCTCAAAAAGTTATGGACGGATTTGGACTAAATCTAGTGGACAGGTTGTGTGTGTAACAAGGACTAATCAGTTCGATTTTGGTGATGATTTGAATATGGATTCAGATACGAGATTTATTTAATTTTTAAGTGATTCTTCACCATTGAGAGATCAGGTGAAAAGCGATATATAACATGATATTCAAAAAGTTGTGGACGAGTTATGAATGAACTTAGTGGATGAGTTGGTTAGGTGACAAGAACAAGCGATTAGATTTTGGTTCAAGTCCGAATCCAGATCTGGCCTATCAGTGGGATACAAAACATAAACTGTTCATCCTGGTGGAGGTATGCTTTCTACCGAGTGCTGTTCTGGTTTTTACAAGTACCAAGGCCTGCTCAGTTCTGCCATCCTGGCTTAGTTTTCAGCCGCCACTGTGAAGGCCAATGTGGCTGTCCTTGCCTCTGTGATTCCAACAGCGCAATCGACTACTCCACTTTTTTTTTGCTCACTGATCAAGCACTTGCTTGACAGGAGCTTGATCACACTGTCAAGCATATGCATTCCTGCACTATGCCTCTTTATTAGTCCCCTACCGGTGTACACCGGAGGGGACTATAAGTTTGCACTCCGTCCCTCCGTCCGTCAGTCCGTCAGTCCGTCATTCCGTCACGCAAAGAACAGTTTTCCGGACTTTTTTTTCTAAACGCTCAACGCTAAAGATTTCAAACTTGGCTCATGGTTTCCTCATGATAAGTTACAGGTCAAGTTCGAACTTCACGACGTTTCGATCATTCTTGACAAAGTTATGGCACTTTGAACTTTGGGAATTCTGATAATTCTGATGATCCTTAACTCCGTGCCATTTTAAGTTTTAATTTCCTTTAAAAAAGATTTTCTCTGCAATAATTGGACCGATTGAGATCACATTTTCACCGTAGGAGGGACTCGGTCTGTAGAATATTTTAATGGTAATTATGACGTCACAGGTCACGTGGTTCGGCCGCCATATTGTTTTTCGTGAAAACACAAAAAACCCTTTTTCTCTGCAACGGTTGAACAGATCGAGGCAAAACTTTGCAGGCAGGATCGCATACCCATGACGAACAAAAAAGTCAGCGAGCATGACATCATGCATCACATGGTTTCAGAGTTATGACGTTTTTAAGCAAGAACGTTTAAAACCGAGCTCCTCCATCATTTTTGATCCAATCGAGGGGAAACTTCACAGATCTGTTCAGCATGTCAGTCTACTAAAATGTCCTTTTGGAATTTGCAATAGGGCACGTGGTTTGGCAGATATCGTTAATTAAACGAAAATATTTTAAAAATGGATATCTCTTGTTTATTCTAGAGTTCTCCTCAAGCCGCACCGCGCGCCCTCAGCCTCGTCTCGCGGACGTCAACAGCGCGACACAGCACGCGCTTTCGGGAGGGGCGGAGCCAAGCCGAACAACATATATATACACATCGATCATTGATCGTGAACCGGAAAATATGATAAATTACTGATATTTAGCGACTCAAAAGGTTCTTTATCAGAAACTTATTTTCTCGTGCTTCTGCTGACCTGTCTGCAAGGTGTATAAATCGAAGTCCCGAGTGCGAATCACAGGTGAGCCTGTCCTGAGGTAATTAGCGATTGGGAACGATTCGGAACCTGTGGATAAATAACCCTTAGTAATTTCCCCAACAGTTTTCCGGACGACAGACTGCCGGTAGGGGACATGTATTCCAACGCAATACTCAGAATGCTTGTTATTTCATGTTTCTGCATTGTCACACTTTTTGTCTATAGTCCAGGAGCCAACATTCAAATGGGACACAGAAATTGGCCGACATAGCACATCCACGATTCGGAAGGTTTGACTTCATATTCTATTTCTTGGTTCATATTCCACTTCGTGTTATCACACATTCATAATCCTGATCACGCATTCCAGTCTAACCCTACATTCACTACCTCACATTACCTGTGAATACATACCTGTCACCTTCCCTTGCCCATTACACATGCAATACGTAGCACGTCCATTTTGCTTACCAATGAATCAAGGTGTTATTCAAGTACAAAAACTGTCAGTTTAACGGATTTTCCATGTGCGCTACTCGTCTAGTGACCGGATGTAGTACTAAGGCACAAAAAATAAATAAGGCAAGGCATTGCTAATTGAGGTTTTGAGTACCCAGTGATTTTGGCCTAAATAATGCAGAAATCAACAAAATGAAGAAATACCAAGACATCAAAAATGAAGTGTAAAGATCCTGGAATCTGGCGAGTGCCGAAATTGTACCAGCGATAATTGGAGCAACGGGAATGATAAATAAGAACCTTACAGAGATCTTAAAAAGCTTCCCTGAGAATATTACAACACATGAACTGCAGATGTCATTTGACCGGGGTTCAGTGACGATCCCGAAAATAGCCCTCAGATCGAAACTTTGAGAAGAAGAAAACTTCCCAGCTTGGTCCATGAATCCTGATGCCTTACCAAAACGGTGGTGGATACTTTGAGACCTAGGAGGACTCCATTCCACCTTCTGAAACCCATATTTGGAGATGTCAATGACACACACACACACACACATACACGGGAGAGGTAAAAGTTAACCAAAACCATAAACATGTTTTTTTTTATCTCGATGGCATTCATCAGGAAACTCACCCACTGTTGGAAAGAATGTGCAATTGTGCCTGGAAACGACAGTACATTGAAAAGGAGTAACATCTGTGCTGAATTTTGGAATGCATGACCATTCCTTCATGTTCGGTGGGCAGGGTTGGGGGAGGTGGTCGGGGAGGGACTTCTATAACACATTTTCGATAGTGACTAATTTCCAATGTATTTGTTAAATCAAGATGCTGAACTGCATTTGACTATTATTCCAAATTAGTCCCACTTGACATTTTGTTGCTGAAAATTGTTGAAAGCCATCTGTCTTACAGCTAATATCAACTTCTCATGCACCACAACACATGCCATCCTCTGATGCAGTGTGAAGGGAAGTGGGTAATGCATCGATCTTATCTGTTAATGAAAGTTGCTGTTGGTCATTATTACCTCCGCCACCGAAGGTGGATGGAGGTTATGTTGTCACCCTTGTTTGTCTGTTTGTCTGTGAGCAGGATATTGCAAAAGGTTGGGGACGGATTCGGCCAGAGTTTGGTAGACTGGTTGGGTATGTGACAAGGATGGATTGATTTGATTTTGGTTCAGGTCTGGATCCAGATCCGGCCTTTTTTTTTCTTTCTTTTTTCTTGTATACAACATCGAGGCTCGTGTAAGAGCTAACATTAATGATAAAAAAACAAACGGACACATAAGACGAAATAAAGAGAGCGGGAGACAAGATGGGGAGAGAGGAGGAAGCACACAAGTACAACATTTGAGAGCAGGGACATCAGGAAATCTGTGGGAGAGAGAGGGCTGGGGGGGGGGGGGGGTGGGGCAGGGGTGGGAGAGGTAAAAAAAAAACACATGGACCCAGCAAGGACCTCCAGGAAAGAAGTCGGTATTTCAGAAAAGTGGATCTGGCATGAATTAACAGGGGGTAGAAAAGATCAAGGTTTTGGATGGGGGAAGATAAGAGATGGTGGTGAACAGCTTATTCAAAGACCTGGAGGGAGGAGTGGGATTGAAGAGAGTGAGGGAGTTTGTTCCAGAGGCGGGAGAAAAGAGGAATGAAAGAGTGAAGGTGAGCAGAGAGTCTTGGTCTTGGCAGTTTCACCAGAAGAAGGTTGCAGGCAGATCTTGTGCGACCTGTAGGAGTATTTGGGGGACAGAGCACAGACAGGGCTTGGGGTGGCTAGGCCAAAGAAGACTCGGTAGAAGACAGAAAGACCACCAATGTCCCATTTAATTAACGTCATAAGACTAACACATGATACTATGATAGAACACGTACTTTGGAGTTATGACCCAACTACTAGCTGAAAAATACAGGTCCACAAAAGGGGGTCCGACTTCCGACGGAACCGACATCTGACGGACATGACGGAACGTAACCTCGTCGTAGGTCGGGAACTATCTGTATATATATTTTTGGCCTAAAACACTCTCAGGCACTCACTGATGAACCTCTGAAAGTTTGACGAAGATCCGTTAAGCCATCTCTGAGGAAAATGGCGACACACAGACACACACACACACACACACACACACACACACACACACACACACACACACACACACACACACACACACACACACACACACGTGAGTGAAAGCCCCTCAGAGTTAGCTTCATCACGAAGCTTCATCGAAGCTTCAGACTTCGAGCAGTGAAGCCTTTCATTGGGATGCAAAGCGTAAACTGTTCAGCCTGGCTCGTGTATGTGTTCCACCTCGTGCTGTTCTAGTTGATGTTTGTGGAACTTTTTTCTCTCTCTCTCTTTCCTCCATTCGTCATAAATATTTCTCCCATTGCTGTGCATTTTGTTTTGGAGTAGTGGAGCAGTCCTCTAAGTCTCCTCTAAGGTTTCCTTTTAGTCATAGTCTGCAATTATCATGATGCATATTTAAGGACAATAGGTGGGGGGTCCTTCTTGGACAGATTGATTCCAAAACTAGCTTGCTGTTCGTGTATCCTGGCCAACCCAGGCCTCATAATCTGTAATTGTCCAACCTTCCAGATCCTAAAAATCCTGCATCATTCAAGCTCACTGAATTGTGAGTCAACATGTCATATGCAGAAAATTGGTATTATGATGTAATACTCAACATTTTGAACATATTAAGGGAGTGGCCTCCACAATCATTTCTTTGTCCATTTCACATCATATGGTCACACCAAGTTTCATTAGTATCTGCCACATCCTTATCATGGTGTTTACTTAATCTGTTTAAATGCACAAATGAATTCTAAAAATAAATTGTAGTTATTAATTGCATTCAAGTGAATAGCAATGATGCTCAGTGTTTTGAAATCCACAAATCGTGATGGACGTAGAAGGTACTGCAAGGGTTTGACATGTTCCCCAAGCCATATCTACACATTAATTGTGTAAGTGCTTGGATTCACAAATACAAGTAATTACTGCATTATCCTTATAAAGAACAACAGTAATTGGTGGAATGGAATATGCAACACTAAATTATGGCATTCAAATTTTCGCCAGTCATCAAAGATGCCCAAGAAGAGCAAAACTTGCTGTGTAACTCCAGCACCATCTGCATGCCAGACCGTCAGATTCATGCAAATAATTCCAAATCATTTCCGGAGTATTCCTAGCAGATGCAAACAAAAGAATAATCACGAATCATGACTTTTGATCATTTCGCTGCAATCCATCAAATACACATTTGATGTCTATGACATTTGATGTGTATTTGATTACATTAGTTAGTTAAAGACATTAGTCAAATATTTTTGCTCCTAACATCATTGAAGATATTCCTTCTCATCGGTATATGGTATGAATGGTGTTGTCTTTCACTGCTTTAGTCCATCCTGGAGGTAGCAAGGTAGAGGCAGATGCACAATGCTCGATAACATGTATTTACAGTCACGTGAAAAAGTAAGTACACCCCATGTAAAGTTTTGACTTTTTCAACATATTTCAACATACAGCTATTTGATCTTCATTTCAACAATATTGATAGATAAAGGTGATATAATATAACAAATATCATGAAACATTTACATTTTGTAGTCCATTGTATAATTTAAATAAACATAAATGCAAATTTCGCATGTGGAAAAAGTAAGTACACCCCTACATTTATCACTACTTCAAATACCTAAAATTAGAATCAGGTGCACCAGCTCAGGTGCAAATGATTAGAACGTCGTTAGAGAGGATCTTGGAGAAACCTGTCTTATTTAAACCTCAGACATTTAGTTTGGTTTGCTCTTTGTTGTTGAAGTGTGTGGCGTCACCATGCCTAGATCAAAAGAGCTCTCTGAGGCCTTCAGAAAGAAGGTTATAGATGCCTACGAGTCTGGGAAGGGATTTAAAAAGATCTCCAAACAATTTGAAATCAATCATTCGACTGTCCGGAAGATCATCTACGAGTGGAGAAGATTCCAAACAACTGCCAACTTGTTCAGGCAAGTCCAGCCCGAGAGCAGACCGCAAGATGCTGAAAGAAGTCTCTAAGAACCCCAGAATGTCATCACGGGACCTACAGGTAGCTCTTGCCGCTGTTGATGTCAAAGTGCACGAGTCTACCATTAGAAAGAGGCTGCACGAATTTTGATCTACATGGGAAGTGTGCCAGGAGGAAACCTTTGCTGTCCAGAAAGAGCATCAGGGCAAGACTAAAGTTTGCCAATGAACACCGAGGCAAAGACCAACACTTCTGGAACAATATGCTCTGGACAGGTGAGTCAAAGGTAGAGCTATTTGGCCACAGTACCAGAAGACATGTTTGGCGAAAACCAAAGACAGCATTTGACCACAAGAACCTGATACCAACTGCAAAGCATGGTGGTGGAAATATTATGGTTTGGGGCAGCTTTGCTGCATCAGGGCCTGGGCAGCTCACCATCATAGAATCCACTATGAACTTTTCATTGTACCAGAGGGTGCTTGAGGATAATGTGAGGCCATCTGTCGGAAAGTTGATGCTCAACCGAAGGTAGACCTTGCAACATGACAATGACCCTAAACATACCGGTAAATCCACCAAGGAATAGCTGAAAAGAAAGAAATGGAGGGTTCTGGAATGGCCAAGTCAAAGCCCGGATCTAAATCCCATCGAGATGTTGTGGGGGGGATTTGAAACGAGCTGTGCATGCAAGAAACCCCTCAAACATCGCACAGCTGAAAGAATTCTGCGTGGAGGAGTGGGCAAAAATTTCTCCCAGTCGATGTCAGAGACTGGTAGACAGTTATAAGAAACGCCTACTTGAGGTTGTTTCTGCCAAAGGGGGCAATACCACCGATTAGAGCCAAGGGTGTACTTACTTTTTCCACATGTGAAATTTGCATTTATATTTATTTAAATTATACAATGGACCTTTACATTGCTCTTTGTTGTTGAAGTGTGTGGCGTCACCATGCCTAGATCAAAAGAGCTCTCTGAGGCCTTCAGAAAGAAGGTTATAGATGCCTACGAGTCTGGGAAGGGATTTAAAAAGATCTCCAAACAATTTGAAATCAATCATTCGACTGTCCGGAAGATCATCTACGAGTGGAGAAGATTCCAAACAACTGCCAACTTGTTCAGGCAAGTCCAGCCCGAGAGCAGACCGCAAGATGCTGAAAGAAGTCTCTAAGAACCCCAGAATGTCATCACGGGACCTACAGGTAGCTCTTGCCGCTGTTGATGTCAAAGTGCACGAGTCTACCATTAGAAAGAGGCTGCACGAATTTTGATCTACATGGGAAGTGTGCCAGGAGGAAACCTTTGCTGTCCAGAAAGAGCATCAGGGCAAGACTAAAGTTTGCCAATGAACACCGAGGCAAAGACCAACACTTCTGGAACAATATGCTCTGGACAGGTGAGTCAAAGGTAGAGCTATTTGGCCACAGTACCAGAAGACATGTTTGGCGAAATTAATACACATATACAAATGTAAATGTTTCATGATATTTGTTATATTATATCACCTTTATCTATCAATATTGTTGAAATGAAGATCAAATAGCTGTATGTTGAAATATGTTGAAAAAGTCAAAACTTTACATGGAGTGTACTTACTTTTTCACGTGACTGTATGTCATTTGCATTTTTATTTGATGGGACTTGACCTGATACTTATTTTTACTTTTGTCGCCGAATGTTTACATCCATATTTGCTTTTATTGGTGACAGCATCTCTGTTTTTCCACTTCCAAGCCCGTCAGATGTCACAGTATTGGGACGGTTTTTGATACTGCGGAGCCTGTTTAACTCTCTCCCTCTCTCATGCCCCTTTAATATTCTGTTAGATTATAGTCTATCTCTCTACGTACTAAACTGTACGGAGTTTGCTGCTGTCACAGCTTTATAATGTAATGCAGATTGCATGTCATGACATCTAATCAACTGCCAAAGTCAGCCATAGACAACCTTAATGGTGCCAAACAACAGCCTTACGTCTGCTAAAAATGGCAACAAACATCACCAACCTCCAGATTAGAATAGCACGTTTCTGCTATTTGTTCCCATATCGGCACACAAACTCTTTGAATTGAAAATATCAGCATCATGATTGAAAATTGGCATGGTGATGCCAATTTTGTACTTATGACACCATTTGTAGTTTATTGGAAAATTTTAAATTATTTCTTTAATTATTTATTACAATTCAGATCTTAATATAGTCACCACAATCTAGTCGCAAATTGTTGACTCAAGATATTATTTAAATTTTTTAAACTCTTAATTGGTCTTTGTTTATGTGTCTGTCTCGGGTGAAGTGTTTCTTTGTGAGGATCACATGACTATGCCTGGGTGGGTTTGAGGGTAGAGGAGTTAGCAGTTAATCTTTGCTCTTTGCTTGTTTGGTTTCCTTCTGATGACTCCAATGCAGTATTTGGTTTTTCATTACCTCCACCACCAACGGTGGACGGAACTTATGTTTTCATCCCTGTTTGTTTGTCTGTCTGTCTTGTGAGCAGGATATCTCAAAAGGATGCAGACGGATTCAGGTGAAATTTGGTGGTCAGGTTGAGCGTGTGAATAGGACGAATTGATTAGATTTTGGTGAAGATCCAGAATCAGATACTATAATTTTTCAAGTGATTCTTCAACATTGAAAGGCAGGGCCAAAGACGACATATAACATGATATCTGAAAAATTTATGGACAGATTTGAATGAAACTAGGTGTCCACTGGCTGGGTAGGTGACAAGAACCAGTCGATTAGGTTTTGTTCAGGTCCGGATGCAGATCCGGCCTATCAGTGGGATGCAAAATATAAACTATTCACCCTGGTGGTGGTATGCGCTATACTTTTTTGAAATACCAACTTCTGTCCTGGAAGTCCTTAGTGTCCTTGTGTTTTATACTTCTCCCTCCCCCCCCTCCCCCCCTTCCCACGCCTCCTCCCCCCAAGCCCTCCCCCTCACACACATCTCCCTGCTCTCAAATGTTGTGTTTGTGTGCTTCCCCTTCTCTCCCCATCTTGTTTTCCGCTCCCTCTTTTTATATATTTTGTTTGTCTGGTTGATTTGTTTGTGAAGTAAATGTTAGCTCTTTCACGAGCCTCGATTCAGTATACAAAAATTTTTATTATAGTTTGATTGTTTGTACCATAACTTGATGCTGTATGGACAGTATTGAGACGTCAGATGTCACAGTCAGATGTCACAGCGTCAGATGCCGCGCTAAAATGTGCTTCCCTGCTGACAGACCTTGAATGATAGATTTACCTTTTGCTGCATTTGAGCCTTCGAAGTAACTGTCGAAATCTCTCTATCTGTGTTCTTCCCGACATCTTTGATCTTTGTTCCTTTCACACTTCTTTGTACTTTTTCATATTTCTCTTTTTATTTGAGAAATATGAAACATGTACTTTTGCGTACGTGATATTTCCAAAACTGTTGAGCATCTAGCTTTCATATTGTAGATATCTATTCCTCATGACATTAACTCAACCTGATTAGGTCACGGCTGTGATTGGCTGAATTATGTTGACATGGCGACCGTCTCAGTAACTTGGCTTGTGTGCGCGATATTTCAAAAACCGTCCAAGATATTAGCTCTCATATTGCAAAACTCCTTACACCACCCAAAAGGTGGGGGACCAAGAGTATCAGCTCTCTCTGCTTATTATTTTTTTCTTTCTTTTTCTTTCTTTTTGTCATTTTTACTCTTTTTTTACTCTTAATTTGTCTTTATCTGTCTGTCTAAGGAGAAGTGAATTCCAAATTCCTACAATTATTTTTGGTAAGGCTCATTTGGCTGCACCTGGAATGGTTTGAGAGCATAGGAGTAGCAGCTGAAACTCGAATCCTATCCACGTTCCTCCTGATGACTGCACAGTTGCTCTTTGCTTCTCCGGGTTCTTTCGGATGAGACCAATGCTGTATTTGGTCTTTCATTTGATAACATAGAATTTGACTTGATGTATTTCTATAATATGACATTGTTTTGACAAGTGGGTCATGATTGATCATCCAATCTAAATACATACCTCATCGGCCCCTCGTCAGATTACTGTAGTTATCTACAATTGTGGGGTCTTTGAAAATGTCAGAATGCCTTTTATGTTTGGTCCACATCTTTAAGCTCGTATGTTGGAAGTACTGTAACATTGCGTAAAGTGGTTGAACGATTGTGAAAGATGGTTTGGTAATCATCAGGATGGCTGATTTAAGTAACTTTACCTTCTCGGGCTGAGACGCACTGATTATGGGATGGAGGAGGGGACGTTGGGGGCCAAAAGCATCAAATCTTTGTCATGCTGATGTCTATTTGAAGAGTTCATGAAGAATGGGGGAAGTGGAGGGGGTGGTGTGCATGCAATCACAGCCTGAACAACTACTTTTCATAAAAAAAAGACCGCCATGCGATGTAATGTTTCGCTTCCCATTCCAGACTGCAAGTTCATGGAAATGGTTTCTGAAGCAATTCTGTCAATTCTTTTGCCTTAGAGCTTTTGGGAGGAACACACACAATAGCTGATAAACATGCTGAAAATATGGCTTCATGTGCTTGTATTTGGTCAGGCAGCTTCTGGCAAGGCCCATACAGCTGTCAACAACAAACTGGGAAGTATCACTGAAAATGTATATTCTGTTACACACTGTGGATTGCTGGCATTGTGGCATTGATATATGACTCGTGATACGAAGCTTGCAATTTTTTCTCTGCCAATCCTGCACCGATAAAATATCTGGTGAATGAAATGTGAGCAAACTTATTCCTAATATAATAGAACAATCTTTTAAGGTTCAAAGTTTTGTGTAATATCGGTTTGGCAACAGGAGGACACTTGAGGGTTAACTATATACATCAGAATACATGCTATCAAATATATACATCAGAATATAATATTTCTGTCTTCTACCGACTGCTCTCCGGCCTTGCTCCCCCAGCTCTCTCTGTGCTCTGTCCACCCAATATTCCTTCAGGTCGCACAAGATCTGCCTGCAACCCTCTTATGGTTAAACTGCCAAAATCTAGACTCTCTGCTCACCTTCACTCCTTCATGCCCCTTTTCTCCCGCCTCTGGAACAAACTCCCCCACTCCCTTCAATCCCACTCCTCCCTCCAGGTCTTTAAAACAGCTGTTCACCACCAGCTCTTATCTTCCCCCATCCAAAACATTGATCTTTTCTACCCCCGCTAATTCACCCCAGATACACTTTTTTTTTTGAAATTCCAACTTCTTTCCTGGAAGTCCTTGCAGTGTCCATATGTTTTATACCTCTTCCACCTCCCCCCTAAGCCCTCTCCCTCCCACATTTCTCCCGATGTCCCTGCTCTCAGATGTTGTGTTTGTGTCCTTCCCCCTCTCTCCCCATATTGTCTACCGCTCCCCTTATTTTTTGTGTTTTATGTGTCGGTTTGACTTTTTGTGTGATTAATGTTAGCTCTTTCACGAGCCTCGATCTTGTATACAAAAAAAAAAAAAAAAACTTTAAGCAGGGATTCCAATAGAGGTGAAAAAAGGGTTTTTTTAACCTCATTTTTAATCCTTTGTTATTGACAGTTCACCAAATTGAGAAATCCAAAACAAATTGTCTCACCAAGGACTGCTTCTTTTATCTTTTGTGTTTTAGTCATAATTTAACCCTCAAGTATTCTGATCCACTGAGGTGCACATGCAAGTTGTTTTACAGTGTCTTCAGAAAATATTCACACCCCTTGACTTTTTTTTTACATTTTGTTGTGTTACAGCCTGAATTTAAAATGGATTAAATTGCGATTTTTTGTCACTGATCTACACATAATACCCCATAATGTTAAAGTGGAATTTTGTTTTTAGAAATTCATACAAATTAATAAAAAATGAAAACGTGAAATGTCTTGAGTCAATAAGTATTCCACCCCTTTGCTATGACACTCCAAATTGAGCTCAGGTGCATCCAATTTCCTTTGATCATCCTTGAGAAGTCGCTACAACATCATTGGAGTCCACCTGTGGCCAATTCAGTTGATTGGACATTATTTAGAAAGAAACACACCTTTCTATATAAAGTCCAACAGTTGACAGTTCATGTCAGAGCAGAAACTCGACCATGAAGTCCAATGAACTGTCTGTGGAAATCCGAGATATAATTGTGAAGAGGCACAGATCTGGGGAAGGGTATAAAACAATTTCTAGAGTGTTGAAAGTTCCCTAGAGCACAGTGAGCTCCATCGTTAGGTAATTGAAAGAATATGGAACTACCCAGACTCTTCCTTTAGCTGCCCGTCCGACCAAACTGAGCAACCGGACAATGAGGATCTTTGTCAGGGAGGTGATAAAGAACCCAATGACCACTCTGACAGAACTACAGAGTTCCTTGGCTGAGATGGGAGAACCTACCAGAAGGACATCAGACACTGCAGCATTTCACAAATCTAGTGGCCAGACGGAATCCACTCCTGAGAAGAAGGCACATGACAGCACACCTGGTGTTTGAAAGAAGGCACCTGAAAGACTCAGAGAGTATGAGGCAAAATATTCTGTTGTCTGATTAGATGAAAATGGAACTCTTTGGCTTGAATACAAAGTGCTACGTCTGGCAGAAACCGAGCACAACTCATCACCCATTTAACACCATCCCTACCGTAAAGCATGGTTAAAGGATGATCAAAGGAAATTGGATGCACCTGAGCTCAATTTGGAGTGTCATAGCAAAGGGGTGGAATACTTATTGACTCAAGACATTTCACGTTTTCATTTTTAATTATTTTCTAAAAAATTCTAAAAAAGAAATTCCACTTTGACATTATGGGGTATTTATTATGTGTAGATTAGTGACAAAAAAATCTAAATGTATTCCATTTTAAATTCAGGCTGTAACAAAACAAAATGTGAAAAAGTCAAGGGGTGTGAATACTTTCTGAAGGCACTGTATATTTATTATAAACTCCTTCACTGTTGTGGGACCAGGAACAATGTACCACCAGCTATTGTCACATGGATTCTGACTCGCAGGATGTGCCGGCCACACAATATCCCATCTGCAGTCCGCACAAGCAGATATGGAGAGATAGCCAGGATAAATGCATATACAGGGTATTTAAAAAGCTCTCTAACTTAATGCAGGTTGATGAAGCAGATCCTACTCCTCATTACAACCCTTTATTGGATATGTCATGCTGCAATACTGGAGGGATGAGTGCATTGCACTTTTTTGGTGAGCTTTCTTTTGGGCAATGGGGAGGGGAGTGGTTGTTACGGAAAATAATGTTTTGTCCACATACACGTGCGTTTTGCTGGTTGAGCATTGTCTGGCACACCTACACCACAGAGCAGATGTCATAGCCCCCCCCCCCCCAGCACAGAGCAGATGTGCTAGACCACCCCTCCCCCCACCACACCCATTTTTTCAAAATGTGCAAGTTGGCCATCCCTTCTGATATCAAATGCAAACACCTTCACTTCCGTGACCCTAAAGATCAGTAATTAAATGCTCACATATCAAAAACATTGCAGGGTGACTAATCCTACAAGGGGACTATAATAAGGAGAAAGATGGTTTTTTTGTATAAGACAGAGGCGAATCTTATGGAGGATCAAGAACACAGAATTGACCAGGACATAAAAAGAACAGTGAAAATAGGAGGAGCAGGGGGGTCAGAAAGGCAGAGGGACAAAATAGAAGGAGACCCGGGAGTAAGTGAGGACACAGGGAAGAACGAGAGCAAGGGGAGGGGAGGACGCAGCAGGTGATATGGACCATAGACGGGTATTGTGTGGCAGACATCCTGGTTTTATTTTGTTTTTTTGTGGACAAATTTTAGGCTTGTAGAGGAAGGAGAACACAGAACGGATCAGGACACAAAATAACAAAAGGAACAGCAGAAAGATAAGGGGGAAATGCCAACAGCAGGGTTGAGGGAAAACAATAGATGGAGACGGGCCACAAAGGATACGGATAAGGTTGAGGGGTAGGGAGGAATGCAAGGGGTAGATAAAATGGATATAGAAGCAAGTCTTGGGAGGAAAAACTGTAAACTTGGAAAGATGTTGGGAGAAAAGATCATGGTTTTTGGATGGGGGATGATGGGGGAGATGTCTTGAAAACCGGGGGAAGAATGAGATTGAAGAGAATGTGGAAGTTGCTTTCACATGTGGGGAAAAAAGGAACAAATGAGTAGACATGAGCAGTGATTTTGGATTTTAGGAGTTTCGTACGACTACCAAAGATTTTAGGAGAGTACGTGGTGGACCACGTACACCCTGCAGAAACCAGAGGGGTTGGGGGCAAAGCACGGAAAGGGCAGAGGGTGCAATATCAGAAAGGGTGTGGAAGACATCAGAGAGACCACCAACCTGTCTGTGATGACAAAGTGATTGGCCCGTACTCTCAGCTTTATCACGGGAGATCCCATTGATCTTGAAGGCCTTGGTTTCCATGGTGTCAAGTTGTGCAAGGTGTGAGCTAGGCACGCCAGCCCAGAGAGGAGAGCAGTACTCCATGAAGCTGTGGATGAAGGCCTTTTAGGTGGATAAGATTCACTTGTGCCAAGGAAGGACTTTGCATGATGGAGGATGCCCAGTCAGCGACTGGCTTTGGAGGCCAACTACGAAAAGTGGTTTACCCAAGAAAGATCATGCCTAAGAGTGAGACCCAAGAGTTTGAGTGATTGAACATCTTTGATAGGGTTGGTAAGAAAGTAGATAGGAGGGTTTGCCAGAGGGTCCTTTCAGAGAGAGAGAGAGAGAGAGAGTGTGTGTGTGTGTGTGTGTGTGTGTGTGTGTGTGTGTGTGTGTGTGTGTGTGTGTGTGTGTGTGTGTGTGTGTGTATGTTTGCGTGTGTTTGATGTCTCAGGATGTAAAGACATATTCCAAGTATTTGACCAGCTTATGATTTTGTCAAGGTCTGAGGAGAGAGAAGAGGCTGTCTGCCTGCCTGAAGGGCGAGGTATGTCATGGTGGAGGGGTGTACTCATCAGCAAAAGAGATAAATGGATTTCCAGAGAGTCGGAGAGATCATTGATGAAGATCAGGAATATGGCCCAGAACACTGCCTTGAGGCACTCCAGCCTTGACAGGGAGAGGAGATGAAAGGATTCCGTTGGACAATGCCGAGTGTCTTGGCCTGTTACATTCGGATTGCAGGCAGGTTGGTAGTCTCTCTGTATTCTTCCGCCTCCTTTTTTGTCGGCAACCTTCTACCCTCTCTTGCTTTTGTCCTTCCCATGTTTTTGCAGGGTGTGCGAGTAACCCTGTTCTTGTTAAACTCCTAAAATCCAGGCTCATTGCTCACCATGACTCAATTGTTCCTCTTCGCTCTCGCCTGTGGAACCCACTTTCCCAGTTTGGAAAGTCTAATTCTTCCCTCAAGGGTTTCAAGACTGCTGTTCACCACTATCTCAGGTCATCCCACATCCATGCCCATGATCTCTTCTACCCTAAATGGCCCCATTTCCAACCACTCTATTTTTCCAGGTTGTGTGTTTTTCCCCCCTCTCCCTCACCTCTTTTCATTTGTTAGTTGTCTTGTTTTGTTCCTTTTCTGATTCATCCCCACTTTCCCCTTCCTCCTCTTGCTATGTTTCATTCAGCTTGTGTGCAGCTTGTTCACCTCCAATGTTTCCTTCTCCCCTTCCCCTTGATCTCACTCTCACTTCGACTCTGCTGTTGGTGTTTTCCCCTTTCCATTTTTTCCCCTTGCATTCCGCTCTAGTTCTTCCATGAGCTTCATTCATGTATCCAAAAAACACCTGTCGCCCAGGTGCTTCACAAGCAAGGTGATTCATCAATGTGTGTGCCGCCCTTCGGATAGACGTTGAAGCTGGCTGTCCCAATTGCTGATATTAGTTGGTGGAGGTTAAACACCCCACCGTGTCCTTCGCGAAAGGTAGGCGAGCTATGGCTAAATTCCAATTTACTGTCTTGAATACCACTGGGAAGGCAAAGGCAAACCACCCAGTGGGCTGTTTTGATCATTGTGCTGGTTTGGCAGTGTTGAACCTGACTTTGAGCAAAACACCAGAAAGAAAATCACCAAGTTCGGTCTACTTGTTGCCTCACTATTGAAACATGGCTTTCCCTCCCTTGGATTATGCAGGAATTGTAGATTTTTTTGCCAGAATTGAGCCACTAATGCCAACTCTTAAGGAAGCATTAACAATACTGAACAGCAGCTGAAGGTGCAGATGTCTTGTGTGGGGTCCTTGTTGGTTCGTTCATGGTAACTTAAGAAAATAAAGACTTATGGTGGATCATGATCATGTGATTGAACTTAGTCATCACGAATGAAATACGCCAAATTATGTCACTCATTGAAATATGTAATAAATACGTTTTTTTTATACTTGGGCTCAGGCTTGTAATAGAGCTGACACACACACACACACACACACACACACACACACACACACACACACACACACCGACGAGACAAACACTAAACACAGCCACTGAGCTTGGGGGAAGTGCCATCACTACTCTGTGTACCAGTGACGTCATAAAAATGGCGCTGCTTTTCTCACTGTACTCAGCGGGACATTTACTCAAGAGGAATTTCCTCCTCCTCCTCATGGATACCAACAGATGTGGATTGGCCATGCTCTATCCTTTTTTAAGCAAGGAAGCAGCATGTACCGTTTAAACAATCTTTGGTATGACTTGAACCGGTACAAACCGGATTGGTGCTTTTTAGGAGAAGCCACCAAGTATCATAGAAGTTGGAATTGTTGAGGTTATTGATATTAAAAAATAAATGAAACTTAGAAGTTTGGGGTGATAAGGAAATTATATTTTGTAGTAGGCGAGTGTATAATTAAAGTAAATAAAATGTGTATGTGGAGCAAATTCTCCCCCAAAAATACATGTTGTAAGTACTGTGTTTGTAATAACATGGCAATCGGGAATGATTGTTGGACTTTGCTCGCTGGTGATTGCAACGAGCCATGACATATCAGGGATTTAACTGTAGCGTATGTTTGAGTTTGAACAAGTAAGGCACGGCTTCGTCTCTCCTTTGGCAAATGTAAACACGAGAGAGTCTGCTCCAGACAAGCGTACAAAGCAGCAGGCCTGGGCCTGTCCTGCCATACACTATCTTCATTCACTCGGGCCTTGTTGCGGATGGATGATTTCTGCTCAACTGGTTTGCTTTAAAAAAATATTTTTCCTTCTTTCCGGATGCTAAACCAAATGTTTTTGCCAAAGCAACGGCATGGTGGCCAGAATGTAGAACATCCTGGCTTTTCTCAGGCATATGCAAACCAAATGTGACTTGTCTGTTCAGACAAATGAACTTGATTCTGAAAAATAGATGTTCAAAATCCAAATAAACTCAAGCTTCATTTTTACTGTGATAACAAGGAAGTTAAATTGATTATTTACAAGCCAATATTATGGATCATTAACCAAAGGGCTTCACTGGGTTTACTTTTGAAGCAAAACAAGTCTCAAGTGCCTGCCCTTTTGATTTGTTGATGCTAGTGAGGTACAACCGGAATACATTACTGTTTTCAACCACCTTAGCACAAGTGAGCAAAATAAATAGCATCTCCATTGAGCAGAGCGGTGAATGATAAACACAGACAGAGTGACCCAACAACTACTCATGCTTGTGTTTTGGGTTTTTTCTTTTCCTTTGCCTTCGCACCCATGTGCTTCATCTGTGACCACATATAATCCCAGGACATGTACAAACACTTCTTCTCTAGGCCCATGTGCAAATCTGCACTTATGTCAGAGTGTAGGTTAGGTTGTATCCTCATTATTTCCGTCACGTGCTTGCCCTCTCGCATTGTTTCTATGCAGCCAATTGATGGGATGTTCAAGCGAGAAATGACAATTTTTGATGTAATGCAAGAGAATCATGAACATCAAATCAGAAGTTCTGGTGGACTATGACAGTAAAACAATAAAATCCACATAAAAGGTACACAGCTGAAATATAAAGGAATATACCGACAATGGAGCAGAAGGAACAAGTAGAGAAGGAATGGGGAAAATGGCAATTAATAAACACTGGTATCACAATAAGTTAGGACATATCGAAAGGACTTGGTGGCAGGGGGTGAAGAGGGGTGACGGAGGGGTGGGAAGATAAACAGACTTGAGAAACATCACTTGCAGTTTTTCAAGATTTTTTTTGTATACATCGTCTTGGCTCAAGGAAAGCAGGAAAGTAACATGTCTAATGGGCTCAGGGAATAAAGACAACATACAGATGGTGGGGCAATAAGTTAATGTAGCAACAAAGCAAGCAACAAGGAAAACGACGTGCAACAAGGGAAGTAATGGTTAAAGAAAGGGGGGGAAGAGGCGAGGGACAAATTAATCTCTACGTAAGTCAATTTAGATAGAGGGAGGCCTTATGAGTTGGGAGAAGTTCAAATTTAGCAAGGAATGACTTGGTGTGATAGAGTATGCCCAGTCTCCTGTGGGCCTTGGATGCCAGCCTGGATGCATGGTCAGCCTATGAGAGGTCATGCCAAATGATGCAGCCTCGAGGATCAAGACCAAATATCTTCCAATAATTGATTGTGGAAATATATATTTATATATATACAGGGTGTTTCAAAAGGAGTGATACAACTTTAAACGTTTATTTACGAAGAAACAGAAACCTCAGGAACATGAACCAAACATTTCTTGAAAGCTTATGACATGGTATTTTCTATCACTGATTGTGATTGTAGTAAGTCACTGCTAGAGTTAGTGAGAGCCCAAGGTCTGAAATTGGCATTTATGCAAAATCCTTGTAATTGATGTTCCCAATGTGTGCCCCTCCACGGTTCAGACAGGTATTGATCCTGACTCCAAAGTTCTGTCCAACTTTCCTGTAGGTCTCATGTGGAACTGCCTGGAGGTAGTCTGAAACCTCCTGTGTCAGATCATCCAGTGTGGCAGGGTGATTGACATAGACAGAGCCCTTGACAGCCCCCCAGAACCAGTAGTCCAGAAGGTTCAGGTCTGGGCTATGAGGTGCCCAGTCATGAGCGGTACCCAGGGAAATGAGGCGGTTTCTGAAGGCCTGCTGCAGGAAAGTGATGGTGTCATCAGCTGTATGCGGGGGTGCACCATCCTGCATAAACCAGGTCACGCTGAGCTGGTTTGGGGTGACCGTTTGGGCTCGATCATTATGGAACTTCTGGAGCACGGCCCAGTAGCGCTCACCGTTGATCGTCACCATCCTGCTGTTGTCATTCTCAAACCAGTAAGGCCCTAGCATTCCCCATCTGGCAATAAAGGCACAGAAGCATGTGACCTTAGGCCCTTTCAGGTACCTCTCAGCGATCTCAGGTGGTTCTGCCCCCCAGAAAATGTTATTGTTGTTGTT
Source organism: Myxine glutinosa (assembly GCF_964187855.1). Lineage (NCBI taxonomy): Eukaryota > Metazoa > Chordata > Myxini > Myxiniformes > Myxinidae > Myxine > Myxine glutinosa. The sequence continues at coordinate 166,462,682 of NC_136261.1, forward strand.
GATGGGATCGTTCAAGTGGAAATGGGCTTCATCACTGAACCACATCAGGTTGATGCAGTTTGGGTACTGCTCCATCCCGTCACTGAGCCAATTGCACATATCAAGTCTCCTTCTCATGTCATCTTGACTAAATTTATGCCTAATAGAGATGATGTATGGGAAAAGCTTCAGTTCCTTAGTGAGAATACGCCAGACTTATGTTGGTTTGATGCCCAGCTCCTGGGAGCGCCGGCGGTGGGACTTCTTGGGACTGTCCACTGCAGAATCCCGCACGGCGTCAATGTTGGCTTAGCTCTTGGTTGCTGATGCTGGCCTGCCACTGATGCTCTTGCTCTGGTTGTGCACTGTACCCTTGTGCTCAAAATGTTTGAGCTCAAAATGTCCTTTAATGCAGAAAGAACCTGGATACATATATTCATCTGCATCCTTCAATGCAGAAATTCTTCCCTGCTGGGAGGGTTGTCTTTCAGGATGACAATGCTCGAGTCCACAGGTTATTGGTCATCACCGGGTAATTTGACGAGTACGAGGACGAAGTTACCCATCTTCCATGGACCTCCCAATCGCCGGACCTCAATGCCATAGGGCATTTGTGGGACTGTCTGGAGAGGTGCCTAAAACAGCAGTTTCCATTTCCATCAAGCCAACGAGAAATGCAGGACTTCCTTGTAGAATAATGGGCCACATTCCTGCAGAACAGTTCCCGACCCTTGTTGACTCCATGCTGCATTGTATTTATGCAGTCCTGGATGCATGTGGTGGCCAAACGCGCTGCTAGTGTCTTTCTGTATATCGAATGCTCTAGATATGTCCAAAGAAACAACTCTTATGTCAAGTTTAATGATGAGGGTCTCCATACAATATTGGGTGAGATGCATCAACATATCCAAGTGTTATTGTTGCTGTTGTGCAGAAAGTTTCTGAGTACTATATTCCATTAAAGGTTACCTTGCTAAAATTTATTTGCACTATTTTATGAAGTTTTGTAATCTCTAATTAGTATACATTTTAAATATGTATATGCTTTTTAAAATTACATCTAATACATTTCTTACTTGAAACATCATTTCCATATGGGTTTTAATAATGTTTCTTTCATCGATATTCACGGTATATATTTCACAAGGTATAACAATGGCAAACAAGAAAAAGAGCAATCAGATTACAAACCCTCACCAGGATGTATTTTCAGTGGTTTTTAAGGCTTTTGTGTTAAAACAAATATGGCGGCCGAACCACGTGACTGATGACGTCATCATTTTTTTTTTTCCGAAACTAATTGATTCCTAGATTATGCTCAAGAAATTTCATCTTCATCAGATTAAGTTTTGTACTTGTCGAATTATGACGTCATAATGGAGTCACTTATGACATCATCATTAACATATTTTATTCCCCATGGAGAGTTCTTTACAATGAGCCATGTCTCATTTTTTTTCTATATATATTTTTTTGTATACTGAATCGAGGCTCGTGAAAGAGCTAACATTTACTTCACAAACAAATCAACCAGACAAACAAAATACCCAAAAAGAGGGAGCAGAAGACAAGATGGGGAGAGAAGGGGAAACACACAAACACAACATTTGAGAGCAGGGAGATGTGTGGGAGTGAGAGGGCTTGAGGGGAGGAGGCGTGGGAAGGGGGTGGGGGGGTGGGAGAAGTATAAAACACAAGGACTTCCAGGACAGAAGTTGTTATTTCAAAAAGTGGAATTGGGGTGAAATTAGCGGGGGTAGAAAAGATCAAGGTTTTGGATGGGGGAAGATAAGAGATGGTGGTGAACAGCTGTTTTAAAGACCTGGAGGGTGGAGTGGGATTGAAGAGAGTGAGGGAGTTTGTTCCAGAGGCGGGAGAAAAGAGGAATGAAGGAGTGAAGGTGAGCAGAGAGTCTTGATTTTGGCAGTTTAACCATAAGAGGGTTGCAGGCAGATCTTGTGCGACCTGTAGGAATATTTGCGGGACAGAGCCCAGAGAGAGCTGGGGGGGAAAGGCCAGAGAGGAGTCGGTAGAAGGCTATTTAGCGCTTTCGGAGATATAGAGGTGCAAAGTTTTTCGATTTTCCAAGATGGCGGCCGAACCATGTGACCTATGACGTCATAATTATCATTAAAAAATTCTACAGGTGGAGTTGCACCTATGGTGAAAATTACCTGTCAATTGGACCAACAGTTGCAGAGAAAATCATATTTATTCTGTGCGGACAAACAGACACGGACTCAAATGCAATACCCTCTCCTCTGGCAATACCCTCACTGTATATATTTCACAAGGTATTACAATGTCAAATTAAAAAATATTTTCTAATGTGCTAAGCTGTATGACCATCTTGTGAAAATATGATTGTTGTTGGTCCTTTTGATGAAAACAAATAAGGTTAGCAATCCGCTCCCAGGATATCTGCAAGGCTTGGTTGTCAGCTTTGGCAAGCAGGAAATCACTAAACAGTTCCGTAAAAATGACAACAGCTTATTTTATATATTATTGTGAACAGGAGTGCAGCTGCTGGGATGGCAGCCAACTGCTGATGTAGCATTGTTTGCTGTGTGCCAGCGCTTGTGTACGTATTTCCCAATCAATCATAAATAATACTCTCTCATTGGCTTGCAAATCCCACTTAGCGCTACAAACTTGAGCTTGTCGGACGTGTGGGTGTGTGCCTGCGTGCATGTGCATGTACACGTGTCTTGATTAATGGGTGCACTTGATATTTGTAATTTGTATAAAAGATGTGTCAGCTTTTGTAGTCTACAGATGCCAAAGTGGATCACAAGATTTTAAACAAACAAATGGACAAATGAGGCCAGTGATGCAAGCCTTCTGCAATCTATAATCATGGTTTAGCTCCAGAGCATTAATGTCTTCTGATACAGTTAAAAGATGCGAAGAAACCATTTTATTATCTTACTATAATTCACCAAATGTCCGTCCGTCTGTCTGTCTGTCTGTCCGTTCAAAGGTACCGTAACAACTGCTGAACCGATCGCAACGATATTTTGGGTGGGTAATCCTGGGATCTCCAGGAGTACAATAGGCTATTTAGTTTTCCCAATTTCAGCTTTGGTCTCCAGCATTCTCAGGTTTGGACTCCCGCATAACATTCGCGTTCGCATAACGTTCATTGTGACGATGTTGTTTTCCCGTGTGCCGCACAAACGGCTGCACCGATCGCTGCACGGACTGATCGGACTCGGTGACCTCGGACAAAGACCTTTTATAAGGACACGGGTTGAATCCCTGCTTGAGAGAATTCCAATCCCCTCCCCGCCATCACGGCCGTCTCTCCAACTTACAATCCCACGAGATATGTGAAAAGGACGACCCAAAACCAATTATCTTCTTTTCTATTCGTATATAAACATCATTAAAAGTAAATAATGACCTCGGCCAAAGTTCAAATTTAACGGATGTTTATATAAATCGTTTAAAAGAAAAAAGCCTTCAATTTCTGATATTTAGCCTTTTCATTTGGGCCTCCCAATTGAAGCCCCGCCCGTAGGGCGGGTACCGTTGCTAATTATTATTATTTATTGTATAAAAGAGGAAGACTTAAAAATACTAGAACGGCACTCGGTAGAGCACGAACCTCCACCAGGCTGAAGAGTTTATGTTTTCTTATCTAATTGGCTTGATCTTATCATCTACCCAACTCATCCACCAAGTTTTGTCATAATATGTCCACAACTTTTTGAAATATCATGCTATATATCGTTCTTGGCCCCATCTCTCAATGGTGAAGAATTACTTGGAAAAAATATAAAAACTCTCAGATCTGGATCTTGATCTTCACCAAAATCTAATCGTTTTGTTCTTGACACCTACTCAACTCATCCACCAAGTTTAGTCATAATCAGTTGACAACATTTTGAAATATCTTGCCATATATCGTTTATGGCCCTGTCTCACAATAGTGAAGAAAAAAAAGAACCACCTTTAGAGGCCATTTTCGCCCGCAGAGCAGGGGTTGGCCTTTTTCGGGCACCGTGGTCCCCTTTTTGAAGCAATGTTTTATGGCCGGATGCTCTTCTTGCCGCCAACCATGTTAGTCGCCTCTTGCGACACACAATACAATGCGACAATAGTGAAGATGGACTTTTAAATTCTAGTATCTGGATCCGGATCTGGATCTTCACCAAAATCGAATCCATTCGACCTTGTCACACGCCCAACCTGTCCACCACATTTCTTCAGAATCTGTCCATAATTTCGAGATATCCTGCGATATATCATGTTTGGACCTATTTCTCATTGGTGAAGAATCACTTAAAGAATTCCAGAATTTGGATCGGGATCCTCACGAAAATCTAATCATTTCGTCCTTGTCGCACACCCAACCTGTTCACCAAATTTTGTCCGAATCCATCCATAACTTTTTTTAGATATCCTGCTCACAGACAAACAGACAAATAGACAGGGGTGGAAACACAACCTCCGTCCACCTTCAGTGGCGGACGTAAAATGAACATAGGAAAATGCTTAAATGCATTAAATAAAAAAATAATACAAATAATTTGAATAGCAGACAGATCAAGACAGGCTGGCAACGGTCAATTGTATAATTGTTTCATAACTCGTACAGTTTCAACCAGGTAAGTGGTGTGTTTCATAATGGGAAAGTTGACCATGGTGTGGCCAAGTGCACTCATGGGCTGGCCTCAGAGCACTTAGGTTCAGCACCACATAGCTACATTGAGCATCTGCCATCTCATTAAGGGAGCAGTAGGGTGAAAGGTTGTGTTGAGAAATAAATTTCATGGTGGAGAGATGAGATGCAGCCCAGCTTGGATTTTTAAATGGATGCTTCGTGACTGAGCCGTCAGCTGGTTATATGTCTGATCAGTCCTGGAATAGGCTCTCCCTCAAGAATGAAGATGGAAACCGGTGCAATTCTTGGAGCAGCCGGCAGCTCAAAACGGACCAAGCTTCGCTTGTGCTGCACCTTCCGAACCCCAGATTTGGGAGAATGTATAACAAACCCTCACAAATATCCTGAAGCCCCCTTGTGGGCACTTCTGAATGTCCTGAAGAGAAACGAGGTTTCACTGACCATGTCTACCCATCTGTCTGCCCCTGAGCTTTTGGTGAATGGTAGCCTACAGTAGAGGAAGAAGAATTGTTGGAAGGAACATATCGGCACTATGCCAGGATATTCTGGCTCAGAAATTAGCCAGAAATCATTTTTGCCAGAACATGTTCTTCTTCCCAAAATTGATTTATACATGGACATTTCAATGGCTCTGTAGCGTGGCAGCTTTACCCAGCATCTTTCTGTTTCAGATTGGAGCACAAACTGTGCCATCTATGATCTAACCTCTTTGAAGGTGAGCTTTTGAGCAGTCCTTCAAAAGCCTTGAAGTCAGCAACACAAAGTGCTCCCTTGACCTCTTCCTTAGCACTCAGCGGAGCATGTTTAAGGTGCTGCTTGGTGACAGATTTTTCTGAGCAAGTCCAAGTTCTGTACTATTTCTTCTCTTGGTCTCGCAATTGCTGAAATGTTGCACGGCTGATGGTGGTTAGTCCTTGGGGGTGTAAAACTGATTAATATGCCCACCATCTAGAGGTCTTCATCAGGGAAAGAATGCAATGACATGTGAAATGCTTGAAGAATGCTTTTCATCAACTTTGTAGCTTTTGAAGGCCACATCCGACTCCGAGTTATTGTTCGGCAATGCTGGAAATTGGTTTTCCTTCGTTTACACTGCTTTTTCCCGAGAGCACCTCATGCTCAATTTATTTTGCTTTTGTTTCACAAACACTTGCTGCTAAAGCTGTAGAAACCCCAGTAGGCTTTGTGAGGCATTAGCTGTCATATTAGGGGAGGGGGTGGGGGGGGGGGGGGTTAGAGGAACAGACTGTATTTGTAAAGTCAAAATTACCTGTGTTCTTACATGATTCGTTTTAAAACCAAAATTGGACTAAAAAAAGTGCTTCAAAAGCAGGTGATATTGTTTCACGAGTTATCAAACAGAGTGACCACTATATTCGTCATGGGTGTGTGTCTGTCTGTGTGTGTCTGTGTGTGTGTGTCTGTCTGTCCGCAGCATAACTACCCGATGATATCATCCGATCTTGATGAAACTTGGGTGGGAGGTTGATATCATGATCTAGTTGTGTCCTGCCTAGAGTGGGCGTATTGCGCCCATTGTGGGCGGAGCGACGCCCGAAAAAGATGTCTTTTTAGGGGGTAATCGAGTTCAAGCTACATCTTCTCCGAGGAAGTTGGTGGAATCTGACAGGAGTTTCGGTATTTGGTTAGGCCAATGGCATGTGTGTAGCCCCACGGAGCTCAATTTTTTATTTTCGCCCCAAGGTCACAAGGTCACGAAATTTAGAAAAGTCGATTTTTGATGGTTTTATTAAATTGTTCGCTTCCTGATCGGGTGAAATGTCATACATGATCGTATATTATCACATACATCATGAAATACAAGTTTTCCAACAAGTTTCAGAATCTTCGACCTTTGACCTTTGAAGGTCACAAAGGTCAAATTTTCAGTTGTTGGAATCAAACCGAATTTTCGGAATTCTGTAGCTAACAAACCTCATAATTGATTATACATTTCTTTCTATCTCATTTCAAGGTCAGTAACCTTCGTTTTTGACATTTCAAGGTCACAAAGGTCAAATTTTCAAAGTTGTCGGAATCAAACCAAATTTTCGGTATTGTATCTTAAAGGCCTGCACACGCAGCGCATTGGGGCCCTTTGTAAATAGGCATGTACACCGCATGTCAAGGGCCGACACCTGCCACGTGGGCCTCCGACCTCCGGGCCTGTTTCGGTTATAGTCCGTCCTTTGTCATTGAATACCGCTCGCTCGTGAACCATCGTCATCTCCTGACTTGTTGTTTATAAATGATAATCAGACAATCTAGACACAAGATCAAAAAAATAAATAATAGTACATCAGTTTCAAGATTTTGAAGCATTTGAGGTTCATTTGTTGAAAATATCCTTTGCATCACGTGATACCCAAGAATGTTCAAATCTTTTATCAGATCATGAATTCTGCTCCACAGAATGTCGGTGTTGCTGAAAAAGTTTTGTTTGGTTCGGGGTACAATCTTGGATGAGTCGCCACACCGACACAGGAAGTCAGGGCAGGAATTTGGAATTTGGCAATGGTGCTGGCGATAGCTCGCCTACTCATCATAAAGGACACCGTGGGATCTTTAATGCCCGTCAACTAATGCTAGCAGATGGGACGCCCGTTTGACGTCCATTACAGGGATGGCACACACATCTTTACCTCCACCACCGAAGGTGGATGTAGGTTATGTTTTTACCCCTGTCTGTCTGTTTTTTTGTCTGTCTGTCTGTCTGTCTGTGAACATTGATATGTAAAAAAGTTGTGGATGGATTTGGACGAAATTTAGCAGAAAGGTAAGTGACAAGGACGTAATGATTAGATTTTGGTGAAAATCCAGATTCGGATCCGGCTATTAAAATTTTAAAAGTGATTCTTCACCATTTGGAGATAGGGCCAAAAATGATATATAGCAGGATATCTCAACAAGTTGTGGATGGATTTAGACAAAACTTGGTGGAACAGTTGGGTGTCTGACAAGTACTAATCGATTCGATTTTGGTGAAGATCTGAATATTGATTCGGATGTGAGAATTATTTAATTTTTTAGTGATTCTTCACCATTGAGTGATAGGGCCAAACACGATATATAGCACGTTATTTCAAAAGGTTATGGACGGATTTAGACATAACTTGGTGGACAGATCGGGTGTGTGACGAGGACGAATCGATTCTATTTTGGTGAAGATCTGATTATGGATTCGGATACGAGAATTATTTAATTTCCAAGTAATTCTTCACCATTGAGGGATCGGGCGAAAAGCGATATATATAACATGATATTTAAAAAGTTGTGGACGAGTTATGACTAAAATTTGTGGACGAGTTGGTTAGGTGACAGGACAAACTGATTAGATTTTTGGTTCAGGTCCGAATCCAGATCCGGCCTATCAGTGGGATGCAAAACATAAACTGTTCAGCCTTGCGGAGGCATGCGCTCTACCGAGTGCCGTTTTAGTTTTTGATCTGTAATGGTACATGTTAGTTTTCTCCAGGACAATTTTATCTTAATTTTTTGTGCACATTTTTATGCATATATGGTGTACTTACAGTTGATCACAATTCCCATAATTGATGAACTAGTACACCTGCAGACTCTGGGAGGGGCAGGAAGGGTAATTCCTCTTTGGGGTATATAGATTACAGTCGATCTATAGTCGGGTCTCAAGAACATTGGGTGTGTTAATTTACCAAGTTTCTTGTGGAGAGATCGCCAAGTGGTTTAAGCATTCGAGCAAGCACTCCATTCAAAACCGTTAAGGAACGGCTGGCTTGGCAAGCGCTATTTAGCAGTTTGGTAAATGAGCACATCCTGGTCTTCCTACCTTTGTTTCGTATTAAACAGTGGGAGCGAGTTTTAAAAGTTCGCCACAAAAAAGCCACGGTAGTGGTGAAAAATTTGCGACGAAAAATGCCACGCTCGCGGCAGAAAGGGCCATGTTATGAACTCAACCTTGTGGGGTATATAGAGTACCATAGATTTTTGCTCAGTTCTGTAAGTAAATCTTACTTCATGGATGTCGGGATTCCACAAAATTTCTTCATTTAGTGTTATAAACAGCATTAGCGACTGTTTAAAAAGCTAAGCATACGTGTTTGTGGTTTATAATATTTTTTCTTCCTGTCGAGGTCGTTGCTCACACAGAAACGTTATTATAACTATAAGCTATTTAAACAGTTATCACTGCAGGAAAAACGCCTTGGGGAAATGGGACATTATTAGTATTAATATTGTTTTGTCATAACATTAATAATATGCCATTATCATTAATTTTGTTATTAAAAGCGTCTTTGGAAAAACGCCATGATAAAGCTAATTTAACATTGATATACACCTCAACACGCAACGCCATTAACGGCAATGGCGGGGAAAAGCCGCTCTGGGGAGAAAACCCCCTTGGGGAAGGGGGTAAATGAATGCGCTTCAACCTTCATTATGTAACCCTTGGTCATCCTGTCAAGTTTGGTTGAGATTGGATAAGTAACGGCAGAATGTATTGGCGTCAAAAATTAATCAGACAGACGGACAGACACAAATGGCGTATTTTAGTATGATGGACTGCACAGCTTGTATTTTTTTTGTCATTGTATGTGAACATGTTTCATTTGAATGAAAGTGCAATGTATTTAACTTAGGTTTGACAATTTTACTGTAATTATATCAATTATTGTGATCAGATGCTGGTATATAGACCATTTTCTTCAAGCAACAATTTAAGCCAAACAGCTTTCAAAATGCAGTTACACATTGCAGAACTTCTGCCTATTTGCTCTAATGAAGACCTCATTCCTGAAGAGTATGATTTGCGCTTTGTCGACATACACGTTGCAACCTGGGTTGAAAACCTTGTGGGCCTGACGCGGATTCTCCTGCAGCCCGCATATGATTTGTCGAACCGAACTGAATGAAAAGTTTGACTCTCAATTCAGCATACCTTTTTGATAGCTGTGGGTGGTTCTTTCTCAGCAAGCATTTACTGAAAACCGACAGGATATAAAACTCACCGAGGCTTGCTTGGTGATTCTGTGGTCTGAGGTTGCGCTGCTAGGCCTCAGAGAAATGCTATGTCTATGAACGATTTCAGACCTTGAAAGTGCATCGCCTCTTGGGATAAGCTGACATTTCATCATCACAATATTTTGGAACTTTTTCTCTTCTCTTCTGCCTATTCATTGCTTTCGAGAGGTGCCAAAGAATAATTAGGATTATCATTGGCCAAAATATGGTGTCTTTCCTTTCTGTTTGTCTCAAAATGTATAAGCCTGCTTGTTACCTGATTGGCCAGTCTGCATCCCATCGTGTATCCACATACTTTAGGAAAGGGTCAAGATAAAATGTGGGTGAAAGCTCACTTTGACACTCCAAACTGGGATTGCTAAATTACTTGGAAAGACAATATCAGGGGTGGCACAGTTTTCAGTCCTGGTTGAGTGGTGTGCGGAAACAAGGTAATAGTCAGTCATTTTGGCAAATTGCACAAACGCAAAATACCACTGATGTAAACTCTGTTGCATCTAACTCTATATTTGAGGCTTTTATGGTAACACCTGTTTATTTTTATTTTTTTTACAAATTATTTGATATTCACCTTCACATTTTATTTCAATTCTGTTTGTGCACCAGGAGGATTATTGTATAAAAAATATCTAGGCTCATGAAGGCGGAAGGTGGCAGAGGGAAAATGATAACATACTGACAATGGGGCTGTGGGGAAATAACAGTGATGGATGCAATAAGTAAGGGGATGGATGAACAGGAGAATGAGATGGAGAGAGGGAGAGGAGGAGGAGGGAAGGAAACATGAAGCTGTCTGTAAGAGGATTGCATCAGGGATATTCTGTCTCACCAATTTTTTTTTGTAGGTATCAGTCTACCTAATGTACTGTATCTGTTAAATAGCATGAGGTGAGTATGATTGTGTGTGTTAATGTATGTGTTCATTACAGTGGGGTTTGAGTGAGTATGTTGTGTGTGTGTTAATGTATGTGTTTATTACAGTGAGGTGTGAATGTGTGGTGTGTCTGTTAATGTATGTGTTCATTACAGTGGGGTGTGAGTGAGTGAGTGAGTGAGTGAGTGAGTGTGTTGTGTGTGTGTTAATATATGTGTTTATTACAGTGAGGTGTGAATGTGTGGTGTGTCTGTTAATGTATGTGTTCATTACAGTGGGGTGTGAGTGAGTGAGTGAGTGAGTGTGTTGTGTGTGTGTTAATATATGTGTTTATTACAGTGAGGTGTGAATGTGTGGTGTGTGTGTTAATGTACGTGTTTAATACAGTGGGGTGTGAGTGAGTGTATTGTGTGTGTGTTAATGTATGTGTTTATTACAGTGAGGTGTGAATGTGTGGTGTGTCTGTTAATGTATGTGTGCATTACAGTGGGGTTTGAGTGAGTGTGTTGTGTGTGTGTTAATGTATGTTTTTTTTTTTGTTTTTTTTTTTTTTTTGTATACTGAATCGATCGAGGCTCGTGAAAGAGCTAACATTTACTTCACAAACAAATCGACCAGACAAACAAAATACACAAAAAGAGGGAGCGGAAGACAAGATGGGGAGAAAAGGGGAAGCACACAAACACAACATCCGAGAGCAGGGAGATGTGTGGAAGGGAGAGGGCCCGGGGGGAGGAGGCATGGGAAGGGGGGGGGGGGGAGGGAGAAGTATAAAGCACAAGGACACCAAGGACTTCCAGGACAGAAGTTGGTATTTCAAAAAGGGGAATTGGGGTGAAATTAGCGGGGGTAGAAAAGATCAAGGTTTTGGATGGGGGAAGATAAGAGATGGTGGTGAACAGCTGTTTTAAAGACTTGGAGGGTGGAGTGGGATTGAAGAGAGTGAGGGAGTTTGTTCCAGAGGCGGGAGAAAAGAGGAATGAAGGAGTGAAGGTGAATAGAGAGTCTTGATTTTGGCAGTTTAACCATAAGAGGGTTGCAGGCAGATCTTGTGCGACCTGTAGGAATATTTGCGGGACAGAGCCCAGAGAGAGCTGGGGGGGGAAAGGCCAGAGAGGAGTCGGTAGAAGACGGAAAGACCACCAACCTGCCTGCGGTGAGTGAGTGAGAGGCCCTTGGAGTTAGCTTCATCGCGGGAGATTCCAATGATTCTGAATGCTTTGGTTTCAACAGCGCGAAGGCGAGCTACGTGTGAGGCAGGAGCACCAGCCCAGAGGGGAGAGCAGTATTCCATTGAGCTGCAGATGAAAGCCTTGTATGTGGTGAGGAGCTCAGGTGTTCCAAGGAAGGACTTCGCACGACGGAGGATGCCCAGTCGGCGACTGGCTTTGGAGGCCAGATTTGAAATGTGGTTTTTCCAGGAAAGATCATGGCAGATAGTGAGACCCAAAAGCTTGAGTGACAGAACTTCTTGGAGAGGATTATTCAGAAAGTGGATGGGAGGGTTGTCCAGTCGGTCTTTTCGGAGAGACATCGTAAGAGTGTGAGATTTGTCAGGATTGAAAGACATGTTCCACTTGTTTGCCCAGTCTGTGATTTTGTCAAGGTCTGCAGAGAGTGAGGAGGCTGCAGACTGCCGATCTGAGGGATGAAGAATGGAGCGACAGAGAGTAGAGTCGTCAGCAAAGAGATAGAGAGGATTTTCAAGAGAGTCAGAGAGATCATTGATGAAGACCAGAAAAAGCACAGGGCCCAGAACACTGCCTTGGGGAACTCCAGCCTGAACAGGAAGAGGAGATGAGAGAAACCCATTCAGGGCCACACGTTGACTACGACTAGAGAGGAAGTCCGCCAGCCATGCGTGGAGATTTCCATGGATACCAAAAGAGGAGAGTTTGGTGAGCAGAGTGGGGTGCCAGACTGTATCGAAGGCACGTGATATGTCAAGGGAGACTGCTCTAATTTCCTGTTTGGCATTGAGGACCTCCATCCATTGTTGAGAAAGCAGAAGCAGCATGTCCAGAGTGGAGTGTCCAGGTCTGAAACCAAATTGATGATCAGAGATCAAGCCATTGGAGAAGAGGAAAGATTTCATATCTGAAGCAATGATGGATTCCATGACCTTGGTGATAATTGGGAGAAGGGTGATTGGTCTGTAGTTGCTGGGATCTGTTTTTGCACCTTTTTTGTGCAAAGCGGTGATGTTGGCAGATTTCCAAGCAGATGGAAGATGACCTTGAGCAAAAGAGAGGGTGAAGAGAACAGAGAGAGGGAGTGTGTCGGTGTGAGTGTGTGTTCATTAGAGTGGGGTGTGAGTGAGTGTGTTGTGTGTGTGTTAATGTATACCGTATTTTCCGGTGTATCAACCGCGGTTTTTTACCGACGGGAAAACCCTAAAAAAGGGGGTGCGGTTGATACACAGTAACAGAAAAATTTGTGCATTGAAAAACTTTCATATCAACGGGACGTAATCTTTATATTACTTTGGGGTTGCGGGGATACAATGATGAATGATCGTCAATTACGTTACTAAGGTAGGTTCAACGCCGATTACTGCTGCCAGTCAAAATACAAGAAAGTTTGAAGTTTGTAATATTTGATTTTTCTATGCGTGTTTGTGAAAATGTGTACTTTCACTAGTCCTCTTTGAATAACAGGTCACATAGTGAATAGAGTGTGCTAAATAAAGACAGGATTAAGTCACAAAACAAAAGCGTCAACATGGTAAACAGGATGTTTTGCATGGGACATTATGACGTACCTATTGTCTAACCAACGCCGCAGTATTACCTATTGAAGTCGGCTTTGATGCCGCCGCATGGGCTGGGCGAATGTATAAAACGGAGAGGTCAACGGGGAGTTTCACCATTCGTTCTATCCTGTTCGAGCTATCAAGACCAAGATTCACCATTCGCTTCTATCCTGACCAAGACCAAGCTTCACCATTCGCTTCTATCCTGACCAAGACCATGAGATGGCACCGCGATCATTCACAGCAGCTTTCAAGCTCCGTGCCTGCAGGTTTGCAGAAGAGTTTAGTAATCGGGCGGCCGGCCGACACTTCGGAATCGCCGAGTCCGTCATTAGACGCTGGCGGACTAACAAGCAGACGCTGGAGACGATGCCGAAGAAGAAGAAGGCGATGAGGGGCAAAGCAGCCCAGTGGCCGGCCTTGGAGGAGAGACTGCTAATGTGGGTGAGAGAGAAGTGAGCCGAGGGTCACGCCATCGCGACACTAGCGTTGCGACTCCAGGCCCGACTCATCGCCAGGGAAACAGGGGTCGATGACTTCACGGCCAGTACGTCTTGGGCGTACAGGTTCATGGGTCGTCATGGCCTTTCCATTCGCCGGCGAACCCACATCGCACAGAGTCTCCCTGATGACATAGCAGAGAAGACTGCTAATTTTCAGAAGTTCGTGATCAAGTTCCGCAAGCAGCACGACTATCCCCTAAGCCGCATCGGCAACGCAGATCAGACGCCGCTGACCTTCGATGTGCCTCGAGAGACCACCATCTCGGCCAAAGGTGACAAGTCGGTGTCCATCACTACAACGGGTCATGAGAAAGATCGTTTTACGGTTATGCTAGCATGCACCGCTGATGGGGGAAAGCTGCCGTCGTATATCATCTTCAAGAGGAAGACGCTACCAAAGGATAAATTTCCTCCAGGTGTAATCGTTCGTGCCCAGGCCAAGGGGTGGATGGACCAAGCGCTGGTAGATGACTGGCTCCGCGTCGTGTGGGGGAGACGAGTTGGTGGGCTTTCGCGGTGACGGAGCATGCTCGTCCTCGACGCCTTCCGTTGTCACAAGACAGAGGAGACCAAGTCAACGCTGAGGGGGCTCAACACTGATCTGGTGATGATCCCGGGTGGCATGACGTCGCTGCTGCAGCCGCTAGACGTTTCAGTCAACAAGCCGTTCAAAGACGGTCTGCGGCGCTGTTGGTCGGAGTGGATGCTGTCGGGGGACAAGACCTTCACCAAGACTGGGAGGATGAGGAAGGTGGACCTCCCGACGATCTGTAGCTGGATACTGAAGTGTCTGGGAGGAGTTGCCGGCAGCCATCATCGAGCGGGCCTTCCTCAAGTGCTGCATATCTAATGCCCTTGATGGCACTCAAGATGACATCATCTGGGAGGATGAAGTGGCAGTGACCGACGATGGAGAAGAGGATAACGACGACGATGATCTCGCCTACCCAGACTCGGATGATGATCTTTGTAATGTCTTCCCTGAAGAAACAGATGACGAGGACTTCTTCGGATTTTAGAGCCTAAACCCAACGGCCCTTTTCCGACGATGGAGAAGAGGATAACGACGACGAAGATCTCGCCTACCCCGCCTCAGATTCGATTGAAGAAATGGATGATGAGGACTTCTTCAGATTTTAGAGACTAAACCCAACGGCCCTTTTCAAGGCCCCACATTGGCAAGAGCCAAAACCCAACGTCGCTTTTCAGGGCCCCACATTGGCAACAAAGAATAATTATAATGTTTTTTAAATTCTCTTTCAACTCATTTCATGTATTTTCACTTTCGCTGTCTTCATTTTCTCTTTCCTCTCATCATATTTCGCTTTCCATTTTATTTATTTATTCTCTTCCCTTTTTTAAATTTTCCTGATTTTTTTTTTTTCCCCCTCGAAAATCGGATTTTTATTTATTTATTTTTGAAGTCGAAAATCGGGGGTGCGGTTGATACACGGGTGCGGTTGATAGACCGGAAAATACGGTATGTTCATCACAGTGGGGTGTGAGTGAGTGTGTTGTGTGTGTGTTAATGTATGTGTTCATTACAGTGGGGTTTGAGTGAGTGTGTTGTGTGTGTGTTAATGTATGTGTTCAATACAGTGGGGTGTGAGTATGTTGTGTGTGTGTGTGTATGTGTGTGTGTTAATGTATGTGTTCATTACAGAAGGTCGGTGTGTGTGTGTGTGTGTGTGTGTGTGTGTGTGTGTGTGTGTGTGTTCAATACAGTGAGATCAGTGCATGTGATGTGTGGATGCTCATTACAGTGAGGTGGATGGGTGTGTTGTGAGTGTTGTGAGTGTTGTATACGTTGTGCATGTAAACGTAATCCAAATAGCTGTCACACATTTTTTATGCAGGACAATGTCTGAAACCTTAGTATATATATATATATATATATATATATATATATATATATATATATATATATATATATATATATATATATATATATATATACAGTGAAACTTTGACTTACGAGTGCACCAACTTACGAGTTTTCCGAGATACGAGCCGTCGCTCGGGCGGTTTATTGCTTTGAGATGCGAGCCGAGATCTGAGTTACGAGCTTACGCCACCCGCCACCAAGTGGGTTCCGGTCACGTGGTTATCTTGCCGTGCAAGCATCTCTGCCGTATATCGCTGCTGCTTTGTTTTCGCATTTTGGTTATTTTGGAGCTTACGCCACCCGCCACCAGGTGGGTTCCGGTCACGTGGTTATCTTGCCGTGCAAGCATCTCTGCCGTATATAGCTGCTGCTTTGTTTTCGCATTTTGGTTATTTTGGAAAATTTCTTAGTTTTAACCATGGGTCCTAAGAAATTGAGTGCCAAGGGCAGTACTGAGAAGAAGAAGAGGATGATGTGCTTGGATATAAAACACGCAATCGTCGAAAAACATGAGCGAGGTGTGCGTGTTGTCGACTTGGCGAGGCAGTACGATCGTAGTACTTCTACGATATGTACGATTTTGAAGCAGAACGAGTCGATAAAGGCTATAACGCCAGCCAAGGGCGTTATGATTATTTCAAAGCTCCGGACCTCTATCCATGAAGAGATGGAGAAGTTGTTGTTTGTGTGGTTGACGGAGAAGCAGCTCGCAGGAGATACCGTGACCGAGAGCATCATGTGTGAGAAGGCCCGAGACATTTACGGGGATTTGGTGCAGCAGGCGGCGGGAACATCAACAGACAAGGCATCGGAAGTCATTCAAAGCCAGTCGGGGATGGTTTGATTATTTTAAGATGAGGACCGGCATTCACTCCGTCGTCAGGCATGGTGAGGCAGCAAGCTCGGATGTGAAGGCAGCTGAAGATTTTATTATAACTTTTGCCGAACTGATAGAAGCCGAACGATACATCCCCCAGCAAATCTTCAACTGTGACGAGACAGGGCTCTTCTGGAAAAAGATGCCGAGGAGAACGTATATAACGGCAGAGGAGAAGAGCATGCCAGGCCACAACTTGTTCAGAGTGCCGGCGATAGCTCGCCTTCTCTTTGTGGAAAACACGGTGAGATCCTTAACATCCAACAACTAATGGGACGCAAACGGGGCGCCCAGTTTAGCGGTACACACATTGATGAATCATCCTGCCTGTGATTCACCCATGACAGGTTATAGCTGGGTCGGGATTCAAACCCAGGCTGGACAGTTTAGAGTCAAGTGTGCGTACCTCCAGTCCAGGCCATCCTGCCAACTTGTATGCTGCATACAGGTGAAATATAAAGCGCGAGATATTTTTATATATATATTTTTTAAAAAATTGGTGTGGTTTTTGGGGGGCTGGAACGGATTAATAGCATTTCAATTCATTTTAATGGGGAAATTTAATTTGAGAAACGAGCAAATTGAGTTACGAGCTCGGTCACAGAACGAATTAAACTCGTAAGTCAAGGTTTCACTGTATATATATATATATATATATATATATATATATATATATATATATATATATATACAGTTGCGGACCTCGAGCCCGTCGACGTACAGAGGGGAGTTAAACCCTTTTCCCCCTCGAGCTTCGAGTGTGCAGGGAGCTCGTTGGCGTCTGTGGCCCCGGCAGAGATCGTCCTCGCAAGCGCTATTAATAGGCAGCAGAGCGCAGGGCAGGGAGAGTTCGTGCTTTCTCTTTCGACACACCTCTCTACGACAGAGGGAGCTTAGCACGGAGGAGATCGTTCGGGGGCAGCGAGCAAGAGAGAGACCGTTCACCGAGAGAGCTGGGGGCAGAGAGAGCATTTGGGGGCCCGGGGCAGGGTCTTATAGCCCCTCCCCAGAGTCTTACCCGAATGCTCCAAACTCCTCCTCTGGCCGTCGTTGTGAGCCACTCCCCTTGAGCATTCATTGGCTGCCTGCCGCTTACCAGCCACTCCCCTGCAGCTCCCCCCTTGGGCCTTCCAGACTTGTTCCAGGCCCTAGCACATGGCATTCTAGCCCCAAATAACTCAGGGCATTCCAACCCAAAAGAACACAGGGCATTCCAGCCCAAAAGAACAATGAAACCTACACTTACTGGCCTGCTCCAACGCATACTAACACAGGAAAGGAGACTATTCTTACATTTAATAAGAAATAACTCAACTAAAGCGACGCTACATGTTGTGGTGCAACTAACTAAGAGGGGGGGGTTACTTTTATTTTCACAACCGCAACACTACCCCCCCTCTCAACAGACTCGTCCCGAGTCGACCCCAACATTGGAACGACCGGTAGAGTCTGGCATGCAATTTTACCATTACTTTTAATGTGACACATAGGTGTAATCCCCCTAACATTTATTCTGACCCATGTGTGCGACATTTTTAACACTAGATATGTCCCTCCTAATGCGTTGAGCAGCTATTCTAACAGATTCACACCCACAACTATCCGAGTATTTCCGAAATTTTGTAAACTACACACATAGCCGGTGGGCAACATTCTTATATTTACAAGCACAGATATTTAACCTTTATTTACAATGCTATAACCCAGGACCTGCACTTTAGGAAGAAATTGGAGGGGAGAAAAATCAGCACTCAATGTGGCACTTGCTGCTTGCATCTTGCATCTTCTGTGTGCGGCTAACAAAACCGGCTGGCCCTGACCGGCATACAGGCCATGTGGAACATCAGGGCCATCTGAGTCTTCCAAATCTTCATTCCTGGCACACAATAGCACACAATTGCTTTTATTTTTCATTGCCAAGCAGGGCCACTCTCACGTGGTCCAACTGCGTGGTGTCAGTGCCACTCAACAAATGGTCCGAAGGTGCAAGAGCAATCGCAGCAAGATGCTGCACAGCAGAGGTGCCAGGCCACAAGGCTTGTTGTCCATAGTGCGGCAAAGGTGCAGCAAGGGTGGTTTGGCAGCAAAGTGCGGCACATGTCGGCTTCACAGGTGTCGCAAGTGTGCAGCAAAAGGACTGGCAGCAAGGTGCTGCACAGGTCGGCTGCACAGGTGTGACACGGCAGAATGGATGCCGCACAGGTGCGATGGTGCTGCATAGTTCGGCCTCTAAAATGGTCCTGGGGCGGGGAGGGAAGACAAGGCGCAACAAGCAAAAGGAAAGCACACAGTGGCCACGAAAAACAAGGTGCCCAGGCACCACCATACCTGGTGCGGTGCGAGGGATGCGGAAGAGCGAGCAGAGCAGGCTCGTCCCTGACCGTCTGTACCCCCCACCGTTGGCTACACTACCCTAGCCCCCCTTGTATTTACAATCCATCACTACGTCTTGTCTCCCATATCCCCCTCTATGCCAAATTCGTCTCCCAATCCCTCCCAAGAAGGAAGGGATGGAACGAACACAATGTCACATTACGTCCTGATGCGTCTCACAACTCAAACAGTTCACAGAGCCTCGGTGTGGAGCTCGCCCTCCTTGGTGATTGGCTGTGGATGGTGCGAAGGGATTTCTCATCCTAACTACACTAATGACATTTACTTTTAAACTACCCGGGGTCATACCCTGCCAATCGGCCTCTTTAAACCATGTTGTTCTAAGAACCCGAATTCCCATTGCCCACCCTGTGGTGCCCTTTGAATTTGGGTCTCCCACAAATTTTTCTCGCTGTGCCCTCGCACAATTTTGGGGCTGGGTCGTGTGGCTCCACTAGCAGGTCCAACTACCTGCGCACCTCCGCCACTGAAGCCGCCACCCGAGCTTACCTGCTCCCGCGACTACCTAACTGGGGAAGGCCCTCCCTGGCACTTACCCCCTCTGTGCCCACTTTGGCATCGGGCAACCCGGGTCCTCTCCGGGTATCCTCGGGCCCCACTCAACTCACAACAACTACCCTAACTGGCTCCCAGAGCCTACCTACGGCCTCACCTGGCCGACAAACTACCAGTGGCGGAGTGCCTCAATAACTATACGCACCAATTAAGCCACACGCCCAGCCATGTCACTGACTCATGCACCCTACAAAGCACTTCTTGCTACTACCCGCACCACAGGTGTCAATATCCATACAATTTACCTATGCCCTCTACCTGGCTTTACACTACCCACCCCGGTCTTTCGCGAATGGGTTCCACTCTCCCCCATTCAATCCTTCGCACCATGCATTCCACACCTTTTATTCCATACCAAGCATTCCACACCACTTATCTCGCACACCAAATATCTCGCACACTATTTTTCTTGCACACCTCAACACAATTCCTTTTATTTTCCACACACAATTCCTCAAACACACAGCATCATCTAGCTGACTACTTCCTCTACAACTCGTGCTTCCCCGTCGTCCCTTTACACTATGCACACCCTGTTTTATTATCAACCATCAACACTCGCTATGTCCCCTCTATAGTCCAGGTGTCCCTACGTAAATCTTGTCCCTACTGTCTGCTAGATCCCTAACGTTATCCTAGCCCTCCCTCGGCTAGCTTCGGTGCTCCATGGATGCAACCATTGCTGGCACCCCCATGTGCCTATCACTGCCATCCCCTTAAACTAATGCTCATGGGCCCCACTGTGTGAGGAATGGTCAGTACCATTTCCCCACGTGGGGGACACTACTCTCCACAGTCTGCTACACTACGAGCCTCTCCAAGTGGATGTATGTCGTCACTGCTCGGCCGCGTAGGGCCGAGCGATCCATGCGGGTGGTTGGTCGCCTGTATGGGGTGTCCACCCGGCATTTATGATCCAAGGGGGGAGGTATGGATGGGCCAAGGTGCAGGGCTCCATCCCTGCGCGGGCCGCGGGGTCTCGCGGTCCCACGCACGGTGACCCAACCGGCTACGGCCGGAGCACCGCACCCGGTAGGGTGCGCGGCTCCAAAAACTCCTACCTCCCCTTGAACCTCACCGATCGCCTTTGCCGCCACGACACGGCACCAACCATACAGTGCGGCAGCCGGAGGCACGAATCGTGCATGCCGGTCCTTGTGAGACCGACGCAGCACGGATTCCCTCCGGTCCCTGCATCACACAACTCACCGGGGGCTGACGTCTGCTACCCGTCCCGCTAGGCGCTACCCCGGTCGGTGTCGATGCTTGAGCCGCGTCCTCACACCTCGCGACCCACTCCGTACTCGCACATGCGCCTCCCACACACTCCATTACACACCCTTTTTTACACACTCAGGTGTGCACTCTCCTGTTACACACTCCGTAACACACTCGGCCATCGCACACTCTTTTTCCACACCCCCAGGTGCGCACTCTCCCGTTACACACTCCATAACACACTTTTTCCGCACACAGTCCGGTGTGCATTCTCCCTCGCACTCTGTTATTGCACACTTTGGTGCACACCACCCAGGCGCACTCGCACATTTCACGCACCCCATCATCGCACACCCTGGCGCACACTCTTTCACCACACACTCTTCTGTTACACATTCCGTAACACACTCGGGTGTTCACTCCTGTACACACTCTGTAACATGCTCTGGTGTGCACTCCTGCACACACCCTGTAACACACTCCCTCACACTCACGCTCCGGCACGGACTCCCTCTCACACCGCACAATGGGCCTTTTGCAAATCGTACCAGTCGCCCTCGTACACCGCACAATGGGCCCATCGCGAACGCCCGGGTCTCGCCTTTCTCCCAAGCGCGCCGAAAACCCGTTTGCGCCAAACACATTCACGCCATTATTACTCACCGCGGGGTCCTCCTTCCCCGACTTCTTCGCCAGCACCTGTAAACTTTTATTACGGTCAGCAAACACGGCATCACGGTGCAAATACAGACTTTGTACATGTTCCATTACCTTCTTCCGTGATTTATTTTCTGTTTCTCCCGTCTCTTCAGCCGCAATTATTTATTTTACCTCGACGATCGTCGGAGCCCCTAAAATTTTCTTTTCCAACTTAGCCTTCGCCGGCGCCCCCAAAATTTGATTTTCCAATGCGACGATCGCCGTCTCCTCTACACCCCGCGTCGCGACTCCCATAGCCCCGGTCAATTTAGCTGTCCTTCGCTCTACCTCGCTCCCCACACGTTCCCCACACCGTGTCACCTCGTCGCGTACCACCGCGACCTTCTCGCTCAACCTGCGCCCAATGTCCTCCCCTGCCTTTTTCATGTCCTTTCTCGACTCTGCCCTCATCTTTTCCATTTCACACCTGGACTTTTTTATTTCGTCCCTCATTTCCTCTATTTGATTAGTCATTTGAGCACCCATTTTGTTAATTTCCCTGGTGGATTTGTTCCCCTGGGCATACATTTTGTTTTCTTCATCCTACTTGATCCAAAATATCATCATTTGTGCCGTGAATAGCTGCAGGTCCAAAGCCGCTGGATCGGTGGGCTCGGCTTCCGCCGCCACGTGCGAGGCGCCGCCATTTTCTTTCTCTACTGCCGCACCCTCATCAACTTCCTCCACTACCAACTGTCCCTGCCGTTGGTCCTGGGCCATTAATTCTACTTTTTCTACCCCTACCGGCATTTGACCGCCTTGGCCAGCCATGGTACGAATATAATTTGGTTCTTAAACTAAATTTCGTCCACTCGTAATTTCGAGTGCGTGAAGCGCACGCTAGGTCCAATTATCTCACACTCCCAGACACAAATTTGCTGCGGCCAATTTGTCCAAAATTTTTTTCAGGGTTCAAATCCCACTCCTGACACCAATTTGTTGCGGATCTCCCGAAGCCCGTTCCCGTTACAAAGGGGAGATTAAACCCCTTTTTTTGCCCTGGGTCTTCGGGTCCGTGAGGCCGAATTGCCACTTCCGGAGCAAGCGTGAAAAAGGGTATCGGGACAACTTCGCACGTACCTTTAACCCACGCTGCCACGAAAGCGGGGACCGAACCTCGCACAAGCCACACTTAATCGAGTACGCCGAGCGGTATGCGTATCACGTGACTCGTGCTGTTACTTTTTATGGAACCCGATTCGAGCGGTTCTATTCGTACCATGCAAAGCCAATGGATGGAAGGGACAGGGCAGTCAAATCAGAGGAAGAACACGATTTATTATTATTTACACAATGTACAATGATTCGCAGAAGGAAAGGGGACACAGAGCAGAAGCTTAACCAGTTTAACTTATCCCCAGAGACAGGACCGACTCACGCACACGGGGAGAAGAAGAGAAGAAGTTCGTGCACCAAACGCGCTTTGCCTTCGGTCGCCCCGGGGCAGCTCGCCTGGCGTGGCTCGCGGATGTTCACGGCACATATGCAGGCGAAGGCAGGCAGGAGGAAATCGCGTGTCTGTGGCCCGGCACGGTCGTCCTCTCGAGCGCGCAATTAATACAGCGCAGAGCGCGGGGCACGGGGAAAGTTTGTGTACAATCTCGATCACCGCAATTCAATGCCTCGTTCCGTGGCGTGGTTCTCGTGCGTACTCAAGCTCAACCCAACTCACTCTCACAGGGAACTGTAACTCAGCACTTGAACTCACGATACTCTCCGGCTCTGACTCAGGTACACACAACTCTCACTGACCTCTGATCTTTCGTCACATCTGAACTCAACTGCCGTGGGGGGGGGGGGGGGGGGGGGGGGGGGGTTCGGAGCAGGGTTTTATGGCCCCGCCCCAAAGTCTGACTCGAATGTTCCAAACCCCGCCTCTGGTCGTCGTGGTTAGCCACTCCCCTCGAGCCCTGTTTGGCGGCTCGTTCCTTACCAGCCACTCCTCCTACAGCGCCTCCCTCCGGCCTCGGTAGACTTGTTCAGGCCTGCCACCTTGTTCAGGCCTTGTTCAGGCCTCTGTCTGGCCACTCTGCCATAAAGCCCAGATCGGTGGAGTGCTGCAGTGATGGTTGTCTTGGAAGATTCTCCCATCTCCACACAGGATCTCAGGAGCTCAGCCAGAGTGACCATCGGGTTCTTGGTCATCTCTATTACCAAGGCCCTTCTCCCCCGATTGCTCAGTTTGGCTGGGCGGCCAGCTCTAGGAAGAGTCCTGGTTGTTCCAAACTTCTTCCATTTAAGAATTACTAGGGCGTGCCCGCACGTACGTGCTTGCCCGTACGTGCTTGCCCGTACGTGCGTGCAAAAAAACATGCGTGCAAACAACAACAACAAAAAAAAACTTTGAAACCACGTGGCAGTAACGACCACAGAACCCCCCCCTCTATTTACATGAAATGGTTTTGGTCCATTCGCAAAGCCAAAGCGAACGGCTTGCGAGTACGGTGACCATACCTTGGGAACCACTTGTCCGATTAATTTCAAACCTTGAAAAGGCACATCCTCGGGTCCCCAGCAATATACCTGGCAAGTTTCAAGTATATCGGACCGGTAGTTGTCGAGAAACAGCGGTCGCATACAGACAGACACACACACACACACACACACACACACACACACACACACACACACACACACAGATTGCTGGAATTATATAGAGATGAAGGCCACTGTGCTTTTGGGAACCTTCAATGCAGCAGAATTTTTTTTGTAGGCTTCCCCAGATCTTTGCCTCGACACAATCCTGTATCTGAACTCTGCAGGCGGTTCCTTCGACCTCATGGCTTGGTTTTTGCTCTGATATGCATTGTCAGCTGTGAGACCTTATATAGACAGGTGTGTGCCTTTCCAAATCATGTCCAATCAATTGAATTTACCACAGGTGGACTCCAATCAAGGTGTAGAAACATCTCAAAGATGATCAAGAGAAATGGGAGGCACCTGAGCTAAATTTCAAGTGTCATAGCAAAGGTTCTGAATACTTATGTAAATGTAATATTTCAGTTTTTTATTTTAAATAAATTTGCAAAACTTTCTAAAATCCTGTTTTCTCTTTGTCATTATGGAGTATTGAGTGTAGATTGATGAGGTAAAAACGTGCGTGCGGGTGTGCGTGCGTGCGTACGTGCATGCGTGCATGTGTAAGCGAAGGACGGCATTCGGATTTGATGTGTGGGGTGCAACCCACGCCAAAATCCAAGATGGCCGCCGCCATGTATGTCTGTCGCCATTTATGTCTGAACCTTGTGAGAGGAATATCTTGAAAAATAAGCGAAGTACCAACTTCTAATCTGGTTTGTGGGTGTATCTAGGCATACAGAAGAACCCCATTGAAAATTGGGTCGCCACGTCAAAATCCAAGATGGCCGCCGCCATGTATGTCTGAACCTTGTGAGCTGAATATCTTGAAAAATAAGCAACGTACCAACTTATAATCTGGTGTGTGGGTGTATCTAGGCATAAGGAAGAACGCTATTGAAAATTGGGTCGCCACGTCAAAATCCAAGATGGCCGCCGCCATGTATGTCTGAACCTTGTGAGCTGAATATCTTGAAAAATAAGCGAAGTACCAACTTCTAATATGGTGTGTGGGTGTATCGAGGCATAAGGAAGAACGCTATTGAAAATTGGGTCGCCATGTCAAAATCCAAGATGGCCGCCACCATATATATGTCTGAACCTTGTGAGCGAAATATCTTGAAAAATAAACGAACTACTAACGTATAATCTGGTGTGTCGGTGTATCTACGCATAAGGAAGAACGCTATTGAAAATTGGGTCGCCACGTTAAAATCCAAGATGGCCGCCGCCATGTATGTCTGAACATTGTGAGCGGAATATCTTGAAAAATAAGCGAAGTACCAACTTCTAATCTGGTGTGTGGGTGTATGTAGGCATAAGGAAGAAGGTTATTGAAAATTGGGTCGCCACGTCAAAATCCAAGATGGCCGCCACCATATATATGTCTGAACCTTGTGAGCGAAATATCTTGAAAAATAAACGAACTACTAACTTCTAATCTGGTGTGTGGGTGTATCTACGCATAAGGGAGAACGCTATTGAAAATTGGGTCGCCACGTCAAAATCCAAGATGGCCGCCTTGCGTCTTCCACTTTGTCAACTCGCATCACTTCACCGACGGGGGACCTAGGTGTAACGCTTGTTCTTTTTCATAAATTTGCAAAACTTTCTAAAATCCTGTTTTCTCTTTGTCGTTATGGGGTCTTGAGTGTAGATTGATGAGTAAAAAAATGAATATAAACGATTGCAGCATAAGGCTGCAACATAACAAAATGTGATAAAAGTGAAGGGGTCTGAATACTTTCTGAATGCACTGTATGCTCACATCCGGGTTCTGCCTAGCAGGCACGTAAGACATCGGCCAATATAAAGCTCGCAGTGGTAAGTGTGGAAAATTTCTGAGGAGATTCCGTTGGCTCAATAGCGCAGTGGGCTGTCACCGCGTGTGTGATGGAGGTCCCTGGTTCGAGTCACGGATTGAGTCAGAATATTTCACACTCGCCCACTCAGTAATTTAATTCCTGTTTATAAAAAATATTAAAAATATATGTATATAAATATATATATATATATATATATATATATATATATATATATATATATATATATATATATATATATATATATATATATATAATTATATATATGTCAAGAAACAACTCTTGGCTCTTAAAAGAAGTTCCACCAACAGCCTGAGAATGACGATCTTTATTAAATACCAACTTATACAGATCCGGAGGAAGCGAACTTTCTACAGCACGACTTGCCCTCATGCCACGTTCAGCCCTTCCTGAAAATCCATCGATTCACAGTTCACTTAAATAGGAACACGCTTATCAGAAAATCTCCGAGAGAACAAAGGAACTGGCGAGAGTTCCTCCCACCGTTATCCCTAGCCCCCACCGTTATCTGCTCTGTCATTCGGGGGAGTGCAGCACGCACCTTATCATTCGGACCAGACGAGGTTTCAAAGCTCCGAGGTGACAGAAAATGTAACTCATAAAGAGAAGAGTGCATGCTTGGCCCAGATAAGACCATTATTCAAAGGTTTATGTATACAATCCGAGCATTTTACATGAAGCTACACATTCCAAGCGCCTTCCATCCGCGGCTCGAGGCGCCGTCTGCGAATCAAAGAGGGTTTTTACGACCGGACTTATCTAGGTGAAAGGGCACACGTATACAAAAAACCCATTTGTCCAGCACGACCGAAGCGAGCATTTCTCATTTATACTAAAGCGGAGCGGAAAAACCCTTTATTCACTTATGAAAATAGCATATAAGCAACATTTAAATCATAACATATTATTCGACCGACGTCTTATACAGAACTCTAAGCAATAACGAATCTACGACTTGACATTCCTTCCTCTTGTCTCGTCGAGACAAAGTATCTCAAGAGACAACGTGCCACATCGGGCTTTATTGAAAAATAATTGTGTAATGCGGGTATCTCCCAAGGGCATACCGTGCGCCCATAGCGCCTCGCCCGTGCATTTGGCGAACGTGTCGTGTGGTGCGTGCTTGGAGCCTGAGGGCTCAGAACATGAAAGTCCATTAACGTTTCGGATCCACAACGAAGGCGTCTGGTCCAGATGAGGTTCTGCTCCGCCAGGGGGCCAACAACCTCCCCTGCGGAACTTGCTCCCCCCACCCTTTGCAGACTCGGTCCTTGCAGATCTTCGAAGTTAATCAACGATCATGCCCATGAGGTCCCTCACGTGCTGCTGTTCTGGGGAATACATAATATTGTCAGTATCTTGTGTCTCAATTTCCTGGTCAGGGTACAGAGCGTAAAAATCCGATTCACTTGAAGCATTTGAACTTAATACATATGAAGCAAAGAGAGGAACTTCCTTTATGTCAAAGTCTCCCTTGGGCGCCTGGTCGGCTTGCGGGTCTAGGATATCCACGTCGGGTCCCTCGACCGCCAGGCCCAGCGTCGCAATCAGATCCATAGTTGGGTCGGAAGGGGGCGTGCAGCTGTCAGCTTGTAATACATAAGCAGCGTTAGCCAGTACACGCAAGGGGTTTATAGCACAAGTATCACAGTCATCACAGACACCGTTACAGGCAGCAGCCAGTTCCCACATGGGATCCACACAAGTATCACAGTCGTCACAAAATTCAATACAATTTTCTGGAGCGCTGGTCGCAACTGCCTTGTTGAAGGACCCGTTCAGGTCGACGGCCTCTGTGGTCGGAACCATAGTCGTTGTCGGCGGCTTCTTCACTTTCCATCCTGTAAAATACTTTCTCATACAGAGGAGGACTAGAGATTTCATTAGTGCCCCCCAAATTACTACCCCGATTATCACAGCCAGTGCGGTCAATAACCACTTCACTATGGTGCCCGTCCATCCCCGGAACCAGTCAGTGAGCCAGCTAAATTTATAAGAATTTTCGCGCGCGATCCGATCGATCGTCAGGGCGTGGCTAGTTTCCCTTAGTCTCACTATTGCGGCTGACACTCCTTCAGATGGATCGGGTATGTAAGTGCAACATTTTCCCTCTATTATTCCGCATACCCCTCCTTTCTCTGCCAAGAGCATGTCCAAAGCCACCCGATTCTGCATCACCATTGTACGCATGTGAATCACCGTATCCAATAGTATGTCATGAGCCGTAGCGGTGTCGTTTGCCACCTTTTCTAGGGCCAAAGCCAATTTATCTATCCGGAAACTATCCATGACTGTGCCCGCTCCTGGGAAGAAGAAACCAAACACCTTTTCCCATAGGCTCCCGTGTAGTTTAGTGGTTCCATCTTCGTTCATGACTGACCTCTTATAACGCCTGTCCAAGGACTTTGGGTCTAGCTCATCCAGTATCTCAACGTCAGGAAGGACTGAACCCAGATAACATGTGCCCCCCCAATTATTTGGTAAATAGGGGTAAGCCTTGTCGCCGCATATAAACATTGTCCCATGGGGTGGGACCAGGTGGGTGGATAAGCACCGGAGTCCCTTTACCACCCCATTAATCCTACTAACCCCCCTAGAGAATGTTATAGCCGTTATGTTGTGGTTGTGTTTATCTTGCAGTACTATTCGTAATGTAATCCCCGAGCTCCCTTGTCCCAGCTTCCCGGGGAGAGTGTAGGCGCATTCTGATTCTCCCATACGCAAGTGGCCGGAACCCTGGAGGCAGACCCTCCCTTTCTGTGGTTTGACCCAGACGGGGGCAGGCCTCTCGGCCACATGGGCAATCATTGACGGGCGATAATTAAATTGTCGATTGCAACTCTTGCCGTTGTCAACCCCTTCTCTTTCCAGCGTGGTGACTAAACATGGGGAATCGATAGGTTGTGAGCAGAGGTCATTGAGGGACAGAGGTAGCACTATCATGTGTATTCCTGTGGTGCCTGCTTGGGGAAAGTGCATGCACGACCAGCAGTGTGTCCTATTTTGAATTGTTGCCACCTCCCTGGCCACTTTCCAATATGTGTTTTCCCCCCTCTTTGGGGCCTTATCCTGGGGGTGTGGCGTGAGTATGTATTCGATGCATGGTGTGTGTTTAGTTTCGCCACTGGCCGCTCCTGGGGTCCAGACGCTGCACCGGACCTGCATAGTCATGCCTTTCTCTAGGCGCGTGCGTGTTTGTAGCTTAAAATCAGGGGTTCCCCATTTGTATCCTGGTTGGGCCAAGGTCTCAATGCTAGCTTGCCCGTTTTCCCGGAACTCTCGTTGCTTTTGTAGTACAATGCCAACGCGTCCAGGCCCTGCCGACAGTGCTAGCCATTTTACGCTTACCCAATTTGTGTGCAGGGCTTTCTGTTCGAAACATGGTAGTGATACTCTTTGTACCCATGTTACGGTGAGGTGTCGGGTTTCGTTTTTGCATCTATTGGAATCGGAGCTTCCCCTAGCTGCTGTCGCTATCAATAGTATCGTACCTATGATTAGGCCCATCCTTACTGTGGTTGCTGTGGTGTAGTGTCTGGTGCTTGTATGGCCAACTTACAGTGCGTGGCGTGGATCCACGAGGTCTTGCCCTCGCAAAAGACTGCCGTTGGTGTAGTCAGCAACACCTGGACTGGTCCCTTCCACCTTGGTTCCAAGGCGTTCTTGCAGGTGAAGTGCTCCACGAACACCTGGTCTTTTTCCTCTGGTGGAACACCTGGTCCACAAGCCTCCTGGGAACACCTGGTCTACAGGTCTCCAATTCATAGATTCAATTCATTCAATTCATAGTTTCATAGAACACCTTTGCTCCAATTTCCTAATCCACTTTTTCCAAGTGGATCCAATTTTATCCAATATTCAATTTTAAATTCAATCCCATTTAATCCAGTCCAATTCAAATTAAATTCAATCCTTCTCTCAGCATCCCATTACCTGTTTCCAACATCAATAAAAATAAAATTATAAAAATAATAAAAATCAATCATCTCAAATCTCAAATCAAATCAAAAAAATCAATCAAAATCATAAAAATCAATAAAATAATAAAAATAAACGAAAATTACTTCAGCTAGAGTTTCAACTAGAATTAACACAAACAAACCACCATTAACCTCCATTAACGCAAACAAACCACCATTAACCTCCCCCTATTATTTATTTATTTTCACGAATAAACAAATAATAGAAATAACCTGGTCTAATTCCAATTCCAATTATGGTCCGTTCTGGTGTCTGGTCACACACAATGTTTTTCTCACCCACTGTGATTCGCTCAAAATAGATTCTCACTGTTATGTCTGAAATTCGTCTCATGAAAACCCACTCAAGAGTCCGGTGTAACAGACAGACAAACACATAGACACGCCGAAGACCCCAGGGTACCCATCAAACTAGCTAGTCCGCAGATTCATAACACAGCGAAACATGTAACTTTACTAAAATAATCACTTACTCATAACTAATACTCATAATAACTCATAATTACTTATGTAATTACTCATGCCAATACTTACTCAAAATAATGTAATATCCCAATCTTCACCCCCTATGCAAATCGAAGCACCCCGGACAATCCACAACCAATATCAACCACTGTAGCCGCCTTCCCGACTCCAGGCAGCCACACACAGCCACATACATCTCCACCCCCGTCACACAAGACAACAGCCAACGAGTGTGTCCACCACACAGAAACCTTTGGCAATGCAACAACCGAACTCCCAGACAACCAACAACAAAACCCAATCCATCTCCATGGCTCATCAAGCAGTTCCAACTTAATCCAGCTTCACATACCGATTTCCCCAAAAAACTCGTGAAACTTCACCCCCATTCTGGAAAGACCCTGGACTCAACCCTGACACCCTAAATAACTTCAGACCCATCTCCAACCTACCCTTTCTGTCAAAAGTTTTGGAACGTGCTGTGGCCACTCAACTCAAACATCACCACTCTGCCAAACAACATTCCAATCCGGATTCTGCTCCAGCCACAGTACTGAAACTGCTCTCCTCAAAATCACCAGCGACCTTTTCTCTCCTCTGACGCCCGCAACCTCAACATTCTCATCCTCCTCACCTCAACGCCGCCTTTGACATCATCAATCACACCATCCTCCTCACCCTGCTTAGACCAGCTTGTGCCTATTAAACCCAAATCAGTTCACTCCTAAGCCTACAAGGACCACCTACAGCACTACAAAGATGCCCTCTACTCCGCCTACTACTCTCAAATTATCCACTCTGGCTCCGGAATCCCAAAAGCACTCTTCTCTACAATAAACAAACTAAATAAACAAATAAATAAACAAACTTTACAACGTGAACAAACTCCTCAGCGCCCTGGATACCACCACCTGTCATTCAGAGTAGACAACAGCATCTCCTTCCTTTCATTCATCCAAAGCAAAATTGACAGCATCTACAACAGCTTAATCACCACAATTCGCTCTATCCTGACAAACTGCATCACTGAAATAAAATTCTGGCTTCAAATCAACTTCCTCGAACTTAACTATGATAAATCTAAATTAATCTTCGTTTGCCCAAAACCACTCACCAAATCCACCCATAACTTTGCCCCCAACATCGATGGTTTCCCAGTATCCACCTTCCCTCGCATCCGGAATCTTGGCATCCTCATTGACCAAAACCCTCTCCTTTGAAAAATACACTAAACAGATCATAAAGACAGCCTTCTTTCACCTTAAAACATCGCCCGTCTCTGTCCATCCCTTTCCTTTCTGGTTCAAGATTACTCATTTTATTCAATTAATTGGAGCACGATGCATTTTTTTATGAATTGTGATAAACTGATCATTTGAACACAAATTGAACAAAATTAATCGAACAAAACACTTCCATTAACTCGACATTCTTTTCACAGCACAAAGTTCACTTGAACATCCTTTTCCTGGATACTCCCTCTTTATTTTTATTTTTATTTTTATTATTTTTTACAATAAAAATAACCTAGTTTTATCATCACATTTACAATTTTCATATTTCCACTCTCACCAGTGAATACAAATGGCACCGGTATGTAGATGTCACACGTTATCAAAATGTATGGTGTTGGGATATATATCATCCACTGGATCGTAATTTCAACCATGCTTCTCCACTTGCAACCCAAATTTTTTCCATGAAATAAATAAAATGAATTTTATGAATCTTCTCATTATTCGAAAGTTTACAAAATGTCCCAAATCTGTATATTATTTTCTACTGTGGTTATATTAAACCATTATTTTACAAAATCCAACTTTCAATAAACTGAAAATTGCTTTGCTGGACCCATGCAAGATTCATCACAAATTTTGCAAACTTCCCAAAGACATATCTTTCATTGCTTTTGAATTTGTGAACACACACGTTTCGTACTTGTCAGGAACTCCATGTCAGGAACCATTTAGAATGGTGAAAATGAATTTCATAATAGACTTACCTCAGCCTCTAAAAGTATTTCCTACAATTTTCACGATTTAGAGGTCGAAATAGCAAACCAGTCCTTTTTGGGGCTAAAACTATCCTCAAATTCATTACATTTATACCCTCCTTTCTATTAATATCAACCATTTTCTCTCGCCATGGAATAGTCCACCACTCATATAAATAATCATAAGAGTTCTGCGAAACATCTCCATCTTTAAAACTTAGCCAACCATTTTTAAACCACATGTTTTCCCCCCAAAAAACAAGTCACATTCTTTGTATATTGCCAACATTGTTCATCGTTTAAGTATCATCCAGAACTAAATTTTTATAAACCATCAACTTGTAGATGCATTTATTTATATCCCATTAACCCAAGAACTCTCAATTGCTTGGTTATATTTTAGTAATGTCATATATCCATATTTCTTTTCCAAAATGTTCCTGATATACACATTAATCCCATCTGTCTTTGTTTACTAAACATACCATCCCACTGAGGCAGCTGCACCGTCACTTTACATAAACCCATGCTTTATATACATTTGTTTGCGTCGGTCACAATCCGCGTGGATTGTATCTGTCAGCCCGTCTGCAAACATCAATCACGTTGAATGTATTTCACACATATCAATTCTCATTTACCCATGACTTACACACCATTTTCAAAGCACACCATTTTCACCATTACTGTTGAAACCACTCTTCCTATGACAATTCAAGACGCGCACGCAATTACTTACAACAATGCAACCAATGCCGTGCAAACAATTCCACGAATCGCAAATCTATGACCAATAATACACATACCAGAACCAGTAAATCGCATAACCAAAACGCAAACTGTAAACCCAACCAGAATTTGTACATTTCCAGATCAACTCAAATCAAGAAATCAACACAAATCCTTATTACCTCCAATCAACTCAAAATTAAATCAAACAATTCAAAACCAGATCGGATCAGCGATCAGGAATCACTTTCCAATCAACACATTCCAAGCAACAATTCATTCAAAGCCACAATTATTTCAACACCAATGTACCAGATAAATCATACCAGATAAATCAACTCAGGGAAAATGCAATTTACCATGCACACAACACGATTTTATGCCCTTTAGCAGTTCACTGACACCAAGTCCAGCTCGATATCAGCAACCAAGCTTAAAAACACAACTCTCACCTTACTGTGACAAATAAGCAACCAACCTACTTCACACTAAAACAAATAACTTTTCATCACCCCAAATATCCTCCATTTACCATGACTATCCCCATTGCTCGATCACACACGTCACTGTGCTCGGCCCGGTTAAATTAAATTCAAGCGTACTGTACCTGACGCTTCCGGTCGGCACCGGAAGTCTGTTTATTTCTTGAGACCCCTGAATCGGGACATCAACGACAATTACAACGACAAACAGAACTCGATATTCTCTGTTCACTAATTACGTACATGATTTCAGTTTTACCCACAATATAATGTCCCGATATTCTCTGTTCACTAATTACGTACATGATTTCAGTTTTACCCACAATATAATGTCCCGATATTCTCCAGATTTAAGTCCTATATATCCTGCCGTTAAAGCAACCTCCAGTAGACTGACAGCCTGTCGTTCTTCCAAGGTTAGTGAATTACCTCTGACCTCTTTCCCTTACAAATCTCGAACAAAGGTCAAATGAACTTTAAAAGGTCAAACTTCAAACGGAGAAAGGTGGTACAAACGTCGAATTGGGGTAACCAGCGTTTTCATTCCACAACTAATACAAGTCCGGCGACATTCCCCTTATATAAATCCATCTTGAATAACGTATTCCTCCTGTGACATTGCATGGCATGTATGTCGCAGGCGCCCACTATTCTGACATGGCTCATGACTCATGTCTGATTCTGACATGAACGTCTGACATGAACGTCCGACATCCAGCAAAGTCGAAATGACCCACAATGCATTTGGGCACACATCCTCCGAGCAACCTCATAGCAGTATTCTCCCCCTGTGCGGGACACATCCCCTCTGAGAGTGGGCGAGTTATCGCCGGCACTCTGAGCAAATCCCATGCTCCGAACCCAATTCAACAAACTCAAAACCCCTGCTCTTCTTTCCCATCCTGACAACAACAACTACAACGACAACTGCCCAATTTAAATTCAGAGATCGCCGATCGGCCTGGCACAACCATCTCAACGCGGCGACGCCACGCCGCCCCCCGTCCTGGCGCGCACCCTCGTGCCTCCACACGAATCCCAACACCAGACTGCACGCCGCCCTATTCGCGTTCACGGCGGGGTTTACCTCACGTTGGGACATGCAGTCGGCTGTCATAACAGATTGTTGTCATGCAGTCGGCTTGTTGAGCTGTCATAACAGTGAGCTGTCAGAACATTGAGCTGTCAGAACTCATCCCTAGCTCGTAAACATCGCAAAAAACAGGATCTCTGACGCTTGACCTCTCTGACCCAAAATGCACTACATGACATCATCATCCTAAAGGTGAGCTGCCTCAGGGATATATCCCACACATACAATCCACAATATCTGCCATTGGATGAACTCTTCAATTCAAGTAAAACACATATTTCGATTCAAATTCTGAATTTTTAGTTCAACAAATTTCCAAATTTCTGCCCGACTGCCGCTCGAAAGACAAAAGCAGCCCATCTTGTAACCATCTCCAAGAAACCGCTTCATATCAACAGTAGGTCGACAAGGGCACTCCGAGTGCTCTCCTGACCCGATTTATATCAATTCGCTCCCAATCACTCCCAAACAGATGAAAATCCGGACTCAGTTCAGGACCTCACCTGGTCCCTCGGATAGACGCTAAAATGGACATTCCCGGCCTGAATTTACCGCACGTCAAGCAGACCACTTGCAAAGCTTCACACCGAAACCCTCTGCTTTGCATATGTCATACAGACAAATACATTGGCCAGATACACACGTCAATTAATATCCCAATATACATTCATTCCTCATTCATATACCAGTGAGTCTCCCAGACTTCGCGCGAAAATCAGATCGACTCAAATCATGCCTTTCTCCAGCCACTCCCATGTACAATCTTTGCTCATTCATGTTACGTCTCTCATTCAAGGAAAAGGATTTTCTCTTGGGACGGGTTGGACGGGGTGGGTTGAGGTAAAAAAAAGGGAAGGCAGGGCGGGGGGTGTTGGGGTGTTGCCTAGAGCCCCGGGACTGAGCTCAGGTCTTGGGGGGGGGGGTGGGGGGTCTTGGTCTGGCATCTGGTCCAGCGGCATCAACCGCTGATTTACTTGCTTAACTGCTTACTTAATTGTCCTCTGTCCTTGTAGCTTCAATAACCATAGCTATAATGCTTAAAATTTCAATATTTCAAAAACCACTCCTGTCCTTCTTACCTGTGGTTACCTGGCCCTTTCTCTTGTTCACCTGGCCCTGGCCTGTTTCTATCTGGACCTCTGTTGCTTGCTTCCTCTGTCAGGCCTACCTGGTACCTGCGCGTTATCCTTTTACTGGCCATGTTCTTATGGCCCTCTAAGTTAGCCACAGCCCTTCGTTCCCTGGCATGCAATGGCATACCCCATCTTGTCTCTGGGCTGTTCCTTCCTGGAAAGATCTTGGCCACTTGGCTTCAACCTATATGGCTGTCCGACCTCACTTTCCCCTCCTGGTGCTAACTGTAACGTTAAGCTTACTGTTAAATCCTTACTGATATCCTGCGCAAAATCTATCCTTAGCTTTACTCTTAATGTTATCTTGGTTTTACCGATATCCTGCGCAAATCCTATATATCCTGGTGTTTTAACAAAGACACGTCATTCTGAGGCCTGAAAATTAGCCTTTATACTTACAATTTCTGTTCGGAGTGCAGGCAATACAGAAGACAGGGGAGACGAACTGTGCCTGTTCGAGGAGGGGGGTACGAATTTGGATTGCCCTCTGATAAAAAAACAATGCTCACCTTAAACAAATCAGCGTACCGGCGTCCCGGCCTCAGGCAGCCCCCCTCGGATCGTTCAGGATTCGCCTCGACTGTCACTGCCGTTTGCTGCACCCCACTCCTGGTACCAATTTGTCAAGAAACAACTCTTGGCTCTTAAAAGAAGTTCCACCAACAGCCTGAGAATGACGATCTTTATTAAATACCAACTTATACAGATCCGGAGGAAGCGAACTTTCTACAGCACGACTTGCCCTCATGCCACGTTCAGCCCTTCCTGAAAATCCATCGATTCACAGTTCACTTAAATAGGAACACGCTTATCAGAAAATCTCCGAGAGAACAAAGGAACTGGCGAGAGTTCCTCCCACCGTTATCCCTAGCCCCCACCGTTATCTGCTCTGTCATTCGGGGGAGTGCAGCACGCACCTTATCATTCGGACCAGACGAGGTTTCAAAGCTCCGAGGTGACAGAAAATGTAACTCATAAAGAGAAGAGTGCATGCTTGGCCCAGATAAGACCATTATTCAAAGGTTTATGTATACAATCCGAGCATTTTACATGAAGCTACACATTCCAAGCGCCTTCCATCCGCGGCTCGAGGCGCCGTCTGCGAATCAAAGAGGGTTTTTACGACGGACTTATCTAGGTGAAAGGGCACACGTATACAAAAAACCCATTTGTCCAGCACGACCGAAGCGAGCATTTCTCATTTATACTAAAGCGGAGCGGAAAAACCCTTTATTCACTTATGAAAATAGCATATAAGCAACATTTAAATCATAACATATTATTCGGACCGACGTCTTATACAGAACTCTAAGCAATAACGAATCTACGACTTGACATATATATATATATATATATATATATATATATATATATATATATATATATATATATATATATATATATATATATATATATATACTGAAACGCAAAAGAAACTTACCACCTTTGAAACCTTTAAATATCAACAATAACACTGCGTGTAGTAAATGTGTGAACTTATTTGTGGACAATAGTGTCCTCACTGTCAGACAAAATGGTCACGGATGGTCACTTGAACCTTCAATGGTCACTTGATAGCACAGCTGTTGAACAGCCGTTTTGACTGTCAGTGATTAGCCAAGAGGTACGGGATGATTTTAATGAGCTGCACGTGATGTCTTGATATTGGCTTTAAAAAGGCCAGTGCAAAATGGGCATTTTGACCGAAAAATTTGACCATTTTGACCAACATCAAAAAGACCGAAAACACAAAAGAAACTTACCACCTTTGAAACCTTTAAATATCAACAATAACACTGCGTATAGTAAATGTGTGAACTTATTTGTGGACAATAGTGTCCTCACTGTCAGATAAAATGGTCACGGATGGTCACTTGAACCTTCAATGGTCACTTCATAGCACAGCTGTTGAACAGCCGTTTTGACTGTCAGTGATTAGCCAAGGGGTACGGGATGATTTTAATGAGCTGCACATGATGTCTTGATATTGGCTTTAAAAAGGCCAGTGCAAAATGGGCATTTCAATCAACATGCCACGATTGTCAAGGGATCAACGGCAGCGTGCCCTGGGCATGCTGCAAGGTGGACTGAGCTACCGTGAGGTGCCACGTCGCCTTGGCTGTTCACACCAGACGATATCGGCCCTGGTGGACAGAGACACCCTCCACAACTCTGCAGATGACAGACCTCGATCAGGGAGGCCAAGAGTCACCACTGCAAGGCAGGACAGGCAGATGGTCCGAAGTCACCTGTGGGATCGATTCCGTCCAGCATCCCGCACTGCGGCAGAAACTCCGGGGCGTGCAAACCCACAGATCTCCAATGATACTGCACGAAGACGACTGCATGACTATGGTCTGACTGCCAGAAGACCATACAGAGGCCCCGTGATGACGGTTGCCCATCGCCGCAACCGTCAGAGATGGTGCCAGCAGCATCAGCGGTGGACCTTGGCGCAGTGGAACGAGGTCGCTTTCAGCGATGAGTCAAGGTTCTGTGTGGACAGTCCTGATGGGCGTGAGTGTGTCTGGAGAAGAACTGGCGAGCGATATGCCGATTGTTGCGTGCGTCAAGCCAACAGGTGGGGTGGCCCAAGTGTGATGGTGTGGGCAGCCATATCAGGCCGGTACAGGACGCCACTGGTGGTTGTGGATGGGAATCTTAACGCCCAGCGGTATGTGGATAACATCCTGCGACCTCATCTGCTGCCATTCCTGCTAGACCACCCAGAACTGAGAACCTTTCAGCATGACAACGCTCGTCCCCATGCTGCTCGCTTTACCACTGCATTTCTCCAAGGCGAGAACATCAACACCATGCAGTGGCCTGCGCTCTCTCCTGACCTGAATCCCATAGAGCACCTGTGGGATGAGCTTGGGAGACGCGTAGTTGGCAGGGCCAGGACACGGGCAGAGCTGCTTCAGACATTGAGGACTGAGTGGGACAGAATCCAGCAGCAATCCATCCAAAGACTGGTAGGCAGTATACGCCGACGATGCACTGCCTGTATCCAAAACAATGGTGGCCATACACGCTATTGAAAGGGGACTGACATTGCACCCTGTGCTGTTCTGTACTGTAGAACAAACTGATGAGATGGTGTATCTTGGTCAAAAACTTGACATGTCATCAATAAAATGCCAATGTTTCAATTAGCAATTGTTGGTTTGTTTTATTTTGAACTGTTACAATTTTATTACATTTCAAACAAGTGGTAAATTTCTTTTGCGTTTTCGGTCTTTTTGAAGTTGGTCAAAATGGTCAAAATGGTCAAATTTTTCGGTCAAAATGCCCATTTTGCACTGGCCTTTTTAAAGCCAATATCAAGACATCACGTGCAGCTCATTAAAATCATCCCGTACCCCTTGGCTAATCACTGACAGTCAAAACGGCTGTTCAACAGCTGTGCTATGAAGTGACCATTGAAGGTTCAAGTGACTATCCGTGACCGTTTTGTCTGACAGTGAGGACACTATTGTCCACAAATAAGTTCACACATTTACTATACGCAGTGTTATTGTTGATATTTAAAGGTTTCAAAGGTGGTAAGTTTCTTTTGTGTTTTCGGTCTTTTTGAAGTTGGTCAAAATGGTCAAATTTTTCGGTCAAAATGCCCATTTTGCACTGGCCTTTTTTTTTTTTTTTTTTTTTTTTTTTTTTGTATACAAGGTCGAGGCTCGTGAAAGAGCGAACATTAATCACACAGAAAGACAAACCGACACAAAAAACATATAACATAGGGAGCGGTAGACAAGATGGGGAGAGAGGGGGAAGGACACAAACACAACATTTGAGAGCAGGGACCGAGAGACATGGAGACATCGAGAGATCTGAGAGAGGGCGAGGGCTTTGGGGGGGGGGGGGGCGTGGGAAGGGGGCGGTGGGAGAGGTATAAAACATATGGACACTGCCAGGACTTCCAGGAAAGAAGTTGGAATTTCAAACAAGGTGGATCTGGGGTGAATTAGCGGGGGTAGAAAAGATCAAGGTTTTGGATGGGGGAAGATAAGAGATGGTGGTGAACAGCTGTTTTAAAGACCTGGAGGGAGGAGTGGGATTGAAGGGAGTGAGGGAGTTTGTTCCAGAGGCGGGAGAAAAGAGGAATGAAAGAGTGAAGGTGAGCAGAGAGCCGAGATTTCGGCAGTTTAACCATCAGAGGGTTGATGGCAGATCTTGTGCGACCTGTAGGAATATTTGGGGGACAGAGCACAGAGAGAGCTGGGGGTGCAAGGCCGGAGAGGAGTCGGTAGAAGACAGAAAGACCACCTACCTGCCTGCGGTGAGTGAGTGAAAGGCCCTCAGAGATAGCTTCATCGCGGGAGATTCCAATAATTCTGAAAGCTTTGGTTTCAACAGCGTGAAGCCGAGCTAGGTGTGAGGCAGGAGCACCGGCCCATAGGGGAGAACAGTATTCCATTGAGCTGCGGATGAAAGCCTTGTATGTGGTGAGGAGCTCAGGTGTGCCGAGGAAGGACTTCGCACGACGGAGGATGCCCAGTCGGCGACTGGCTTTGGAGGCCAGCTTGGAAATGTGGTTTTCCCAAGAAAGATCATGGCAGATAGTGAGACCCAAAATCTTGAGCGACAGAACTTCTTGGAGAGGATTGTTGAGAAAGTAGATGGGAGGGTTGTCCAGTCGATCTTTTCGGAGAGACATAGTAAGAGTGTGAGATTTGTCAGGATTGAAAGACATGTTCCACTTGTTTGACCAGTCTGTGATTTTGTCCAGGTCTTCAGAGAGTGAGGAGGCAGCAGACTGCCGATCTGAGGGAAGAGGAATGGAGCGGCAGAGAGTGGAGTCATCAGCAAAGAGATAGAGAGGATTTTCGAGAGAGTCAGAGAGATCATTGATGAAGACCAGAAAAAGCACGGGGCCCAGAACACTGCCTTGGGGAACTCCAGCCTGAACAGGAAGAGGAGATGAGAGAAACCCATTCAGGGCCACACGTTGACGACGACTAGAGAGGAAGTCCGCCAGCCATGCGTGGAGATTTCCATGGATACCAAAGGAGGAGAGTTTGGTGAGCAGAGCGGGGTGCCAGACCGTGTCGAAGGCACGTGATATGTCGAGGGAGACAGCTCTAATTTCCTGTTTGGCATTGAGGACCTCCATCCATTGTTGAGACAGCAGAAGCAGCATGTCCAGAGTAGAGTGACCTGGTCTGAAACCAAATTGATGATCAGAGATCAAGCCATTGGAGAAGAGGAAAGATTTCATATCCGAAGCAATGATGGATTCCATGACTTTGCTGATAATTGGGAGAAGGCTGATTGGTCTGTAGTTGCTAGGATCTGTTTTTGCACCTTTTTTGTGCAAAGCGGTGATGTTGGCTGATTTCCAAGCAGATGGCAGTTGACCTTGAGCAAAAGAGAGGGTGAAGAGAACAGAGAGAGGGTGAGATAGAGCAGCAGAGCAGGATTTTAGGACCCGTGGGCTGATGCCGTCGGGTCCAGTTGCAGAATCAGAGTCGAGGGTTGACAGAAACTTTTCCACCTTGTCAGGAGGAAAGGACACGGAGTCCAGGAGCAGCAGGGTACGACTGGGTATGGTGGGTACAGAGAGGGATGGGTTTGGGACACAAGATTTAGAGGCAAACACAGAGTTGAGGCATTCAGCTTTTTCACGTGCGGAGTCAGCTGTGTAGCCGTTTGAGGTAAGGGAGGGGATGGAGGGGGAACAAACACCAGAAACGGATTTGACCAGACGCCACCAGGATTTGGAAGAGGGAGACAGATAAGAGAGTTCGGTCTTGAGAACGGAGAGATATTGTTTCCTGGCTCTCCTGAGGGTGGACACACACTTGTTTTTAAAGCCAATATCAAGACATCACGTGCAGCTCATTAAAATCATCCCGTACCCCTTGGCTAATCACTGACAGTCAAAACGGCTGTTCAACAGCTGTGCTATGAAGTGACCATTGAAGGTTCAAGTGACCATCCGTGACCGTTTTGTCTGACAGCGAGGACACTATTGTCCACAAATAAGTTCACACATTTACTACACGCAGTGTTATTGTTGATATTTAAAGGTTTCAAAGGTGGTAAGTTTCTTTTGCGTTTCAGTATATATACTGATGATCGGGGAATCCGGATGGCATAGCAGTCATGAGATGTAATATAATAGATATTTTACTATCACATTGGATGTGATACGATGGATATTAGCTATGTTGCTTCTTGATCTAAATGTTAGTCCTTACATTTGAATGAAGGTTTTCGTGCAGTGCGCAAATGTATAGCCAAGTACCAAGTTACTATGTGGAAGAGCTTGAAGATTTAGAGCAGGCACTTGAGATACAGTAAGCCGTGATTGTGTCTGGCTTGACACCTTGGTGCTTTGCTATATTGGTAAGACATGCCAGAACTCAAATCTTGTGTAGTGGCAGGTGTTTTCCTTTTTTGCTTGGTTTGTTTGCTATTTGTTTTTAATACTCTAACAAAACGTGTTGTGACAATCTCACAGTTAGTTTGTGATGACTGGCGGACAGTGGGATGGTGCTGTGAATGGATTTGGGGATTTATTCTATTTTTGATATTACCTTGTAGTTTGTGGCTGTTTTTTTTTGCTTCTTTATGTTGTTAGTTATTACAGCAATGGCATATAGGCTTTTGAATAAAAATCCCTCAGAGAAAGGTAGGAAATAAAATAAATCTTTGACTTTCATATTTGATTTGAAAGATAAATGCAAAATTGGTTATTCAAATGATTGCTGCTTTTTATTATTTTTTTACAGTTTCACTTCTCTCTGTCTTTAATGCAAATTGTAATGAACCAATAATTGCATTGTGGTTTTGGAGGATATTCTTTCGATAAAATGAACATTAATCTTTGGGAAAGACCTTTGGGAAATTTGTTTTTCCGACAAATTGTCTTGGGTTCTTGGAAGACTACTTCTGCTTCTTTAACAGCTCCAATTATTCCCACCTATTTGTGGGGTCAACCGGGGGAACGTTTTTGTCTCAGGTCTTTCAGGAACTGACTGGTCAGGCCTCGCGTTAGGCTAAAGTGGCAGAAATGAGGAATTTTTGTTTTAGGTGCCGATGATAATGTGCTTCCTCTTCATCTAACATACTATGGGATATTTAACATCCACCATTGACCAGTACCGACAGATTGGTCATCCCGATTAATATCCATCCGATGGATGCCACGCACATTGTTGTATCATCCGACATACGAACCAGTCAGTTCAGTTCATAGCTGGGTCGAGATTCAAACTCGGCCTAGGAACCTCAGATAGCTAATACCTCTGGGCTATCCTTCCAACCCATGCTCCTGGAAAACATTCTATGCATATAGCATGCAGAACTAAGAGATTGCATGACATCAGTACACTTCATCATAAATTAGAAGTACGGTATATCAGTAGACAGTGGACAAAACAACACAGAATATGGGACATGAATGTGGATTCCCATCATTATCGGTCTGAAAAGAAGAACTCCAAATTGGCTTTTCCAAATTGTCTTGAGAATTTCCACCAAAACCTATCAAACGAGTTCGGTACATTGTGAAGATCAAGTATTGAAACATTTTGAAAATGTTTTGGACACAGTGCAGCCTTTGACATCCAATTTGTAAATAACAGCGCTCGGAAGACAAATTATATTCAAGTTCATCCAACGAATTAGTTAATTTCAAAATTTATGCCTTTCAGATGTGAAAAGAGAATATTTCAAAATAAACGCTTCAAGCACAACGTGTGATCATGCTTCCCGTATTTTGTGTGTTGGGCAAACACGCAATTTTCCATGCGAATAAATAGTGGGAGTGCTGCGGAGAACAATGCCATTTCAATCCAAATTACTTGCTTCAGTAATGGCCTTTTCAGTCCCGCATACACCATTTCTATGCTCTACTTTCTAAACATGTTGTACCTTTCAAGAGATGAACAGAACCCTGCTAAAAGGTGCTGTTACTGAATCGTCTTGTTAGTGTTCTGTATTCCTGTAGCCCAAGACAGATAGACCAGCATGTTCGGCATGATTCATAGCATGGGGTTCACGCAGCTGCACTTCCGGAAAAGCTGGAAGCATGCATTTACACATTTCATTACATTAGTGAACAAGACCATTGCATCTTTGTTACCCTAAAATTAGCTATTTGTATCTTGCTTCTGTATTTTTATTTTTCCAAGATGTTGAAATGCAAAATAATTATATATTTTTTTTATATCCTTTGTGCTCACCTGTATGCATTCATCATATTGCCATACTTCTTTGCAACCTCCTCACTTACCATACCATTCTTTGACGACATCCTTTCCCTTGTCGATGATGAGGTTTGCTGTGCTGGCATTCGTCCATATTGCCATATGTTTTGGGCCTGCATACCACAGTTTTGTGAAGCCCAGTGGGATCCAGTGGAACGGCCGGCCCATAAAAGCTGTGCAAGCATTTGGGCCAGATGTTCCTCTTGTTTTTGAGGAAGCATTTGGCCAGATTTTGTCACTACTGCTGATAATGTTATTTTGATATTTTCCTGAAGGCTGTGTGAACGAGGCAAGAGAATGCAAATGAATATGCATTTAAACCTGAAGTGCACAGAACTGGCTTCCGCTCTGTGCTATATAGTAAACCAACACATAGGGCTTTTTGCCAAATCGACTTTTCTTG
The DNA here is from genome assembly GCF_964187855.1 of Myxine glutinosa. Taxonomy (NCBI): domain Eukaryota; kingdom Metazoa; phylum Chordata; class Myxini; order Myxiniformes; family Myxinidae; genus Myxine; species Myxine glutinosa. The sequence goes on from NC_136261.1 coordinate 166,506,955, forward strand.
TAGGAAATGGTACTTGCTTCACATGTAGACACATGTACATGCATATAGCAGATTTTCATGAATGTTGTGTTGAAGCCTAGGATTTGGCCACAGGTGCAGTCATGTGAAAATGAAATTAGTTTTGATAGCGACTGATTTTTATGTTTCGTGCATTTTAACTACTAGAAACGGTACCCGCCCTAGGGGCGGGGCTTCATTGGGAGGTCCAAATGAAAAGGCAAAATATCAGAAATTTAAAGCTTTTTTATATTTTAAACGATTTATATAAACATCCGTTAAATCATATCACACACAAATCATCAAAATCTAAACAGTATTTGTAGAATTTCAATAAAAGCCACATCACTGTTCATATCGGTAAATATTATTCCATCGTATTTGGAAAAACTGGGTAATTGGAAAATTGGAAATTGGAAAAATTGGGGAAAAAATTGGAAAAACAATCTAGCCTATTTTACTCAAGGGGGTCTCAGGATTACCCACCCAAAATTTTGTTGCGATCGGTTCAGCCATTTTGCGGTACCTGGGAACAGACGGACGGACAGACATTTGGTGAATTATAGTAAGATGCATCTAAAGAGTGTTTGTGTCTAAGGGAATGCTTTCATTTGCCTGCATTTTTGTTTGTGTCTGCATTTCATTTGCTGCTCAAATATGCACATAGACATTGAAGTTTATTCAACAACTGAAATGCTCCCGCTCCTAAAAAGACCGTGTCAGGCAATAATCCATTCCCATTATTCCCAAGTCATTGACAGAGCAACGGGCCGTTCGTTGGTTAATTTACCTGACCTGTGTGCTTGTTAACATGCTAATTTCCAGCCGATCGAGCCTTGGGCCTGTTGGTAAGACTCTGGCAGCATGAAGGAAACGTATCAAGCATAATAATGAATGAATGAATGAATGATCGTTTTAAGGCCAATTTTCCCCACTAAAGCAGGGGTTAGCCATCAAGCATAATAATGCAAAATATTATTCATAAAACATAATAATATCATAATATTGTGTACCTGTTTTGCAGGCAGTAGCTGCCGGCTCATCTACTGACTTCAACCAGACTGGCCTTCACCTCTCTCACTGCTCCTCGTGGGATTGCGGTCTTAGCCCGGCATGGCTCAGACTGGATACCATAACGTTTTCTTTCACGTTTACTTGGTGATCATTTTCATCTGCTTGTTCCACTTCAGCAATGCTTCCAGTAAGTGATCAGCGCTATGACATTCATTGCTGAATGCAAACATGATGCATACACTGAGGACGATACAGGAATGTGTGTTCAATAACACGTGATTAACCCAGGGGGCTATTCTTTTTTTACCGCCTAAAACCAACACCCCGAGTGCAACCACCGGTTTTCAACTCATTCCGTCCAGCGATTTAGGAATGCATAGAAATCAAGTCAAGAAAACACACAATCACACTTGAACACGTAAGCATATAAACAGATAGTTCTCGAATTGTGTATAGTATGAACGATGTGTATGTTGACTAATTCTTCGCTGATCAGTGTTTTGTCATTTAATTTGGTTTCCTGGTATAATTATCTAAATGTGCAGAATAAGTCAATAATTGAGAAAGGTCATTGCACTGGCATTTAAAGTGGGTTGGCCTTCAACCAGTATAGAGTTTTTATACTTGCGAACATTGAAAAGAAAGTTGATGCGTGTATGTACCGAGGAAAGCCACTTCTTGAACGGACTTTTTGAAAAAGCTCCATCATCACGCTCTCGTGCTCGGCGGATGAAGAAGAACATTTTCAAAAAGTCATTTGTACCATTTGCAATTCAAATGCTAAATTCTAATTCTTAGCCATTTTGCTGTTTAGTCCATCTTCCATATATTTCACCCTGTTTTCTTATTCTTTTGATGATTTATGTTTTTTCATGATGTTTGAACTTAGTGTCACCAAATATGAATTTCCCTGGATATGGGACAATAAAGATTATCATTATATGAATCATTCACAGATGGATTTTTAGTTTTAAAAGATCCTTGGGTGGAAGAAAAACCCACCCTGTGGCATCTGCAGCCTTGTGCAGTTTTTGTTTTTATTTATCATACAGAACTTGATTAAAAACTCATTTTTTGAGCAATGTTGGCAAATCATTAACAAAAAAAAAATAACCACCTTTAGAGGCCATTTTTCCCCGCAAAGTGGGGGTTGGCCTTTTTCGGGAACCGTGGTTGTTGTTTTTTGGTCCCCTTTTTGAAGCAATGTTTTACGGCTGGATGCCCTTCCTGCCGCCAACCCTTTTTGTCGCCTTTATACGACAAGCAGGGAATTACCAGTGAACTGGTACTCAATTTGCCGACCTCGGAAGGAATGAACAGGCTGAGTCAACCCCCCTGGCGTTAATTCAGCGATCGACCGGGATTCGAACCCAGGATCCTAGGTCATCCTAAGCTGGCACCCTAGCCGCTAGCCCAACACCAGGGATTTGTTGGCAAATCATTGATAAAACCTATTATTATTTGGACATACAGTGCATTCAGAAAGTATTCAGACCCCTTCACTTTTTTCACATTTTGTTATGTTGCAGCCTTATGCTGAAATCGTTTAAATTCATTTTTTCCCTCTTCAATCTACACTCAATACCCCATAGTGACAAAGACAAATTCAGGATTTTAGAAAGTTTTGCAAATTTATTAAAAATAAAAAACTGAAATATCACATTTACATAAGTATTCAGACCCTTTGCTATGACACTTGAAATTTAGCTCAGGTGCTTCCCATTTCTCTTGATCATCTTTGAGATGTTTCTGCACCTTAATTGGAGTCCACCTGTGGTAAATTCAATTGATTGGACATGATTTGGAAAGGCAAACATACACCTGCCTTTAGCTCTTTCACGAGCCTCGATTCAGTATACAAAAAAAAAGAAGAAAAAAAAAGGTCTCACAGCTGACAATGCACATCAGAGCAAAAACCAAGCCATGAGGTCGAAGGAACTGCCTGCAGAGCTCAGATACAGGATTGTGTCGAGGCACAGATCTGGGGAAGCCGACAAAAAAAATTCTGCTGCATTGAAGGTTCCTAAGAGCACAGTGGCCTCCATAATTATTAAATCGAAGAAGTTTGGAACAACCAGGACTCTTCCTAGAGCTGGCCGCCCGGCCAAACTGAGCAATTGGGGGAGAAGTGCTTTGGTAATAGAAGTGACCAAGAACCCGATGGTCAGTCTGGCTGAGCTCCAGAGATCCTGTGTGGAGATGGGAGAAACTTCCAGAAGGACAACCATCACTGCAACACTCCACCAATCTGGGCTTTATGGCAGAGTGGCCAGGCGAAAGCCTCTCCTCAGTGAAACACACATGAAAGCCCGCTTGGAGTTTGCAAAAAAGTACCTAAAGGACCCTCAGACTGTGAGAGCATGATTCTGTGGGCTTTCTTGTGTCTTTCAAAGAGGAGAGGATTCCGTCTGGCCACTCTGCCATAAAGCCCAGTTTGATGGAGTGTTGCAGTGATGGTTGTCCTTCTGGAAGTTTCTCCCATCTCCACACAGGATCTCTGGAGCTCAGCCAGACTGACCATCGGGTTATTGGTCACCTCTCTTACCAAGGTCCTTCTCCCCCTATTGCTCAGTTTGGCCGGGCGGCCAGCTCTAGGTAGAGTCCTGGTTGTTCCAAACTTCTTCCATTTAAGAATTATGGACGCCACTGTGCTCTTAGGAACCTTCAATGCAGCAGAATTTTTTTTGTCGGCTTCCCCAGATCTGTGCCTCGACACAATCCTGTATCTGAGCTCTGCAGGCAGTTCCTTCGACCTCATGGCTTGGTTTTTGCTCTGATATGCATAGTCAGCTGTGAGACCTTATATAGGCAGGTGTATGTTTGCCTTTCCAAATCATGTCCAATCAATTGAATTTACCACAGGTGGACTCCAATTAAGGTGCAGAAACATCTCAAAGATGATCAAGAGAAATGGGAGGCACCTGAGCTAAATTTCAAGTGTCATAGCAAAGGGTCTGAATACTTATGTAAATGTGATATTTCAGTTTTTTTATTTTAATAAATTTGCAAAGCTTTCTAAAATCCTGTTTTCTCTTTGTCATTTTGGGGTATTGAGTGTAGATTGATGAGGGAAAAAATGAATTTAAACGATTTCAGCATAAGGCTGCAACATAACAAAATGTGAAAAAAGTGAAGGGGTCTGAATACTTTCTGAATGCACTGTATATGGGCTGAACTGTGGCTCATTGTGGCTTGGGGGTGTTTCATCAACTGTTTGATATTTGCCTGGTTGTTGCAAAATCCTCTCATAATTATTACCGACTCGTTAACCCAATATTTCGCTATTTTCAACAAATGAACATTCAGAGTGCTTTACTTAATATCACACTCAGTGCAGTAATGGTTAGAGATTCTGTTCTCAGTCTGGAGGACGGCGGGTCAAACCTGACCCTGGCTGAGTCGTACTCAAATATTTTAACAATTGTATGTTATGTTTATTTGCTTGACGCTCAGCACTTAAAAACGATAGAGCAAGGACCATAAGTAGTCAACCATTGTGCAGGTTTGATGGGCCGAATGGCTTCCTCCTACATTGAAGTTCCTTGGATGGGAACTCGTATTAATATTTTGTCTACCTGTCCAGACTCAGTAATAATGGGAATTGCCAAAGGCCAAATGTCGAACTGTCCAACACTATATTTGTATTCACATTGCGGCTGCCGGCGAAGCGTGTGAGTATTGCGATGATCCAAAGACTTTAAAATGGTATTTGCTGCTTTCTTCTTCTTCTTTATGTTGAAGGCTCCAGTCACAGACGATATAGTCCTCATGGAGGCCAGGCCTTAAATAAAATAACCACATTGATAAATGTGAGGAATGAGAAATAAAAGAGAGAATGTAAAGTTAAGGAGTGAAAATGAGTAAGAAAAGTAAATGATGAAAAGTGTATGATGTTTGTTTGCAGCCTTATGTCCCATTGGGACAAAGAGGATAAGTAAGTAAGTAAGTATGACAATTGTTTGCAAGAAAGAGAGATTGAAGCTAGGCCGGTAGCTATAGTTTGAGTGAGACAGAAAGTACGACCAAAAATCTTGACACGGAGAGTGTAAGATGGTTCCGGGCACCACTTTAACAATCCTAAGTCCGAACGGTAGTACTACCCTGAGCGGTTGCTGTCTACAACCTACTACCTAAAAAACCGGTTCAACCAGACGGGTGTTTTTTTGGAGACACCATCTCCTTACTGGATGGTCGTTGGCTCCCAAAGGAAGCTCATCCACTCTTTAACAGGTATTGTTTGTAGTCCTGCAGGGTGTCACAGTCACCCTCCCCACTAGTAAGCCAGTGAGGGTAGTCGGTTTAGTCATCGACAACCTGACCAAGCTTCCTTACTTGATTCCTAGAAAAAGGAATAGAAAAGGATAGAGGATAGAGCATGGAAAACCCACTTGATAATAAGGATAGAGTACGGACAAACCAACATAGGTTGCAAACATTGCGCAGACTGATTGGCCAATGGCCTCTTCTTACATTGAACCTCCTTATAGTTCCTTCCGCTGGAACTTGTATCATTACTACCAGCAGCTGTGACCAAGGATTATAAACATCTGCCACTAACCAGCGATATAAGGTCAATTGCAGAAGCCAGAGTAAACGAGATGACTGTAGAGCAAAAAGCGATAGTTTTTAGAAAGGTTACCAACAAAGCTGCATGATCAAATATTAATGTACACCATAACTTAAGCTGATTGGCCAATTTTTTTTGGCACCCATTACCTGCCCATGCCCATTACCTGGGCAAGTATACAACATTTGGGGAAAATTGGCCAATCAGTTTTTGATCTTGAAGTCAGAGGTCATTGATAGTAAAATCGATACATGAATACCAAAAATTACAAATTATAATACTGTATTAGAAACTAAAACTGCCGTTGTAATAACAGAATGGAATAAATTTGCTGTCTATATCTTTTGGGAACGTCCATGCAGTTATTTAACTTCTAAAATTTACATCAACTCACAAAAAAAACATTAATTATTAAAAGACAAACATGGTGGCGTGATTCAGCACCTCCCTCGAGTGCATTCTAATTTATATATTGGTTTGCGGGATTTGTTGTCTGCGAGATATTTTACAACCAGGAATGCATACAGGCACATGGCACAGCTTCTGTTTTATTGGCCCTTTTGCGAAAGTGCATGCTCCACGATTCAGCACCCCACCGATGTCTTGTCAGCGGAATGGCATTTCGTACTTAGATTTGTTTCTGCAAGGATTCAAATATATTTAAGCACACGAGCTTGGAGGCAAGAATCCAGGCAATCGACTTTCTTGCCACTGTAATATAAAGACAACGTGGTCGTATGAGTTAATTTGCAAACGTGCACTGGAGCAGGTGTAACTGATATATGCTCTGTCTCCGTGATACAGGTGGAAGGTAGTGTGGCAACCAGAGCACAAATTTTGACGATGCCATGTGACTCGTTTAATTTGACGGGGAGTTTGCTTTGGTTGCTGAAGCTTTGGGTAATGGCAGGAATGATATACTTTATTGAATAATTTTTATTGGTGGAATGTGGCTTTTAATTTAAAATTTATTCTGCATTTCATAATCTTTGTAAGAGTGAAAATTAGGTTGAAGCTCCATTGTGTTTCACAGTATTGAAATCTTGCACAAGGTTAAATTACCTATACTGGGTGCAGCTGGTTTGTCATAGCCTGCAATGTTTTCCTTTCAGATTTAATGTCCCCATATATTACTATAAGCGTCGCAGGATGCATCTGGTATTTTCACTGTGGGATATTTTGCAGCAGTCGCCAAAAGCTGGAACGAAATTGTCGTTGTCCGGGATATTTTATCAGGCCACAGGTAGTTGAAGGTGCTTGTGCTTCCTGCCAGTTCCAAGGTCAGATTTTCACATTGTTGCAGCCGAGAAGACCTGCACCATGATTAATGGCCATATGTCAGAAGAGATTTATTAATTCAGATGCAAGACTATAACCTCAGCTGAGGGGGGTGGGGAGGGACGTTAATTACTGGTGATAAAGAAGATGAAGTGGCGTCATTTTCTGGGGACATGACCTCAAGCTTAGGCGCCCTGTGGCACGTCACCATCTTTTGCCTCCACCAGTGATGTCGTGCCAGTTCATTCTGTCTTACTATGGGACTGACTCTTTTAGTCTCGCTGTTGACACTTGCCCGAGGCCTTCCCCTTTAGGATGAGATGAACATGAGTGGGCTTGCCATAAGTTACCAAAGCCTACAAATCCCTGATCGTCTCTTCTCACGACTTCCAGGCGGCCAGGAAATTCGGTTGCCCCATGGTTTCATAATTAATTTGCAGTTGTCTTTATCTCTCAGATTGCTTATCTTCCTCTGCAGTGTCAGATGTTCACAGGAAGTGACCTTTACAAAGATTCAGCCAGCAACAAAACCCAATAATTTAAGTGCACAATTTTAACAAACCTGCCAGAGTTTTGTGGATTTTATATTTCCTTTGTAAGTGTGATTAGCCTGGTGTTGGCTTAGCGGTTAGGGTGCCGGCTTGGGATCCAAGGATCCTGGGTTCGAATCCTGGTCGATCGCTGAATTAACGCCAGGGGGGTTGACTCGGCCTGTCATCCTTCCGAGGTCGGCAAATTGAGTACCAGCTTGCTGGGATGAATGATCCCGGTGTGTACCCCAATTTAGAATAGGTACACCGTATCCCTGCGTGTCATAAGAGCGACCAAGGGTTGGCGTCAGGAAGGGCATCCGGCCATAAAACATTGCCTCAAACAGGGAACCATGATTGTCATGGGGCCCGCAAGGCCAACCCCCGCTCCAGCGGGGAAAATGGCCTTAAAACGATCATTCATTCATTCATTCTTTGTGTGTGTGATTGTGTATTACGTTTAGTAAGTCTTTGATTGCATACGTCCATATATTTATTTTGTTTCTATATTTGTTTGGCTCACAATGTGTATCCTCATTATGGAATCATTTTATATTTATAACTATATTACAAATTAAATCAAATTCTGTTATTTGTACCTTCTATGTAATTAAACGTGGATTAAATTTAGTTCATATGTAGAAAGTAAGGTGTGTGTGTGTGTGTGTGTGTGTGTGTGTGTGTGTGTGTGTGTGTGTGTGTGTGTGTGTTTGTGCATGCACACATGTCTTTCTTTCTTTTCTGTAATACTGTAGGATCATTATTTTTCTGGAGAATTTCATAGAATAATCCAAGTTAAACGAGCTACAGATTTCCGATGTGTTTCTCTCCACATTGTTACCTCCGCCACCAAATGTGGATGGAAGTCATTTTTTCACCCCTGTCTGTTTTTCTGTTTGGCTGTTTGTGTGTCTGTGTTTGTGAATAAGATATCCCAAAAAGTTGTGGACGGATTTGGATGAAATTTTGTGTATAGGTTTGGAATATGACACTGACAAAATTATTACATTTTGGTGAACATCCAGAACTGGATATGGATCTGAGAATGTTAAATTTTTTAAAAAGTGATTCTTCACCATTGAGTGATAGAGATAAAACCGATATATCGCATGATATCTCAAAAAGTTATTGACGGTTTCAAACAAAACTTGCTGGACAGATTGTGTGTGCCAAGGACAAATCGATTCGATTTTGGTGAAGATCCGAATCCGGATCTGGATACGAGAATTAAAAAAAATGTTTTTTTTGAAAGTGATGCTTCACCATTATATAGTTACTAGCGGGGTCACCCGTGGGAATCCCACGGGTGACCCCGCAAGTTTGCATTGACGTTCGTCGATGGACTCGTTCGCCCGTCTCATTCGTTTTCTTGCTGCATCCTGTTCAAGTCTGCGTTCTTCATCGATCGTCTCATTCATTTTGGAAATAGAAGTTTCCACGCAGCGCATGAAATGTCACGATCCTCAAGAGGAATTTGTCTCGTAATCATCAAATGATAAATGGCAAGTAAATTATATTGTGGAAAATTAAAGATTTCAAATAAACCTATTTAAAGTGTATTCGCACATAACTAATTTTAAAAAACGAAGAAATATCTCTCGGTAATTTCCTGAAACATATTTTACTTCCGGCTAATAATGTTGAATTAAATAAAAACGAAGAAATATATGTCGGCATCATTGTTAACGTTTTTGTGACGACTGTCATCAAACGAAAAAGTAATATATCTTAACGGAAAAGCAAAAGCGAATTTTTAATATATATCGACACGTTGCCGTCGGTGTCATGTTGGGCGGTGTATGATACACCATGACGCGATTTTTAAAAATATATCTCTGCATTTTCCCGCGTGTGTGGAATGTTCTCAATTATTGCTGACACCGAGTCCAAAACCATCGATAAAAATGAAATCATATGGTGAGTTAGATTGGAGATAAAGGCGTGAGAGAGACTCAATGGCCTTGAAGTTGAAGTTACAGGCGTTTGAGAATTCATTTCGTTCTATAAACGGCAACTTTCATTGGATTTCCTTCCCGTTTTTTTTCAACCGAGTCGAAAACTATGTTAGCGACTGTGAAAAATGAAATGATATATCGAATTTTTAATATGTATCGACACGTTGCCGTCGGTGTCATGTTAGGCGGTGTATGATACACCATGACGCGATTTTAAAAAATATATCTGCATTTTCCCGCGTGTGTGGAATGTTCTCAATTATTGCTGACACCGACTCTAAAACCATCGATAAAAATGAAATCATATGGTGAGTTAGATTGGAGATAAAGGCGTGAGAGAGACTCAATGGCCTTGAAGTTACAGGCATTTGAGAATTCATTTCGTTCTATAAACGGCAACTTTCATCGGATTTTCTTCTCGTTTTTTTTCAACCGAGTCTAAAACTATGTTAGCGACTGTGAAAAATGAAATGATATATCGAATTTAAAATAGATATCGACACATTGCCGTCGGTGTCATGTTGGGCGGTGTATGATACACCATGACGCGATTTTAAAAAATATATCTCTGCATTTTCCCGCGTGTGTGGAATGTTTGTGGAAAATTAAAGATTTCAAATAAACCTATTTAAAGTGTATGCGCACATAACTAATAAAAAAAACGAAGAAATATCTCGGTAATTTCCTGAAACATATTTTACTTCCGGCTAATATGTTGAATGAAATAAAAACGAAGAAATATATGTCGGCATCATTGTTGACGTTTTTGTGACGACTATCATCAAACGAAATAGTAATATATCATAACGGAAAAGCAAAAGCGAATTTTTAATATATATCGACACATTGCCGGCGGTGTCATGTTGGGCGGTGTATGATACACCATGACGCGATTTTAAAAAATATATCTCTGCATTTTCCCGCGTGTGTGGATTGTTCTCAATTATTGCTGACACCGAGTCTAAAAGTAAAACCATCGATAAAAATGAAATCATATGGTGAGTTAGATTGGAGATAAAGGCGTGAGAGAGACTCAATGGCCTTGAAGTTACAGGCCTTTGAGAATTCATTTCGTTCTATAAACGGCAACTTTCATCGGATTTTCTTCCCGTTTTTTTTCAACCGAGTCTAAAACTATGTTAGCGACTGTGAAAAATGAAATGATTTATCGAATTTGATTTGAAATAAAACTGGGGGAGAGCAAGACACCACGGGCCTACAAAACAGGACTCAAAGCTATGCGAGTTAATAAAATGGTGGATATTTGTTTATAGCCACTCCCAGAATGGGTGGAGCTATGGGTGGAGCTACTCTGCAAACCGAGTAAGCCACACCCCGGACAGACACCCAACAGATAGACAGACAGACAGACAGAATCATCTACGGCTATTATAATATAGATATGGCTAAAACTGATATGTAGCATGATATTTCTAAAATTTGTACACGGATTCAGACGAAATTTGGTGGAGAGCTTTGGTATGTGACACAGACTAAATTATTAGATTTTGATTTAGATCTGGATCTGGATCTGAGAAATCTCGAAAGGTTATTAACGGTTTGGGACTAAACTTGCTGGATAGATTTTTGCGTGTCCCAAGGACAAATGGATTTGATTTTGGTGAAGATCCGAAGCCGGATCTGGATACGAGAAATTTTTATAATTCTCCTAAGTGATTCTTCACCATTAAGTGATAGGGCCAAAAACGATATATAGCATGATATTTAAAAAGTTGTGGATGACTTATGACAAAACTTGGTGGATGAGTTGTGGGGTCAGTGACAAGAACAAGCCAATTTTGGTTCAGGTCCAAATCCAGATATGACCTATCAGTGGGATACAAAATGTAAAATGTTCAACCTGGCGGAGGTTTGCTCCCTACCGAGTGCCGTTATAATTGGACACTGAGCTGGTCTTGGAATTATTTCTGAAAATAACTGGACTATTCAAGCAGAGCACCACCAAAATGTTTATGTCCCTTTGCACCAAGTAATTAGATCACTTTCAGTTCAAGTTCAGTGTCATTTTTAGCCGCGTCACAGACGCTGCTCATAGAGTGCCCTCTGTTGTTGTTGTTGTTGTTGTTCTTCTTCTTCTTCTTGTTCTTCTTGTTCTTGCAGAGAAGACAAAACCTCAAAGCTCCACCCATTCTGGGAACCATAGCTCCACCCATTCTGGGAGAGCCTTCATATAAACAAATATCCACCATTTTATTAACTCGCATAGCTTTGAGGCCTGTTTTGTAGGCCCGTGGTGTCTTCCTCTCTCACACAGTTTTATTTCAAATCAAATTCGATATATCATTTCATTTTTCACAGTCGCTAACATAGTTTTAGACTCGGTTGAAAAAAAACTGGTAGAAAATCCGATGAAAGTTGCCCTTTATAGAACGAAATGAATTCTCAAAGGCCTGTAACTTCACGTCCATTGAGATATATATTTTTTAAATCGCGGCATGGTCAGTCATACACCGCCCGAAATAAGAGATGGGAAAATGCCGAGATATATTAAAAATTCGTCCATTTGATGACAATCGTCACGATGAAATATTTAATTTATATGTCGTCACAATAATGTGGAGAGAGGAGCATAGCTTCGTTCACGTGTCGCCACACACGGGAAATTGCCGAGATATATATTGTTTAAATCGCGGCATGGTCAGTCATACACCGCCCGAAATAACAGACGGGAAAATGCCGAGATATATTAAAAATTCGTCGCCACACACGGGAAATTGCCGAGATATATTTTCACTTTGCACAAAAATAACATCAAGTAATCGAATCAATAGGAATGTCCTGTGCCTATAACATCGACGTTATAGGCACAGCTGCATCTAGGCATTGTGTAACATCGACGCGGCTTTTGTTTTAATTAAAACTTTTTGTACTTGTTTTCTATGAACCACCAGATAATGTTCTTAAATTCAAAATAAACTAAAACATTTTTCTTACAATACGTAATAAATGTACTCACCTCTCACAGTCACAAATATGATTTGCTGTACAAAGTGTTAAAATATTTGTAGCTTTTGCTCCACAAATAAATAGTAGTAGTCGGGCCTACCCGTCATTTCGCTGTCAGATTTATATGAAAGACAGCATGCTGTACTCCACAACCATATTGCATGTCCATTTGTGAGTGTCAATGAGGATGTAAAATGAAGTAAAACAAACAAAAAAGGATATTTTATAACGTGTAATTGTTGTCATGGTTGTTGTTGTTGTTGGTGTGCTCCATCACTGTGAACTTTTATATATTTTTCTATTGCTTTGAGAAGTATTGAGCAATGCTGGGATGCACGAGGGGGTCACTCGGACCCGTCACTCTACCCCCAACCCTGAAGCCACCAGCCATGGGTAACTCCATGTCCAGACGGGTTGCTAAGCAAACGCAGAAGCCGGTTAATGCAATTAAATCTAACAGGGTCCTGCACCTAGCGTCACATTACCTTATTCTATGATTTAATTACTTTAACTGGGGCACCGCACCCTCAATGTCCCACCTGTCTACTTAGTTATGGACAAGCGTAACTGTGGGTGGGGTGTTAGCTATCTCGGACATTAGCGTTAGCTATCTCAGACAAGGACATTATTCGAAAGCACATATTCACAAGTGTTTATTCACAAAGCAGTCAAAGACAGTATGAGAAAAGACTTACCCTTAGCACATAAAAAAGATCCCCCTAAAAAAATCTTAATTATCTACAAAGCAAGTGCACTGCATTCATCTGGGAAAAGTAGAGAGGAAAAAGAGGTTAGAGGCAGTGCTAGGCTTAGGTGCAGCCTCTGTCTTACCCTGTGCAAACAGGCGGGCCTACACAGATCCCAAAATGGAGAGAAGGTCAGCGAGGTGGTGTGTGTGTGTGTCACGTCCAGGGAGACTTCGAGCATATGTGGCAGAAGCTTGAGAGGAAATGGTGTGAGTTGCGAAACAGTGCCTCGCCAACGTGGTGATGGCGGTAAATCGTGGTAGATCGTTTATAATCGTTGAGGCATTTTTGCATCTCAAGTAGACAAATTAGGGGTTCTTAGAGAAAGCCAGAAAATATCATATGAGTCAGTATAGAGCCACTGCTGTGCGCCGAGGACCTCGTGGCGTCATGCCTTTCCCCATGCTCGTCTAGCCCAGTATGGCCCACCTCAGGCCAGCACAACTTGGCTCAGGCTAACACAGCTTGTGCCAGGTCAGCACAACTTAGTTCGACCCAGCAGGTCGTCCCTTGAACAGGCAGGGGACCTTCCCCCTTGGGCAGTTTTTCCTCCACAATATCCCAGCACACATAACAGCAGCAGTGAACAGCTCCGTCACTTTGGCTTATATCTCTTCAGGGCCATGTGTGGCCTCGGGGTGCAGAGTTCACGTGAGAACACTGACTGAGCAGGTTGGAAAGGTTTTTGTTGGGTTTGGGCTCCAGGAGGGCAAGGGTTGCCACCTGTCTCTGACTCTGCACGGGATGTTCTCATTGGCTCACGCTTACCAACTCTGGACAGCAGTGGCATTCCAGTTGAGAGTTCTCGAGCAACCGAGTACGATGCAGCAGCTTTCCTTTCTAACGGTGGTAATGATTTGTAGTGTGCGTGCAGTGTGCTTATTGCATTGCATGGTTAATTCATGCTGTGGGACGGATGCTCGGAGGGTAGGGGGGGGGGCAAGGAAAGGGGGACGGGAATTCAGATGGGTTTGACAACAGAAGGGATTTAAATGAAATAAGGTTCTTTAACCAGTACGGGGCTCATGAGGTGAAGGCCGAAGGCTTTTTTTGAAGAACAGAGAATGGAGGATAGGGAGCGAAAGGATGAGAAATTTGGGATGGGTGGATGGATGGCCAGGTGGATTTCATGGATGGAAAGATTGATTGATGGAAAGATTTGTGAATGGAAAGATTTGAAGCATATAGAGGGGAAAAGCCCACACAATGCATTTTCCCATCCCTTGTTACGAAGGGATGGGAGCTGACAAAGCACACATACTACTGAAATATCTCACTACAATTTCTTACGTGGTGGATGCAACTCCCCAGTGGTCCTTTTCCATAACCGCAACACTAGTTTTGGGTGCTCCTCTTGTGACCTTCTAAAGGGTTCCTGCTGCCATAAAATAATAAATGTTATCATTGGAACTGCTACATTAAGCTCCCAATCCCACGTCTTCTTCCGCAATCCTGGAAATACATGCTTTTAAAACAGGCATTTTTATGAATAAACGAACATAAATTATATTCCAAGTAAATCAATTATTAGCTTTCCAATCGTACCATTTTTATTATTCTACGACAGGAGGAACCGCTCCAAGCTCGTGATCAAGCTTCTTCTTCATTATTACCTGAACTACGGGCTTTTAAACCAGGCACCTTTATGATTAAATTGACACAAATTTTTGTTCCAAGTAAATCCATGATTAGCTTTCCAAACAAGTAAATCAATGAGTAGCTTTCCAAACAAGTAAATAGCTTTTTAGCTTTCCAACGGACCACTTTTGCAATTCTACAATATGTCACACACACACACACACACACACACACACACACACACACACACACACACACACACACACACACACACACACACACACACACACACACACACACACACACGTTTCTCCTTTCAGCAATAGGTTTTGCAAAGCTGAATAGGGTTATCCTTTGAGATAGGTGAATGGATAAACTTTTCAGGGCACTGGAATTTTAGAAGCAATAAATTGTAGAGATTAAAAAGGGTAAAGGAGAAGAACTGGATATTTTTATCGAGATGAAATATTACTTTGATTGAAATAAAGGTCAATAAATGAGATACTTATGAGATGTATGGAAAATTAATGATTACTGAAACAATAGGGGTGTGGTTCTGTTAGCAAGTGGCTTGCTTGATTCAAGACACTCAAGCAAGCACTCCAACGGAATGGAGTCCTCGGCACCGTTTTACAACATGGCGGTCTCCATGTAAATAATGCTATCATGGAACGCAAGCATATGCTGTCCGGGCTGTCGTTTTCAATTTTACTCCATCCTCTTTTGACTACATCCCCAAACACAATTATTTTTAGTGCGTGCAGTGAGGGAAAGAAAGATAAAGAAATGGGTAGTCAGAAGGAGGAACCACCCGCTAAGCTTTTATAGAGAGCTTTGTAAGCGAACCTCTATGCCAATTGCATGTATATGTAAATCCATTCAAAATTTTATGTAAATCCATTCAAAAGTTCACTTTCATTTAAAATTTCACAAAAAAAAAATTTCAAATTTTTCCCCATTCCCTTGGGAACAAAATTTCATGTTGTCATTTGAAATGTCCCTTCCATGATCCGCCATCTTGTCCCTTCCATGATCCGCCATCTTGTCCCTTCCATGATCGCCATCTTGCTCACGTGATCTTGCTTTGGTCTGGCGCGACCGATAAATTATTTTCACCTGGTGATTAAAATCAATAAATTACAATACAGTACTGTACAGAACGGATTTTGAATTCGAAACCGCTCATCATTTACGCCAGCTACACCGACTTCATTTAAGCCAGGTACACCGATTTCAGTTTTCCGCCAGCTACACCGACTTCAGTTTTCCGCCAGCTACACCGACTTCATTTAAGCCAGGTACACCGATTTCAGTACGTACCTGCCAGTCGGACCTACGTACTTGGTCCAGTCGACTAGAAGTCTAGACTATATAGCCTACAGTAGGTAAGTCCTGCATTCTATCCCAATCTATCCATTATATAAAATTAATTTGAATTTTAATTCTAAGCCCAAGATCAAACAACCTAGCCTAGCTAGGCCTCGGCCTACAGATGTCTGCGAGGGCTGCGTACTCGATCGACTGACCATTGTCGACGAAGCTCTCACTCTATGCAATGCGTATTCATATTATGGACCTACCACTGTGCATTTTGGGGAGGGGATTTGCATGTTTGTAGATGTTGAAGAAATAGGATGAAAATAGAGGTACCAATAAAAGTATGAAATGCACATTTCAATAATATGAGCATAATACCTACCGTCTGGTTGGGTGGAGATTGGGTATTACTTTCTGAAAAAAGCATAGTCTGTATATTGCAAGAAGTCTCTTTTGATGTTTATGTGATGTGTGTAAAGGTGTCTAAAAGGTATGAAGGGGTCTAAGGAGTGTAAAGGGTCAAAAGGGTCTTACGAGGTATAAGGGTCTATGGATAGTAATGGGTCTAAAGGGGTCTGAAGTCTCCAAGGGGTATAAAAAAAAAAACACCTTTAGAGGCCATTTTTCCCCGCAAAGCGGGGGTTGGCCTTCTTCGAGCATCGTGGTTGTTGTTGTTTTTTGGTCCCCTTTTTGAAGCAATGTTTTACGGCCGGATGCCCTTCCTGCCGCCAACCCTTTTTGTCGCCTTTTACGACAAGCAGGGAATTACCAGTGAACTGTTACTCAATTAGCCGACCTCGGAAGGATGACAGGCTGAGTCAACCCCCCTGGCGTTAATTCAGCGATCGACCGGGATTCGAACCCAGGATCCTAGGTATCCTAAGCTGTCACCCTAGCCGCTAGCCCAACACCAGGGTAGCCTAGAGTCCCTGTATAAAGAGAGTTGCGCCATGCGCTGACCCGAGATTTCTGGGCACGTGATTTCGTGGCGCCATTTTGTGTCTAACTTCACCGTGCGTGAACGTCAGCTTGGTACGGGAATGTTGTTTATTGCCAAACAAAATGACTGGTTGTTCTGCTTTTGGTTGTTCAAACCAATCTGGGAAATATAAGATGTATAGATTTCCAAGTGATAAAGTCAGAAGACAAATTTGGGAAGCGAAAGTCAGACGAAAGAGCTGGAAAGCGATCGACTCCTCGAGACTCTACCAGGTAGGTCCACGCCGCTTGATGATCGATGTTCAAAAGCAATTCTATCTGCTCGGTTTTTTTTTGGTTGTCTGTCCGTTGAAAACCCTTTTAAAGGGAAGTGATTTGTGTTTGTTTATAATCTTCAAGGAGCTGACCAAAAATGCATTTCCGTGGGAAGAACCCTGCTCAATTTTTTTCGGGTAGTCCTAGCGGACCGCATATTGTCATTGATTGATGAAATGTCCCGGTACAGTGACATTGCCTGGTCTGCGGTTGGGTAGTCTGCGGGCAATGTCACTGTACTTTTTCAGAGGGAATTAATTTTGATTTTATAGGGGTGCGAAACCCATGGTCCCTTTTGTTTTCAGTTGTCTGTCCGTCCATTCAAAACTTATTCCGAGGCAAGTTATTTTTTTGGTTTAAAATCTTTAGCCTAATCGGCAATCATAAAAGCAATTTTAGGGGGGGACCTGCTCAATTTTTTTGCGGGTTGTGCAGCCAAGTCGCCAGCTATGAAACATATTAATCGATCAGGCAATATCCATCAGAGTTCTGGGCAAGGGTGTTGTAATAAATGAACGTTTCAATCTTACTAGATGCCGATGACGTTTTCCTTATGTCAGAGACAGAAGCTGACTTGCAGCTTGTTAAATCATTACAATGGAAATTGAATATAAATGTCGATAAAACTAAAGTTGTACACTATAGAAATATGGCAATACCACGTACAGAATTTGTTTTAAGTGTGTTAGACTATATGTCGGCTGGAAGTCCTACACCGGAATTGCTCTCGGCACCCTTTAAAAAACATTGGATATGCCCACACTCCTTTCTAAAAGTTATTAAAATTCAGAGAACGACAGCATTGGTTTGTCTTACTTATAATGTTAGCTCTTATATGCAGTGTTGGCTTGTAATATGCATTGCCATACCACTTTTAATATCACCACACAGCTCTTTTTCACGGCAATAGCTGAGTTTTTGACAAAACAAATATCACCTGTATGTAATAATAAGACTAAATATGTGTAGTAATTTTTTTTTTTAGCAGGTTTAGAATATATCACCCCATATCGCGAATGTACATGTATATCTAATCCGACACACTTAGACACAAAATGGCGTCCAAATTTGAGTTGACACAACTCTCTATATACAGGGACTCTAGGGTAGCCCAACACCAGGGTAGCCCAACACCTAGCTAGCCCAACACCAACACCAACACCCAAACACCAGGGCCCAACACCAAGGGGTATGAAGGAGCTAAAGTGTCTTAAAAGATCTAAAGGTTCTAGTAGGTTAAAAGGGTCTAGTGGTCTAAGCGGTTTAAAGGGTCCAAAGAGTATAAAGGGGTCTAAAACGTCTAAGGGGTTTAAAGGTCAAAAGGGGTCTAATCAGGCTAAAGGGTCTAAAGGGTCTGGAGTCTAATTGTCCCAACCAGTGTCTGCAGTCCTAACCAAGTTATCCCATGCAAACAGTGTCCATGGTTGCTTTGGCAGCCTGTTGGGCCTCGAAGTTATCTTTGGCTTGCGGCTTCAGGGTCGGAGGTCTGGTGGTGGGCCTGAGAAACCCCCTCATGATCGCTCCCAAACCCGTAACAATATTTTATTCAACAAAACATGTAAATACTTTTTTTCTATAATGTCCAATGCTCACGGAACAGCTTATACATATTTCAAATGCAGGAAAAGGGCATAAGGAGGGAGATATGAAGGTATTTTTTAACGTAAATTACCAAGACATAAACAGATGATTCACTGCTCAACACAGTTTAGGTATTTTGATCTGGGACCCCAGCTTCACAAACTGTGTGATCGGAAAGGAGCACCAAGCAAACAGGCTAACCTAATAATGTATAATGTTCTTCACATTATTCGATTTTTGGATGCAGAGGCGGAGTTGGAACCACAAGCAGTTGCATGCGTTGCGGGGCCTGAGGCAACAAGGGCCCCCGTGCAACTGATCGTGGGACACAATATTTCAAGATGGGGTTCCCAAGGGTGGTTGTGGGTCTTACTTTTCTGACAAAAAAACATCAACTTGTGAGTGGTGTTGAACAGCACGAAAGGAACAGTCCTACTCGAGGGGAAAAAATGTCACATGATGAATCTGCGAAAAAAGTTTTCCCCTGTTATTTAACTCGACAAGACTTACAAAATTAGTTGGTGAGGTTAGTAGAGAAAGCAGGTTAAGTGGAGTAATAACTTCCTTCATGGTATACAAATGTAACAGGAATAACAATAAAATATGCAGATTTTTTTTTGTATACAACATCGAGGCTCATGTAAGACTAACAATCATCACAGTCATCATCATCACAATCATCACAGAGCTAACATCAATCACAAAAAAAAAACGAACAGACAAAACACAATAAAGGGAGCGGGAGACAAGATGGGGAAAGACAGGGAAGCACACAAGTACAACAGTACATAACAGGGACAACGGAAGATCTGTGGGAGGGAGAGAGAGGCCTTGTGGGGAGGAGGAATGGGAAGGTGGGGGTAGGGGGGGGGGGGTGCTCAACAAGAGAAACAAGAGCAAGAGGAGAGCGTCTAATGTCAACACAAATTGATATTGAGCAAATCCAGACTACAATTCATTGTACCATCAACAAAACAACCCCTCACTAGTAAATTGGCAAACCACGTGCGACCCAGCAGAACTTTGCAGTTTTTTAAAATCAGAAGTGTGTTGGATCTACGAAAGATGAAGAAAAGCGAAAGATAGCTCAACAGAAGGCGGAAATAATTGAAAATCACCCGGAATTACAGACTTGACATTTAATATGGAATATTTTTTTTGTGGGGGTGAACTTACTTTTCAAGATGACTTGGAACCAAAAGTTCATTGGAATTATGTTGAAATTATTCTAGATTTTGTTAATGTGACCTTTAAAAGAAACAAAAACCACATTTGACATTTCGAAGCAAATACATTGATCCTTGAAAGTGATGTAAACTGATATCAAACTCAATTCACGGACAGTACTGTGTTAAACTTCTGTACGTTTTCCAGAAGTATCTCTTTATTTTGCACATTAGCCAAAAAAAATTTCAACAAAAACAAAAGCTAAATTATGACTGGGATTACGGACAGTAAAATTACAGTTCAGTACTTCGTGTAACCCCCACGAGCATTCAGGAGAGCACGTACACGTCGAGGCATGCTGTTCACGAGATTTGCCAAGGTTTGGACAGGAATCGCTTGCCATGCAGTGACAATAGCCTGCTGCAATTCACGCACAGAGGTAGGCTGCTGGTCCAAGTTGTCGATTTGACACGTTAATTCTGCCCACAAGTTCTCTATCGGATTCATATCCGGGGACATGGCAGGCCACTCCATATGCTCTACACCACGGTCAGCAAGAAAGTGTTGGATCATGCGAGCACGATGAGGCCGTGCATTGTCATCTTGGAAGACAAAGTTTCCTCGAAAGGCTGCACGAGCAAATGGAAGCAATGTTTCTTCCAGAATGACCCTGTACTTGAACTGGTTCAGGTTTCCATTCAGAACAACCAGGTCAGTTTTGCCCCCTGCATGAAAAGCAGCCCAAACGGTCACCCCACCACCTCCAGCTTGGACTCTTGGCACTATACAATCTTCGTTGTGGGCTTCATGCACTTGTCTGGGCACTCGGACCCGGCCATCTTGACGATAGACCAGAAATCTAGACTTGTCACTAAAGGTCACGTGATTCCAGTGTCCTGGCTGCCATTGACGGTGTTCTCTGGCCCACTGCAATCGGCGCTGGCTGTGTTGTCTGGTCAGGCCTGGCTTTCTCAGGGGACGCCTGGCACGATAGCCTGATTGAACCAGTCGTTGGTTGACTAGCCTTCTGGATACGGGACCCACGGTCACGACTCTAGCCCGACTCTGTGAAGGGACTTGAGAGGCCTGAGGCACTCAATAGGGCTGGACCCGTGAAATTTCGAGGATTTTTGGTAAAATTACCTCAGAGTAAAGTTACATAGGAAAACCCCGTGTTAAATTTCCGTCGCCGAAGGACTTTATTTTTATTGCAAAATTCATCCTGACTTCGCACGTTCGGGACCCACGTGCACTCACACGTTGTTCTACGCGTGGGCGGCAGTATCAGACCGGGGCGCCCAAATGCTCCCCGGCTAAAGTTCATCCAGAAGTGCCCACATTGTGCGGACAAACTCCGACAAGTCGAGGGCCACGTGGTCAGGAGAACCTCGTCCCTTCTGGTCACACTGTGCCTATCGGCCGGCCTCGAAGACCGAAATAGTGTCGGTTACAGATCCTTCGGGTTCGGAACTATGCCACCCTGAAAACTTCAAACTTCAAACTTCAAACTAAGCTTAAGTGTCAAGTGTTAAGTTCCTCCTTGCCCTCGCAAGGGAAAGGCTAGGGTCAAGCTCTTCCAAATTCCCAAACACTAGAAATTGGACGTCTCAAATTAATTAATTAATTTGTTAATACATCTCAGTCGCCCGCGACCTCTCTAGCGCGGGCGTCGAACCAGTTCATTTCCGGGCGACCGGGCCGAGTATCGGCCCGGCCGTGGCCGAAGCCGTTGATTCCGCCGTAGCATGCTAACGCGTAGGCTCGCGCGCCCCTGGTCCGCCGGGGTTCCGCGGGTGTCCTACCGTGCCTGGCGCTGCTATTCTCTCGACTTCCGGGAGTAGGTGCCGGTGCCCGGGGACGGACCTCGCTGTCTAAACATGGTAGCGCTAGGCCAGTGGGACCGCCGGGACCCACGTGCACTCACACGTTGTTCTACGCGTGGGCGGCAGTATCAGACCGGGGCGCCCAAACGCTCCCCGGCTAAAGTTCATCCTGATGCGCCCACATTGTGCGGACAAACCCCACCAAGTCGAGGGCCACGTGGTCAGGAGAACCTCGTCCCTTCTGGTCACACTGTGCCTATCGGCCGGCCTCGAAGACCGAAATTGTGCCGGTTACCGATCCTTCGGGTTCGGAACTATGCCACCCTGAAAATGCGACAATTCAGGGTGGCATAGTTCCGAACCCGAAGGATCGGTAACCGACACAATTTCGGTCTTCGAGGCCGGCCGATAGGCACAGTGTGACCAGAAGGGACGAGGTTCTCCTGACCACGTGGCCCTCGACTTGGTGGGGTTTGTCCGCACAATGTGGGCGCATCAGGATGAACTTTAGCCGGGGAGCGTTTGGGCGCCCCGGTCTGATACTGCCGCCCACGCGCATAACAACGTGTGAGTGCACGTGGGTCCCGGCGGTCCCACTGGCCTAGCGCTACCATGTTTAGACAGCGAAATCCGTCCCCGGGCACCGGCACCTACTCCCGGAAGTCGAGAGAATAGCGGCGCCAGGCACGGTAGGACACCCGCGGAGCCCCGGTGGACCAGGGAAGCGCGAGCCTACGCGTTAGCATGCTACGGCGGAACCAACGGCTTCGGCCACGGCCAGGTCGATACTCGGCCCGGCCGCAACGGAAATGAACTGGTTCGACACCCGCGCTAGAGAGGTCGCGGGCGACTGAGATGTATTAACAAATTAATTAATTAATTTGAGACGTCCAATTTCTAGTGTTTTGGAATTTGGAAGAGCTTGCCCCAAGCCTTTCCCTTGCGAGAGCAAGGAGGAACTTAACACTTGACACTTAAGCTTAGTTTGAAGTACACCCTTACCAGCGCTCACGGTGGGACGGCAAGGCAACCCGAAGGGACGAGGTTCTCCTGACCACGTGGCCCTCGATCTGGGAAGCGAGAGGCATTCCATTAGTGGACGCGCCCCTCACGCCCGACTTTTGGGCGGCCCCGGCAGGCCGTTTGTTTTGACGTTCCATGACAGCTAAACATGGTAGTTTAACTACCATTACAAATGTGCCAAATGAGATCCCCGCATCGAGTGTGGTATCTTATTTGGTGAAATTCGGTCGATTTGAAGTGGTGAAAATAAAATGTGATCGTGGAAAATCGTAGCGAGGGGCCATTTTGAATCGGTTTTCAGTGAATCGGTTTTCGATTATGACACCGGGTTACTTGTGGTGGATAGGAACACCACTAGGTAAGTAAGGACAACCTTTATTTAGCAAAGATTGGGCAAAAATTGACCGACTAATTCAAAATATTAACTTATATCAAATAGGTCTTTTAAGGTGAAAACGCGATGACGTCACCACGTCACGCGGCACGAATGCGCACCTGTGTCGTTGGAGGTACTGACTTATATAGGGTTGGTTTTCTAAGGTTGGGGCGCAGTGGCGTTGTCGCGTCCCCGGCACGAGGGTCGATTCTGAGGAAATCTTGTTTCATCGTGCACACAAAAATTGACCGAGTTGTTCAAAATATGGACTTATAAAAAATTAGTCTCTTAACGCTGTAAACGTAGTGATGTCATCACGTCCCCGGCACGACTCGATTCCGAGGAAATTTTGGTTTTATGGTGCACGGCTCCATTTCACAACGAATTTGAATTCTGTGTACAGTTTTGCCACGAAAATGAGATCCCTGCATCGAGTGTGGTATCTTATTTGGTGAAATTCGGTCGATTTGAAGTGGTGAAAATAAAATGTGATCGTGGAAAATCGTAGCGAGGGGCCATTTTGAATCGGTTCATCGGGTTACTTATGGTAGATAGGAACACCACTAGGTCAGTAAGGACAACCTTTATTTTGCGAAAATCGGACAAATATTGAACGACTTATGGAAAATATTAACTAATATAAAATTGCGGATAACTGCGTTGTAGTCGTTGGAGGTAAGTAGTCGTTGGAGTAGGCGCGTGCCGTGGCGTGCCAGTCACGCAATTGCGTAAGTAGTCGTTGGAGGTATTGACTTATATAAGGTTGGTTTTCTAAGGCTGGGGCGCAGTGGCGTCGTCGCGTCCCCGGCACGAGGGTCGATTCTGAGGAAATCTTGTCTCATTGTGCACGCCTTCGTTTTACTTCCAAATTAAGAATCTGTTTCATTAATTGTTGTTTCCACACTGCGTTGAGAGCATAAGCGCAAGTATACCGCGACAAGAAGGGGGTATGCTGCGAATTTATGCGAGTTATATTGCGATAGGTATCGTCGAGTGAAGGGGTCGTGTTCGGGCCGTGGTCTTGCCTAGATGTAGGCCGCACCTCATTTTGTCGAATAAAGTGGTATTCGGGTGGTTCCGGTATTTGGGACCGCAGGGACGGAAAGTGCAGGTACGGGGTGCCAGTCACTCCCCAGCCGGCCCGCTCTGAAGGTTCGGATTGGGACACCGGGATTCATTCCGGTCTCCCGGTCGGCCCGGAGGTGGGGGTGCGGGGCCTGTCACGGAACGTCAAAACAAACGGCCTGCCGGCCGCCCAAAAGTCGGGCGTGAGGGGCGCGTCCACTAATGGAACGCCTCTCGCTTCCCAGATCGAGGGCCACGTGGTCAGGAGAACCTCGTCCCTTCTGGTTGCCTTGCCGTCCCACCGTGAGCGCTGGTCAGGGTGTACTTCAAGCTAAGCTTAAGTGTTAAGTGTTAAGTTCCTCCTTGCCCTCGCAAGGGAAAGGCTAGGGTCAAGCTCTCCCAAATTTCCAAACACTAGAAATCGGACGTCTCAAATTAATTAATTAATTTGTTAATACATCTCAGTCGCCCGTGCCGTCTCTAGCGCGGGTGTCAAACCAGTTCATTTCTGGTGCGGCCGGGCCGAGTATCGACCTGGCCGTGGCCGAAGCCGTTGGTTCCGCCGTAGCACGCTAACGCGTAGGCTCGCGTGTCCCTGGTCCGCCGGGGCTCCGCGGGTGTCCTACCGTGCCTGGCGCCGCTATTCTCTCAACTTCCGGGAGTAGGTGCCGGTGCCCGGGGAAGGATTTCGCTGTCTAAACATGGTAGCGCTAGGCCAGTGGGACCGCCGGGACCTACGTGCGCTCACAAGGTGTTCTGCGCGTGGGCGGCAGTATCAGACCGGGGCGCCCAAACGCTCCCCGGATAAAGTTGATCCTGAAGTGCCCACATTGTGCGGACAAACTCTACCAAGTCGAGGGCCACGTGGTCAGGAGAACCTCGTCCCTTCTGGTCACACTGTGCCTATCGGCCGGCCTCGAAGACCGAAATAGTGTCGGTTACCGATCCTCCGGGTTCGTAACTATGCCACCCTGAAAATTGCAATCGCAATGAGATTTGGCACAGGCACATTTGTCAGTTGCTGCCATTCAGCCCAAAGCCGATTAGCTGACTTGGTACGGCCATTGCAGACTAACCGGTGCAGCTGGCGATCATCTATCCTTGTGGTTCTGCGTGGACGTCCTGGCCTCAGTATTGGAGTAGGGACACCCCTCTGAGCATTTCGTTTCAGGATCTTTGACACCTGACCTTGAGTGATGCCATACTGCCGAGCAATAGCACGCTGTTTCATGCCAGAATTTCGTAAAGCCACCACTCCATGACAAACAGCATTGTCAAGTTGACGGACCATCTCCAGAGGAAGCGGCAATAACTTTTGTAGACGTGCAGCAGTTGTTTTCCACTAATACAGAACGCAACAACCCTTATATACCCGATTGTGAAGCCAATCGTCAAATGTACCTGTCCTTACATTTTGTCACGCCGCCTGTGATATAATCCTGTTATTGACTTCTTGCTGCGAAAGACAATCAGTGACATGGTTCTTTCAACAAAGACATCACCGAAGGGTAAAGGAAACTCACCAGATTGATATACTGAGTTCAGAAAGTAAACCCAAGTCAAGAAAAAAAAATATTCCATATTAAATGCCAAGTCTGTAACTTAATTTTCGTTACCCAAAAATTTGCATTTTTGCAGGACATAATTTGCATTGGTGCCTTCTCGTGAACACCTGGACAGGGAGGTGGAGCGGGAGAAGGAGTAGGGTGTAGGTAGCAGGTAGGGGGGAGTGACAAACAAAGTGGCTATAACCTATATTTTATGACACAATTAATCTCCCCTTGGCAAGTTTTGTGATTTGATAATTAACTATTGTATGCATCGGCCACAGGCATTCAGAGACAGACAGACAGACAGACAGACAGACGGACACACACCAAATTGCGTATTTTAGTATGATGACAGGGGCCCCCACTGGGCCACTATTGCGTTTTGCATTGGCCCTCCAAATGACTCGCACTGCCACTGGTTGTATGTTACAAAACCCAAAGTTATTACATCAATTGACATCCAACCAGCAGGCAGGTGTAGTGGAATGTTTTGTTTATTTAAAAGTTAGAGCACAAGCAATAAAGAAAGCACAATCTTTTTCTTGCTCCCATCAATCCTTTTTCCTTATTGGAGTGAGGCTCAGGGAAGAGGACAGTGGGACAAACATCAAAGCAATGAACAAACAGGAAAGGGGAAGAAACACCGAAACCAGCACATTTAAATGGTTGGTTTAGGAAACGTTAATGGGGGTAATAAAGATCATGCATCAAAATTGGGGATGACAAGAGATGGTGGTGCACTGCTGGCTTGAAGTCTTGGAAGAGTGAGACAAAATATGCTTTGGTCAGTGTTCCATTGAAAGGAGACGTGAGGAATAAAAGAATGTGCAGTCAGCCTGGATTTTGGACGTTTAACCAGGAGAAGGTACTTGAAGAATGCATCCATCTTGTTGTTGCTAGAGAGGAAGGAATGTTGGAGAATATTCACTCTGCTTTACTATTTATATACGGTATACTCAACAACAATGGCCTCTAAACGGTGGTTCTAAACAGTGGTTATACTCAACAACAACAACAACAGGCATCTTAAGGCCATTTCCCTGCTAGAGCGGGGGTTAGCCTTGCGGGCCCCATGACAATCTTGTCCATTTTCCCTACTAGAGCGGGGGTTAGCCTTGCGGGCCCCATGACAATCTTGTCCATTTTCCCTACTAGAGCGGGGGTTAGCCTTGCGGTCCCCATGACAATCTTCTCCATTTTGCCCTATTTTCTGCATCTCTCCTTGTTAACCCCCTTGCCCGCATTTCTTATTCCACCATCTTTAGCGAAGTCTTTCTCGGTCTTCCCCGTCCTCTACTTCCTTCTACATTCATTTCCATCACTCTTCTCAACCAGTCACTTTCATCCTTCCTCAACACATGACCAAACCATCTCAACCTGTTCCTCTTCACAGCATCAATCACAGGCTCTATTCCCATCATCTTTCGCAATTCATCATTTGTCTTCCTCTCTCTCAACGATACTCCGCACATCCATCGAACCATTCGCATTTCCACCCTTTCCAGCCTTCGTTGCTGCTCTACGTCCATTTACGTTCATACACGGTATACTTAGAGCAAGAGTATTCACAAAAGCCCCTGCCAATATGAAATACTCATAATTAGTAGATCTATAACCAGAAGCTGCTATGACTTGCTCCTTAACATGAGATGGTTCAATATCCAGGAGTAACCAGAAATTTCTCGAGAATAAATTTTGATCTTTCCACCCAGCTTAAACTTTAAAGTCCAACTACCATCGTATAACTTATCACCCTTTTACTCTGCACAATTTTTAGAATAAACATCTTGTCCCAACAAATATTACATAGTCATAGACAAGAAACAATTCATTCCATATTGAATCAAAAGTATACAAAACTCAATATCGCAATGAACCAAAAAAACAAGCAAATGCTCAATAGTCATTCGTAAATAAATTTGTGATATTGAAAGTGGTCTTCTATTGTCCTTTTGGAGCTAGCAAATGCATTCTTCGATATCTATTAAGTTATCAAAATAGCTTGCATGCCTTATCTATGTTCTCTTTGCAAATATAACACATGAGACACCGGAAATAAGTACATCATGGCACACTACTTTTCAAGCACAAAGTCTCACTGGACCCCATGTAATATATTTAACACTATGATATCTCTACATTAACGTTTTCTCCATTAATCATCTGGATAGAGATCAATACATTTGTACGATTAGTCAAATTAGGCCACTTGCGCTGTCAGAGCATGAGCTCCACCTCGCTAACGAGGGTGGATGTCTGTTAGTGTTTAATTTTACTTCAACCTATTGCATTTTTCCCCCATCAGCGTATATTCCATGTATTCAAATACATCATGATAAACACAAACATTTACTAGAATTGTGGTTAAGAATGTGATGCAGGCCTCATGGCTTTGTCTGCTTCCTTCTATTCCCTTGCATTGTTGTAAAATCCCAAATATAAATAGAACTTTATATATATAGTTTATACTCTGTGCAGTATAGTTTTACATTGTGGTATTTTAAGCATACTTTGACAGTATGTTTGTGGGAGGGATATTCTTGGAAATATGAATCTGGTGCTTTAAAAAAAAGGCAAAATTGGTCTCTTTGATCCCAAGTGCTGCTATTCTGGTGAACCAAAGTTTTGTCAATTCAACAATTTAATGCTGTTTTTCTTGCTGTATAGTTGTGCTGCAACGTACACACTTTTAATATATATTTATGTATTATTTTATTATTATTTTAAATCTTTGATATATTACAGTATGTACACACCAGATATATGGTATATATCCAGTCACGTGAAAAAGTAAGTACACCCCATGTAAAGTTTTGACTTTTTCAACATATTTCAACATACAGCTATTTGATCTTCATTTCAACAATATTGATAGATAAAGGTGATATAATATAACAAATATAATGAAACATTTACATTTTGTAGTCCATTGTATAATTTAAATAAACATAAATGCAAATTTCGCATGTGGAAAAAGTAAGTACACCCCTACATTTATCACTACTTCAAATACCTAAAATTAGAATCAGGTGCACCAGCCCAGGTGCAAATGATTAGAACATCGTTAGAGAGGATTTTGGAGGAACCTGTCTTATTTAAACATCAGACATTTAGTTTGGTTTGCTCTTTGTTGTTGAAGTGTGCGGCGTCGCCATGCCTAGATCAAAAGAGCTCTCTGAGGCCTTCAGACAGAAGGATATAGATGCCTACGAGTCTGGGAAGGGATTTAAAAATATCTCCAAACAATTTGAAATCAACCACTCGACTGTCAGGAAGATCATCTACAAGTGGAGAAGATTCCAAACAACTGCCAACTTGTTCAGGCCAGGCCACCCCAGCAGGTTCAGCCCGAGAGCAGACCGCAAGATGCTGAAAGAAGTCTCTAAGAACCCCAGAATGTCATCACGGGACCTACAGCTAGCTCTTGCCACTGTTGATGTCAAAGTGCACGAGTCTACCATTAGAAAGAGGCTGCACAAATTTGATCTACATGGGAGGTGTGCCAGGAGGAAACCTTGGCTGTCCAGAAAGAACATCAGGGCAAGACTAAAGTTTGACAATGAACACCGAGGCAAAGTCCAGCACTTCTGGAACAATGTGCTCTGGACAGATGAGTCAAAGGTAGAGCTATTTGGCCACAGTACCAGAAGACATGTTTGGCGAAAACCAAAGACAACATTTGACCACAAGAACCTGATACCAACTGTGAAGCATGGTGGTGGAAATATTATGGTTTGGGGCAGCTTTGCTGCATCAGGGCCTGGGCAGCTCACCATCATAGAATCCACTATGAATTCTTCATTGTACCAGAGGGTGCTTGAGGATAATGTGAGGCCATCTGTCAGAAAGTTGAAGCTCAGCCGAAGGTGGACCTTGCAACATGACAATGACCCTTAACATACCAGTAAATCCACCAAGGAATGGCTGAAAAGAAAGAAATGGAGGGTTCTGGAATGGCCAAGTCAAAGCCCGGATCTAAATCCCATCGAGATGTTGTGGGGGGATTTGAAACGAGCTGTGCATGCAAGAACCCCCTCAAACATCGCACAGCTGAAAGAATTCTGCATGGAGGAGTGGGCAAAAATTTCTCCCAGTCAATGTCAGAGACTGGTAGACAGTTATAAGAAACGCCTACTTGAGGTTGTTTCTGCCAAAGGGGGCAATACCACCTATTAGAGCCAAGGGTGTACTTACTTTTTCCACATGCGAAATTTGCATTCATGCTTATTTAAATTATACAATGGACTACAAAATGTAAATGTTTCATGATATTTGTTATATTATATCACCTTTATCTATCAATATTGTTGAAATGAAGATCAAATAGCTGTATGTTGAAATATGTTGAAAAAGTCAAAACATTACATGGGGTGTGCTTACTTTTTCACGTGACTGTAGAAATATAATTTCAAAACACACCTGGTCACAAGTGTTCCTCACTGACCAGTGCCTCAGTCGAGGTCCTCAGCATCATCCCGTTTCGGCCCTTCAACCTCGATACGGTCAGCTGAGGTGGGCCAGCAGGGGCACATGTGCCTCCACATACAGCAGCTACACATGGAAGCATACATACCCCACCCCCAGCCAGTGAGAATACAGACAACAACAACAAAACCGCCTCCTCTCCCAGAATCCACAGCCCCTCATCCACTCACTGACACACCAAGAAAAACAAAAAAACCAACTGACTACCTACCCTTACAACATGCACCACTCAGGCAAAAACACATTCATGCAAAACCACACACACTCCTGCAACACACACACTCCTGCAACACACACACACACACACACACACACACACACACACACACACACACACACACACACACACACACACTATTCACCATTCACACATCTCAATTTCTCTTCCATGCTCAATCACAACCCCTTTAGGCGGAAATGAACCACCACCTACAACCTCAACCTACACCTGGGATTACGGACTAGCCGTGCAGGAAGGAAATAAATAAATCTATTACTGTGCAGGAAATAAATAAATCACCAAAGCGTAAAATAAACTCACCGGATTGATATACTGAGTTCAGAAAGTAAACCCAAGTCAAGAAAAAAATAAAATTCCATATTAAATGCCCAGTCTGTTTTTATATATATTAGTATATACAGACTTGGAATTTAATATGGAATATATATTTTTTCTTGACTTGGGTTTACTTTCTGAACTCAGTATATCAATCTGGTGAGTTTTTTTTTACCCTTCGGTGATGTCTTTGTTGAAAGAACCATGTCACTGAATGTCTTTCGCAGCAAGAAGTCAATAACAGGATTATATCACAGGTGGCGTGACAAAATGTAAGGACAGGTACATTTGATGATTGGCTTCACAATCGGGTATACAAGGGTTGTTGCGTTCTGTATTAGTGGAAAACAACTGCTGCACGTCTACAAAAGTTATTGCCGCTTCCTCTGGAGATGGTCCGTCAACTTGACAATGCTGTTTGTCATGGAGTGGTGGCTTTACGAAATTCTGGCATGAAACAGCGTGCTATTGCTCGGCAGTATGGCATCACTCAAGGTCAGGTGTCAAAGATCCTGAAACGAAATGCTCAGAGGGGTGTCCCTACTCCAATACCGAGGCCAGGACGTCCACGCAGAACCACAAGGAGAGATGATCGCCAGCTGCACCGGTTAGTCTGCAATGGCAGTACCAAGTCAGCTAATCGGCGTAGGGCTGAGTGGCATCAACTGACAAATGTGCCTGTAACCAGAAGGCTAGTCAACCAACGACTGGTTCAAGCAGGCTATCGTGCCAGGTGGCCCTGAGAAAGCCACGCCTGACCAGACAACACAGCAAGCGCCGATTGCAGTGGGCCAGAGAGCACCGTCAATGGCAGCCATCACGTGACCTTCAGTGACGAGTCTAGATTTCTGGTCTATCGTCAAGATGGCCGCGCCCGAGTGCGCAGACAAGTGCATGAAGCCCACAACGAAGATTGTATAGTGCCAAGAGTCCAAGCTGGAGGTGGTGGGGTGACCGTTTGGGCTGCTTTTCATGCAGGGGGCAAAACTGACCTGGTTGTTCTGAATGGAAACCTGAACCAGTTCAAGTACAGGGTCATTCTGGAAGAAACATTGCTTCCATTTGCTCGTGCAGCCTTTCGAGGAAACTTTGTCTTCCAAGATGACAATGCACGGCCTCATCGTGCTCGCATGATCCAACACTTTCTTGCTGAACGTGGTGTAGAGCATATGGAGTGGCCTGCCATGTCTCCGGATATGAATCCGATAGAGAACTTGTGGGCAGAATTAACGCATCAAATCGACAACTTGGACCAGCAGCCTACCTGTGTGCGTGAATTGCAGCAGACTATTATCACTGCATGGCAAGCGATTCCTGTCCAAACCTTGGCAAATCTCGTGAACAGCATGCTTCAACGTGTACGTGCTCTCCTGAATGCTCGTGGGGGTTACACGAAGTACTGAACTGTAATTTTACTGTCCGTAATCCCAGTCATAATTTAGCTTTTGTTTTTGTTGAATTTTTATTGGCTAATGTGCAAAATAAAGAGATACTTCTGGAAAACGTACAGAAGTTTAACACAGTACTGTCCATGAATTGAGTTCGATATCAGTTTCCATCACTTTCGAGGATCAATTTATTTGCTTCGAAATGTCAAATGTGGTTTTTGTTTCTTTTAAACATCACATTAACAAAATCTAGAATAATTTCAACATATTTCCAATGAACTTTTGGTTCTAAGTCATCTTGAAAAGTAAGTTCACCCCCACAAAAAGAATAATTCCATATTAAATGCCAAGTCTGTATATTTCATCAGTATATAAATATTTTTTCAGTATATATATATTTTTCATCAGTATATATATATATATATACCAATCACAGTACAGCTGTACTCTGGTGTATATATATATAATAGATATGTGTGTACAAACTCTACCTGAGTACCTCCACAGCTGCAGGCACTTACAAATAGTACAGGGTGAGCCAGGAATATGGTTATTTTTAACACTCGTGTAAAGGTAATAAAAAGTTGTCAATTCAAAACAAATTTTTACAAGAAAGTGAAGTACATAACATGCCATTTATTTGTGGAAAAGAACATCTAGGAGATGCGCACCATTTCGTCTGACACATTCCTCCAATCTTGGACGCCAATTATTCATGACGTTCTGCAACATGGCCAAGCATTCCCTCACAAAAATTATTGCGGTCAATCTCATCATCTTGGCATAATTCCTGGACAGTTTGAATTTTATCGGGATAAAAGTTTAAATCCTTATGCAATATGCGGCATAGTGACGTGTGAGAAATTATTAAGGCTGATGCATGCTTTCGGCTGGA
The DNA here is from genome assembly GCF_964187855.1 of Myxine glutinosa. NCBI lineage: Eukaryota > Metazoa > Chordata > Myxini > Myxiniformes > Myxinidae > Myxine > Myxine glutinosa. The sequence continues at coordinate 166,540,067 of NC_136261.1, forward strand.
GCAACGCGGACTTCTCAAAACTGACTCCCTTACACGCTCAATGTTTTGTGCCGTTCTTACTGATTTGGGTGCTCCCGGCGGTTTCTCTTTTAAAGTTGAACCGGTCATCTCAAACTTCTGAACCTATAACTTGATAGCACGAAGAGACGGCACATTTCCATGACGTTGAACATTGAAATGGAGTTTGAATTGACGTTGTGTAGCAGTTGCACCATCATTATTCTTGTAAAAAGCTTTGATAGTGAAAGCGCGTTCTTCACCCGACCAGTTGCACATGGTCACTCAAGTGTTTTGCCTGAAAAAATAAAACGAAATCAGTAAAAAAAAAAAAAAAAAAAAATGCATGTTATGTACTTCAATATCATGAATGAATTTATTTTGAAATACAATTTTTTATTTCCTTCACACGAATTTGAAAAATTACCATATTTCTGGCTCACCTTGTATATGCATGAGAACGGCAATGCTACCATACAGACCCCATCAACCCTCAAACCTGTTTCCTCACTTATCTATGAATTGACAGCGACAGAGTAGACAGGTCCAAGCACCCCCGAGGCTCCAAAACATGTACCACATACAATGACAATAACTGTGAACATGTAAATACGAAAAGCCCAATCACATCTGTCACCTGTAATTAGATGGACCAGCCAATTATCTTCTACCAAATCAACCATCCCCAGTGAACATGGTTGTAGGGTTAGTAATGAATAAACACAAACTGCATGTTTTTTTCATTTGCTTTTCAACTTAAATGATATCCAAATTATATTACACTCACATAAATGATTGTGGGAAAAATAATTTGGGGAAGCAAAAATAACATTACTGGTATTTTAAAGTTTATCCAAACCGAATACCAGTTTGAGTTGTTTGATATAAACTCATATTCACAGCACTTTATAAACTTTTCCATAAAGTTTACATTCCATTCCATAATAATTTATCATCTTCATACTCAACATATTTCTTCTTCTCTCTTTCTCTTCTGTTTTATTCCCTCCCTGGAAACCACTTTCTACTAAAATACACATGCGAGCATGGAAATGGCCAAACAACAACGATGATGATGATCATAATGATGATGATCATGATGATGATGATGTTGACTCGGATTTTTTTCTCCTTTCTCTCTTTAATATATTTCTTCATTCTTTATGTGCACAACATCTCACGAGATCAACTCATACCCCAGCATGCTCCTTCGGGTGGTTCTAAGCTACATAAGGCAAAAAAAAGAAGAAATGAATTGTTTTACTCCTAACCTTTAATTTTTTTGGTATTGAGGTAAAACTTCTGCTTGTGAAATATTTTTTGAATACATAAAGTTTTAGGGGTTGCATAGTGATTCATGGTTGCCAGCCACTCAATGTTTGTGCCCGATAAGTGTTGATTTCCTGCAATCGGGAAACCTCCTGCGATGTTCTGTCACAACTTGAAGCAGATACTGGGTTTGCTGTTCATCCCTTGTCAGGAGACGATTGTACTCTTCAATAAGAGCAACTGCATACACCAGAGTACAGCTGTACTGTATTCAATAAACTTAAAAACAACTTCAAAATATGCAGTACATAGCAAGGTCAACCATCAAAATCACAAGTATAGCAGTGGAGAATAAATAATCAACTCCCAACATTTATGCGAGCCAAATATGTGAAATTACAAACTCCGTGTGCATCCCCTAAATTTAGTCCAAATGGCGTAATATTTCAGCACAAGGGTTTTTTCATATATCCAAAAAGTTTTAAGTGTTAGGAGCATGACTTTTATAACTTTCATTTTTAAGAACCACCCTAATGCTTCTGCTAGCCAAAGTTTACCTGAAAATATTCCATCCTATATCTAATTTATTTCTCTTCACTCTCATTTCTATCCACATCTGTAACTTCTATTTCTACTCTCCCTTTCTCCACCTTTGCATCTGTCTTTCTTGGCTAGTTGCCAAATCTGTAAGTGATGTCTTGTAATGCTTACACAGCTCTGCTTTTCTTCACGCTTTTAATAGCTGTACACCCTGCCCGTGATATTTGAACTCAAAATAAAGAAATGAATCTTACTGAATGAAATGAAAAGGAACCCATACTATTTAATATAAAATCCTCACTTGTCATTGAAATGACACCATTTGTGGCACAGATTACTTTGATTAGGCCAGGACCGACTGTGCTTAACTGTGCTTAAATGAAATGCTCCAAATGTTTGTCATGGCATGGCAAGTACACTTCCCAAGAACTTTGATGTACTTTGGGGGGTGGAGTGAGGGGGAGGAGGGTGGAGGGGTGGGAGGTGTCGATCCGCAGTATACGCATTCTTGGAGTTGACATGCCCATAAAGAAGGAAATATGGGCCTCATCAGAGAACCAGACATTGTCAAGGAAGTCTGGCCTTTCTTCAATCTTGTCTGCAAACTACTGGTCACTCTTTTCTGCATATTCTGCAATCATTTCAGGTTTAATCTGAATTCTGTATGGATAGAGTTAAACATCACGCATGAGAATTCTTCTCACGGATTCACGTGAAATTCCAAGCTCTTGACTCCAACACCCGAGAGATTTCTAAGGGCTTCAGCCCACTGAATCACAAACAAGGTCAATTTTCTCAAGAGATCATTGTGAGAACATCCCAAATGTGTTGGTCCTCCAGAACTTTTACAGTTGAGATTTGCGATAGTCTTTTTCTCTGAACCTGTTGACCCAGGTAAATATCCATGACTTACAGGGTGCAGTTTAAGTTCCAAACTCACATTTAAACTCAATTTAAGTTTTCTTGTAGGAGTCTGTTTTAAGAAAAATCTTCAAAGTATGTTCTTTGCCTAATTGTCCATGTAACATCTTTAAAAGAGGAAGGAATCATCACCAACTTTCATAGTCTTTCTTGTGGTTCATTCTTCTTCGTTTACCTGCCAAAACCAAGAGGTTGCCATTAGTAAGTTGGAAGATATTAGAGAAAACGTTGGGTCCATTTTTTGGTGTCACCCTGTACTTTGCAACTCGTGCTTGCATTCCCCATATCTCCCATTCCAGCCTCCACACCACACACACCCCCACACATTCTTTCCATGCTCACACCCTTTACCTGTGTAGGCTGTGTTCCTCCTCTCACTCAGCTCCAATCTTTCCCCCTTCTCTTGCAATTTAGATGTCTAACATCAAACGTCTCATTCTATCATCAGATCTCTGCCTCCATGTTGCTGCTGCTGTTCTGGATATTGTGCATACATAACATAGACCTTCTTTTCACAGGTTGTTCAACTCCTCTGTGTCTGTCACAGTGTGTTATCTCTTCCCCTATGATAGGCTTGATCCCTGACCCAGAGTACGTGCCAAGCTCTTTATCAAGAACACCATGTTCTGCATCAAACTTCTCCCTATCCGTTGAATATCTTTGGCTTTGCTTTCCCTTAATAACAACAACAACAACAACATGCATTTTAAGGCCATTTTCCCTGCAAGAGCGGGGGTTAGCCTTCCCTTAATAAAACACCTTTTATTTGTCTGTGTGGTCTATCGCCTGCCTTTTAACAATGACTCCATGTACAGTGTGGTCCAAAATGATGTGCAACTTTTCAAACAGGAAAACAAGCACTTCATCAACTGCCTAGCAGATCGAAGAGGATCAGAATTTTATGATTGCGACCCTCTTTTTAATTTTTAGTTTGCCTTAAGAAAAAGAAGCATAAAGTTTTCTCCATCGAAGTTTCAACCATGTTGAACAATTTCTCCGCCCCATCCCCTCACTCTCCCTCAAGACCACCGGCAAAGATTTAAAAAAACACCCAAATGCACTAATTGTGATATTGTTGATCGGATGTAGGAAGTCTGGATGTAATTGGCTCAAAACTGTAGGAGTAGTGCAGCAAATACACAAACACACACTGTACTGTGAATTATAGCAAGGATACTGCAACGTGCAGTGTCATTCAGCCAACACTTTTTTTTTTTGCATTGACATTTTTAGCATTAAGCATTTTTAGCATAAACCCTGCACTACAATCAGCCAACATTTTTCTTTATCAATGTCAGCCCACCCCTTGAGAAGAGAATCAATCCATTTCAGTGAGGAGGTACAATTTGGTATTAAGATGATGATGTAAGCTTGCCAGGTCAACTCCTCAGGAGAGTCCACTCCATGCTGATGAAAGCCAGTGAGTCCGAAACGTGTGCATGGATTGATTCCTTTCCCAAGTGGTCGGCTGATATTGATAAAACATGTTGGCTGATTGTAGTGCAGGTTTTATTTAGTGCAGGAATGATGGGCCAAATTTCCTCCTTGTGTGTTAATTTTCATTTTATTTCCTTGTATATTACAAAAACTCGAGTTGTACTACTTTTCAAGCTTTTCTCCAGCTTTCGGCACACACATTTGGCCATTTTTAGTAAATTAAATGGGATGGATTCTTAGGTAACTTTTGTTAATTTTGACATTCTGTTGATTTTGGCATTCTTCATGTTTTCAATGATCAGAAATCTCATAATTATTAGGCATTCCATCTGATCTCATTGGTTTCCATCTTGATTTACCACATGCGTTCAAGCAGGAAACATGTGACTATGACAGTTGGTTACCATCAATGTTCAGAAAAAAAAATTCCCCCCAAATTAGTAGTCCCCTACCGGTGTACACCAGAGGGGACTATAGGTTTGCCCTCCATCCCTCCGTCTGTCAGTCTGCCAGTCCGTCACGCAAAGAACAGTTTTCCGGACTTTTTTTTCTAAACTCTTAATGCTAATGATTTCAAACTTGGTACATGGTTTCCTCATGATAAGTTACAGATCAAGTTCGACCTTGACGACGTTTCGATCATTTTTGAGAAAGTTATGGCACATTGAACTTTGGTAATTTCCCCAACAGTTTTCCGGACGACAGACTGCCGGTAGGGGACATGTATTGCAGCGCAATACTCAGAATGCTTGTTAATCCACACACATTCCTCTGGCTTTTACAAACCAAAGTCTGGTTCAGACTTGAACCACCTGTAAAACTAAACCACTGGTCATGTTTTGCTATTTACACAGGAAAGATAAATATTACTTCGATTTTAATTTTTCCCTTTCCTTTCTATCTTTTGGGACACCCTTTGCTATTCACTTAATTCCAGCGTCGACAGGCCTGCTAGTCTTATTCCTTTTGGACAATGGCCATTTCACTTTAACTGTAGCTTTTTTGGCTTGGAATACCCAATACCTAGTTATTTGGGCAAATTTCCTAAATTATATGCCAAGAGAAACTTCCACACAGCTGTAGCACACTGTGTGTGATTGGAGCAGCTGTGGTATTTGAATGTGAAAATAGCAACTTCCTTCCAGCATACCATTTGTATGCTTACATACTGTCATGCATGACATATTGAAAGTGGCATTACATCATGCACTCTGAAATTACACCGACCATAAATGAGCTGCACTCTGCTTTGCTTATATTTACCTGTATTTGGAAAAAAGAAACATTCAATCTAACAGTTTTAATCGTTCTTGTTTAGCCGTCTCTGCTTTTGCTTGAATGCAGTACTTTTTTATACGTGAGTTGCAATAACATTTCAAAAGGAATCGTGCGCATAAGCTGCTTAATTGCATTAGGTTGTTAAACTTTTATGTGTCACGTCCACATATTGATACTGTTTCCAATCATCATTGGCCATAATCTTTAAAGCTCATTTCTGTACACATTGTAATTTTTCTTGAACTTCAACCTGTTGACGTTTGCCTTTTCAGTGCTAAATATATAGGGATGTTGATAGATCTCCTTAGTGAGGGCTAGAGGTTGAAATGTGTTGTCTCAGGAAGCTTTAAGGTAAATTATTAACTGTCAAGCTGGGATGGCTAACCTACCACTTCATTGGAAAACCCATAATCACTTTGGGGATGTAATGGAAGGCTTATTTAATGTACTGTTTTACCAAGTAGATTCCTTTGTCAGTGCTTGTTAAATTGTCCCACTTCATTTAAGTACTGTATGTCCAAAAGAGAAGACACAGTGAACAACTCTGATTGAGGTCTGCTTGCAGCCTTGTTTCTTTTAAATTCCACCTGTGATCCTAACACGAAGTTACTTTGAGCGACATAAATTCCAATTAGCTTAACTTTCCTTTGGAGGTCCTGGGAAACCCAGGAATGTCTGAGTTCAAAAGCATTAGCCAATTTTATGGTCGCACTTGCTTCCTGACTGAGCTCTCAGTCGTGGAGGCTTTAAATTGCTTGAAAAAATGCCATTGAAAATGATATGCTGATAATTTACACTTACCTGCATTGGTCAGCATATTCCAAACTCAAATAAATACTTGGCATCCAAAGATGACCTGAAATTGGAACTGCACTGATTACTGCAGTGATACACAGCATCTGACAAAACGCACCAGGTTGCATTTTTGGACCTTTTCTATCTAGCTTCCCCCACTGATAAGGTCATTTTATAGACACAAAACTATACAGAATGTAGCCAAAGTAAAAGCTAAGCAAATTCACGTGCTTTTACCATAACGCAGGGCTCAACCAAACCCCATTCATAACCAGGCCACAATTAACGGCAAATATTAGCAATGTAATAAAGTTTTGAGTTCTCAGTAAGCTACAACTGGGATCGTTGCACATGGTTTTTCTGTTGTTTTTTTTTTTTTTTTTTACTTTGAACACCCTCTCTGACCTTCAGACTCCCTTTCCACTATTTCATCCCACAAGCCTCAAGCTGTCTCACCTGCTACAGGAATGGCAGAAGAATGCCTTGTTCACCAGAATTCATGGCCTTGTAAAACCGTAGATTCAGGAGGAATAAGCCCCTGGTTTGTGCTTGAGATGCGTGTGCTTTCATCATCTTCAGCTCCACATTGTAAAGGATTTGCTGAAAGATGGAGCATTCATTGTCAATGACATCATTATAATCAAAGTTACAAAGCCAAATCCGTCATATTGTTACTGGCTTGCTCATAGTTTGAGGCTAGTGTGTACTTTGGAGAATGTTATGTTGTCTTTGAATACCCACTCTACTTAAGGTGTTTATAATGTTCTTCTACAGCTGAAGCTATTAAAGCCTTTGTTTACTGTGCTTGTTTTGAATATACTCCAATACATGTTAACCATACACCAGACATTTTAAAACATTCCATCGGTGTTGCTGAATGGTATATGGTTTTCACTCTGGCAGATTGATGTATTTATATTATTTTCATTTTTTATTTTTAAGAAGTTATTTTCTTGAGCCATCCTGCATATTGAGCTTTGGATATAGATGATGTGCGATTTTTGTTGTTCGACTTTTACACCCTGTTTAAATGTTTCCTTAAAAATATTTATAATATTAATGACACGTAGGGGCAATAACCCTGGCGCTCACCTGGTAGAATAAACAGTATACTGCACCGACTAAGGGTATTTTAAACCAATTTCAATGTTTGCTAGAAGACAGGGCAGCATGTAGAATCATACTAACATAATCATAAGACTTTAAACAAACAAATAAAACAAAATACATATTTTGGGAGGCAACCCCCCCCTCCCCCCCTTCCCTCAACCCCATATACCTCCTAAGACCCCAATTTTTCTAATGCCTTGAACAAACATTGGTACATCATGTGTGATTAAGGTTGTGGTGAAGTTTCATCGAAATTGTGTGTGTAGTTTCTGAGAAGAAAGCAAATACCTATTTTGGGGGGCAACCCCCCCCCTCTGCCCCCGTATTCCCCCAAAGGGGCAGATTTTTTTTTAATGCCGTGAACAAACTTTGGTACAGCACAGGTTGGTGAGAGTTGTGGTAAAGTTTCATCAAAATCGTTTCTATAGTTTCAGAAAAGAAAGCAAATACCTATTTTGGATGGTCAAACCTGGACCCACTTTGACCCCCCGTAGACTTTGATTTTCTTAGTGCCGTAAACAAACTTTGGTACATCACGGGTGATGAAGGTTGTGGTCAAGTTAATAGAAATAGTGCATGTAGTTTCAGAGGAAAAAGCAAATTCCTATTTTGGGGGGTCGAACCTGGATCCATTTTGACCCCGGTAAACCCCCTTACACCCCTATTTTTTTTAATGCCGTGAACAAACTTTAGTCACAACACAATACATATAATTTGTGCCAAATTTGGTCGCAATCCCATCAGCGGTTTCGGAGAAGAAGTTTCAAGTGTGCAAGTGTTTACGGACTGATGGACGGACTGACGGACTGACGGACTGATGGACTGACAGACGGACAACGCGCCATCGCATAAGCTCCCCAGAACTCGTTCCAGGTGAGCTAAAAATGTCATTCATACATTCAACCTCAAGAGTTACCTCCTAGCATTGACTTAATCTCTTATCTCTGAAAAAGAATGAACTAAGTTAGTTTTTTTCTGAAATACTTTTTAAAACTTTTTTTTTTTTTTTTAGACAATGCCATATGTAAGATATCAGGCTGTTCCTAATAAAGTGGCCAGGAAGTAAATATCGTATTTTCAAGAGAGTTAAGCATTTGTAGTAAGATGAAAATCATAGTTAGCTATCAACTTCAAAATATTAAACATCTCTAGATGACTTATTCAGCTTTTCTTAAGTGTTTCAAGAACTCAAACTCAAGAACTCTTGAAGTAGGTAACGACTGTTGGAATGGGTCTTCAACTTAAGACTTAATCACTTGTATTTTGACTCTGACTTGGACCTCATGGCATGGATATCGACCCAAATGGTCAATTTTGACACATCACTGGCACAAAATATGTCAGCAACCATATAACTGATTGTAACAAACTGTGCCAGTCTTCAACTATTCATTAATTTATTCATTACATGTGAAACATACCAAAACCTATCCAAGACATAGTCACGTGAAAAAGTAAGTACACCCCATATAAAGTTTTGACTTTTTCAACATATTACAACGTACAGCTATTTGATCTTCATTTCAACAATATTGATAGATAAAGGTGATATAATATAACAAATATCATGAAACATTTACATTTTGTAGTCCATTGTATAATTTAAATAAACATAAATGCAAATTTCGCATGTGGAAAAAGTAAGTATACCCTTGGCTCTAATAGGTGGTATTGCCCCCTTTGGCAGAAACAACCTCAAGTAGGCGTTTCTTTGAACTGTCTACCAGTCTCTGACATCGACTGGGAGAAATTTTTGCCCACTCCTCCATGCAGAATTATTTCAGCTGTGCGATGTTTGAGGGGTTTCTTGCATGCACAGCTCATTTCAAATCCCCCCACAACATCTCGATGGGATTTAGATCGGGACTTTGACTTGGTCATTCCAGAACCCTCCATTTCTTTTTTTCAGCCATTCCTTGGTGGATTTACTGGTATGTTTAGGGTCATTGTCATGTTGCAAGGTCCACCTTCGGTTGAGCTTCAACTTTCTGACAGATGGCCTCACATTATCCTCAAGCACCCTCTGGTACAATGAAGAATTCATAGTGGATTCTATGATGGTGAGCTGCCCAGGCCCTGATGCAGCAAAGCTGCCCCAAACCATAATATTTCCACCACCATGCTTTACAGTTGGTATCAGGTTCTTGTGGTCAAATGCTATCTTTGTTTTTCGCCAAACATGTGTTCTGGTACTGTGGCCAAATAGCTCTACCTTTGACTCATCTGTCCAGAGGACATTGTTCCAGAAGTGCTGGTCTTTGCCTCGGTGTTCATTGTCAAACTTTAGTCTTGCCCTGATGTTCTTTCTGGACAGCAAAGGTTTCCTCCTGGCACACCTCCCATGTAGATCAAATTTGTGCAGCCTCTTTATAATGGTAGACCCGTGCACTTTGACATCAACAGTGGCAAGAGCTAGCTGTAGGTCCCGTGATGACATTCTGGGGTTCTTAGAGACTTCTTTCAGCATCTTGCGGTCTGCTCTCGGGCTGAACTTGCTGGGGTGGCCTGGCCTGACCAAGTTGGCTGTTGTTTGGAATCTTCTCCAATTGTAGATGATCTTCCGGACAGTCGAATGATTGATTTCAAATTGTTTGGAGATCTTTTTAAATCCCTTCCCAGACTCGTAGGCATCTATAACCTTCTTTCTGAAGGCCTCAGAGAGCTATTTTGATCTCGGCATGGTGACGCCGCACACTTCAACAACAAAGAGCAAACGAAACTAAATGTCTGAGGTTTAAATAAGACAGGTTCCTCCAAGATCCTCTCTAACGATGTTCTAATCATTTGCAGCTGAGCTGGTGCACCTGATTCTAATTTTAGGTAGTTGAAGTAGTGATAAATGTAGGGGTGTACTTACTTTTTCCACATGCGAAATTTGCATTTATGTTTATTTAAATTATACAATGGACTACAAAATGTAAATGTTTCATGATATTTGTTATATTATATCACCTTTATCTATCAATATTGTTGAAATGAAGATCAAATATCTGTATGTTGAAATATGTTGAAAAAGTCAAAACTTTACATGGGGTGTACTTACTTTTTCACGTGACTGTAATTCAATAGGTGGAGTTGTAGTTGTAGAAAGGTTAAAACTGGAGAGCTTTCCGGGTAATCTGCCAGTAGGTTGAGTTGACTCTTTATGACGGATGACATTAAAAGCAGCAATGACTGACGGGCATTACGCTTGTTCAAGAAGTAATTCAAAGCAACAGTCATGTGAGTCTCTACAAAGTTGTTTGTACTGTTACAATTAGCCATGAATCAGCGCACAGAATCATAAATCAGATCAGGTGGGTCACAAAGGTGCTGAGTCAACACATGACTATTGAGTGTGTTGTCTGTCATCAACTGGTCATGTAATTTAGTGCTCAGTGTTGATTGCCAGTGGCAGAATTATCACACTATAATTTATTACAATGTAAAATATGAACTATTTGTATTTTGATTAAAATGTTTTACTTATTATATTTCTTAGCCTGGTGTTGGCTTAGCGGTTAGGGTGCCAGCTTGGGATCCTAGGATCCTGAGTTCGAATCCCGGTCGATCGCTGAATGAACGCAAGGGGGGTTGACTCAGCCTGTCATCCTTCCGAGGTGGGCAAATTGAGTACCAGTTCACTGGTAGTTCCTTGTGTGTCGCAACAGGCGACTAACAGGGTTGGCGGCAGGAAGGGCATCCGGACATAAAACATTGCTTCAACAAGGTGCCCGAAAAAGGCCAACCCCAGCCCTGTGGGGAAAAATGGCCTCTAAAGGTGGTATATATATATATATTTCTCTTTATAGACCTTATCATTCTTTCTCACAAATGGTTTTGAAATGAGTAATCTTGCAATTGTGCAAATTATAACTTTATGTATCAATAGCAGCCTGGAATGGGGTTCATGATGTTGCTTCTTCGAGCAGATTTCGATTGAAGGCAAAATATTTTTCAGTTCGATATTGTGACAGTATTAAAAGCAAAACCTGCAGGCCCAGCTCCCAAATAGAATGTGCAATAACCAGCCTGTGCAGATAATATACTAATGACGTTTAAAAATATATAATTTTTGCATATGAATATTCTTAGTTAGACAAAGTATCAAGCAAAGCATACTTTAGTGACCAGTGATACGTAAAGTGACCTGCTCCAAACAGACATGTTGCAACATGCCACCGTGGGCGGTCTTTTGCTCATTTTAACACACTCTGTTATGATTTCTCATTTAATAGCCTCTAATATTTGCTTTATTGCCTATTCTCTTAGGTCGCCCTACACTTGTTATCACACCAAAAGACCAGATTGGTCTGGATGGTGGTGTGGCTTCATTTGTATGCCATGCCATAGGAAACCCTCGGCCAAATATTACATGGAACAAACGTGGACGCAGGCTCAACTCACAGCGCATTGAGGTATCCTAAAACAGCTGCTGACATCTTGTCCTTTAGTCCATCTCTTTCCTTATTTCATCCTTTTGTTGTTCCCCTCCTTTTTGGACTTTATTTTATCAGGTTGTACTTTTTGAAAAGGTGTTAACATATCGAACCATGACTGATATACCTTATTTGTCTTTTGTTGAATCTAGGTGATCGAATTTGATCGTGGGGCGGGGTCAGTCCTACGTATTCAGCCTCTCCGTCCACAGCGTGATGAGGCTGTCTACGAATGTCTTGCTGCCAATATCAATGGAAAGGTGTCTGCTGAAGCCAAGCTTTTTGTCCTGAAGGGTGAGGCGCATTATAGCTAGAGCGGAAATGTGAGGGGTGGAGGGGTTGAAGGTGGCAATCATTAAGGATGAAGGAGGCCGTGCATATGGTGCCAAGTGAGATATATATATATATATATATATATATATATATATATATATATATATATATATATGTATATGTATATATGTATGTATATATATACATCTCACTTTGGTTGTGAGATTAGGTTGTGTGAGATGTTGGCTTAGTGGTTAAGGTGCTGGCTTTGGATCCTAGGATCCTGAGTTCGAATCCCGGTCGATCGCTGAATTAACGCCAGGGGGGTTGACTCAGTCTGTCGTCCTTCCGAGGTCGACAAATTGAGTACCAGCTTGCTGTGATGAAGGTGCCAGTGTGTGCCCCAGTTTAGAATAGGTACACCTTATCCCTGCGTGTCGTAAGAGGCGACTAAAGGGTTGGCGTCAGGAAGGGCATCCAGCCAGAAAAACATTGCGTCAAAAAGTGAACCATGATGATTGTCATGGGGCCCGCAAGGCTAACCCCCGCTCTCGCAGGGAAAATGGCCTTAAAAAAGGGAATAATGTTTTTATTTCTAAATTCAATAACCCCACTACCAACGTGAAAAAGCTTTTGTGGGGAAGTATTGCAGTGCATGACTATTATTATTAAAACCATTCGTTAGGATTTTTATTTGTAGTCCTTTCTTGCTTTATTTTTATTGTTTTCTAATACATCATTAAATTGACCCTATCGATGGAATGTATCCCAATGAAGTGAATTTCCCCTTCAATCATATCAGCAAGTTGTCTTGAAGCAACTATTTTGATCTGATTTGGTCTGTCGGCAGTTGTTGCATTTTTTGGCATTGTTGTTTTTTACATATAATGCAGATCTGCTTTGAGAATTGTTGGTATAATGTAGTTCTCTAGCCAAATAATTATCTTATTTACATCATCAATGTGATATGATGTCATTTAAAGTTTTAACTTGTTACTTCATTTAAAGACATCTCAAGATAAATATTTCAGAGATTTCTGCAGAAAATAATGAAACACCAACCATCTTGTCTGGGTGGCTCCAGGCAGTGTAGCATCTCTTGATTAGTAAGTTTTGAGAGAACTTGTCTTTGTGACTTTGATAACTAACTAGGGCATGCCCGTACTATATATATGCCCGTACTATATATCTATCTAAAATTATATCCCCCCCCTCTATTTACATGAAATGGTTTGGTCCATTCGCAACGCCAAAGCGAACGGCGAACGGCTTGCGAGTACAGTGACAATCCCCCCCCTCTATTTACATGAAATGGTTTCGTCCATTCGCAACGACCACAGAACCCCCCCCCTCTATTTACATGGAATGGTTTGGTCCATTCGCAACGCCGGCACACGCGATCGTTCGCTGCTCTCTGATTGGTTGAATCGTTTTTTGTACATAGCTCGGTAAGTAATTGTCCGATTAATATGAAACCTTGAAAAGGCACATCCTCGGGTCCCCAGCAATATACCTGGCAAGTTAAAAGTATATCGGACCCGTGGTTGTCGAGAAACAGCGGTCACAGACAGACAAACGTACAAACGTACAGAGATTACTGGAATTATAGATAGACTAGGGCATGCCCGTACTATATATATGCCCGTACTATATATCTATCTAAAATTATATCCCCCCCCTCTATTTACATGAAATGGTTTGGTCCATTCGCAACGCCAAAGCGAACGGCGAACGGCTTGCGAGTACAGTGACAATCCCCCCCCCTCTATTTACATGAAATGGTTTCGTCCATTCGCAACGACCACAGAACCCCCCCCCCTCTATTTACATGGAATGGTTTGGTCCATTCGCAACGCCGGCACACGCGATCGTTCGCTGCTCTCTGATTGGTTGAATCGTTTTTTGGACATAGCTCGGTAAGTAATTGTCCGATTAATATGAAACCTTGAAAAGGCACATCCTCGGGTCCCCAGCAATATACCTGGCAAGTGAAAAGTATATCGGACCCGTGGTTGTCGAGAAACAGCGGTCACAGACAGACAAACGTACAAACGTACAAACGTACAGAGATTACTGGAATTATAGATAGATATACAGAATCAAGCGCTTCCTATTTTAATGCACCTGCTAATTAATCAAGATGGTGGCGAGTGAGATAACTGAAGCTCGAACAGTGAGTAATTATACAATTTTCGGTCAATGAAAGCATCGAGCATGTTGAAATGTACAGAGGAATGGCTCAACAGTATGGTCATTATTGCCTGTCAAGGACATCAGTGTTAAAAAGGACCTTGGGGCTGAGAAGGTTTTGATGAATTAGGCTATTAAGAATGATATCCTGCATTGACTATGCACATCTCCTGAGGAATTATCCAATTGAGGCATAGTAAAGGTTCTATCTACTTCGATAGCACAAGTGTGGCTGGAAGAATACTTTGAATACTTATCTAAGTGTCGTTTTAAAAAATTCTATATCCAACCTTAGTTATGAAAATACTAAAATCCAGGTCATATTTAAAGCATCCTGTATCTTAGCCTTTGTTTGTATATAAATGTACAGGTAGGAGGAAAGGCATTGGTTTGCAGGAAATTGGGGTTTGCAGTAGATCGCAATAACACTCTTTTGTGACATTATTTTGTTTTGCTCGTCATAATCGATGATTGTTCATTGTTATCCACAAATACGTCATCAGGGACAAAATGCTGACCTGTATTCACATAGCGATAACAAAATCTTATCAAGTTGCTATTTTATACATTCTTCATCTTTCTAGTGTTTTGCCCGAAGGCAGGTTCATTGCTTCCAAAGCAGTCCCATAGCAAGAATTAAACTAGGTGGTTTGCCTTTGCCTTTCCAATGACAGGGCAGGAATTTGGAATTTAGGCATGGGGGCGACATTTGCCTGCCTATTTGAGGGAAGGGCAAGATCAAGTAGGGCGAAGTCGGTGGCAGGCCATCACAAATCCGCACGCTTCCCACCTAAAGCAAAGTTGAAAGATGGCAAAAGGTTCCAACAGAAATGACCCAATATCAAATTTTGAGATAAAAACGATTCCAATAATTTTCAGCTTCCAAGGTATACATCCATTTCTGGGTTAGCCGGTTGGTAAAAGTTGAATCACCAGGATGATAACTAAATTTATTCTCAAAATCTAGTCAGATTGTGATCAAATAAGAGGAAGTTTGCTGCAATTGTGGACTTTGTCACTTTGCTGATTATACCCTTTTTTCCAATTTAGTAATTTAAAAAATAAATTTTGCAGTATGTTTCGATGCTTGTTTGTTAGCCTTGTCACCACACACTAATATTCTCATATGACCTTCAACTCAAATGAAATGGCATCCAGCAGTGGATTCGTACACTTTGACATATATTGGAGAGGATTAATGCCACTCTCTTACTTCATTTTATCCCAGTGCAGGATTTAATTCCTCTACTGCCTTCCATCACTTAGGGCTCTGGGAAGTGCCACAGCTCAAACAGGTTCAGTTCCCAGATTTATTGGCTGTCCTTTTTTATCATGAATAAATAATATATAAACAAATTATGTACATCAAACCTTTTACTCTACATACAGTGCTTTCAGAAAGTATTCACACCGCTTGCATTTTTCACATTTTTTTGTGTTACAGTCAAAATAAAAAATGGATTAAATTGAGATTTTTCGTCACTGGTCAACATATGGGAAAGTATGTGATGTATGACCCAATAATGGGAAAGTGGAATTTTTTTATAGGATTTTTTTTACAAAATAATTAAAAATGAAAAGCTGAAATGTCTTGAGTCAATAAGTATTTAATCCCTTTGCTATGACACTCCAAATTGAGCTCAGGTGCATCCACTTTCATGAGATCATCCATGAGATGTCTCTACAACGTGATTGTACTTCACCTGTGTCCAACTCAATTGATTGGACATTATTTAGAAAGAAACATACCTTTCCATATAATGTCCCACAGTTGACAGTGCATGTCAGGGCAGAAACGCTACCATGAAATCCAAGAAGCTGTCATTAGAACTCCGATATAGAATTATGAGGAAGTATAGATCTGGAGAAGGGTATAAAACCATTTCAAGAGTGTTGAAAGTTCAGAAGAGCACAGTGAGCTCCATCATTCGGAAATGGAAAGAATATGGAACGACCCAAACTTTTCTTCCTAGAGCTGGCCGTGTGACCATACTGAGCAACCGGGCAAGAGGACCTTAGTCAGGTAGGTGACCAATAACCCATTGCCCAATCTGATAGAACTACAGAGTTCCTTGGCTCAAGTGGGAGAACCAGCCAGAAGGACAACAATCTCTGCAGCAATTCACAAATCTAGGCTTTATGGGAAAGTGGCCTGATGGAAGCCACTCCTAAGAAAAAAGCACACGACAGCACACCTGGAGTTTGCAAAAAGGCAAGTGAAAGACTCAGAGAGTACGAGGCAAAATATTCTGTGGTCTGATGAGATGAAAATTGAACACTTTGGCCTGAATGCAAAGCAATACGTCTGGCGGAAACTGAGCAGAGGTCATTACCCATCCAACACCATCCCTACCACAAAGCATGGTGATGGCAGCATCACGCTATGGGGATGCTTTTCAGCGGCAGGGACTGGGAGAACCTGCTTCAGAGTGCAAATTACCTTAGATTGCGGTGAAGATTTACAGTCACGTGAAAAAGTAAGTACACCCCATGTAAAGTTTTGACTTTTTCAACATATTTCAACATACAGCTATTTGATCTTCATTTCAACAATATTGACAGATAAAGGTGATATAATATAACAAATATCATGAAACATTTACATTTTGTAGTCCATTGTATAATTTAAATAAACATAAATGCAAATTTCGCATGTGGAAAAAGTAAGTACACCCCTACATTTATCACTACTTCAAATACCTAAAATTAGAATCAGGTGCACCAGCTCAGGTGCAAATGATTAGACCATCGTTAGATAGGATCTTGGAGGAACCTGTCTTATTTAAACCTCAGACATTTAGTTTGGTTTGCTCCTTGTTGTTGAAGTGTGCGGCGTCACCATGCCTAGATCAAAAGAGCTCTCTGAGGCCTTCAGAAAGAAGATTATAGATGCCTACGAGTCTGGGAAGGGATTTAAAAATATCTCCCAACAATTTGAAATCAATCATTCGACTGTCCGGAAGATCAACTACAAGTGGAGAAGATTCCAAACAACTGCCAACTTGTTCAGGCCAGGCCGCCCCAGCAAGTTCAGCCCGAGAGCAGACCACAAGATGCTGAAATAAGTCTCTAAGAACCCCAGAATGTCATCACGGGACCTACAGGTAGCTCTTGCCACTGTTGATGTCAAAGGGCACGAGTCTACCATTTGAAAGAGGCTGCACAAATTTTATCTACATGGGAGGTGTGGCAGGAGAAAACCTTTGCTGTCCAGAAAGAACATCAGGGCAAGACTAAAGTTTGCCAATGAACACCGAGGCAAAGACCAGCACTTCTGGAACAATGTGCTCTGGACAGATGAGTCAAAGGTAGAGCTATTTGGCCACAGTACCAGAAGACATGTTTGATGAAAACCAAAGACAGCATTTTCCCACATGAACCTGATACCAACTGTAAAGCATGGTGGTGGAAATATTATGGTTTGGGGCAGCTTTGCTGCATCAGGGCCTGGGCAGCTCACCATCATAGAATCCACTATGAATTCTTCATTGTACCAGAGGGTGCTTGAGGATAATGTGAGGCCATCTGTCGGAAAGTTGAAGCTCAACCGAAGGTGGACCTTGCAACATGACAATGACCCTAAACATACCAGTAAATCCACCAAGGAATGGCTGAAAAGAAAGACATGGAGGGTTCTGGAATGGCCAAGTCAACGCCCGGATCTAAATCCCATCGAGATGTTGTGGGGGGATTTGAAATGAGCTGTGCATGCAAGAAACCCCTCAAAGATCGCACAGCTGAAAGAATTCTGCATGGAGGAGTGGGCAAAAATTTCTCCCAGTCGATGTCAGAGACTGGTAGACAGTTATAAGAAACGCCTACTTGAGGTTGTTTCTGCCAAAGGGGGAAATACCACCTATTAGAGCCAAGGGTGTACTTACTTTTTCCACATGCGAAATTTGCATTTATGTTTATTTAAATTATACAATGGACTACAAAATGTAAATGTTTCATGATATTTGTTATATTATATCACCTTTATCTATCAATATTGTTGAAATGAAGATTAAATAGCTGTATGTTGAAATATGTTGAAAAAGTCAAAACTTTACATGGGGTGTACTTACTTTTTCACGTGACTGGACATTCCAACAGGACAATGACCTCAAACATAAAGCCAAAGCAACACTGGAATGGCTTCAAAACAATAACATGAAATTCCTTGAGTGGTCCAGCCAAAGCCCAGACTTAAATCCCATTGAGAATCTGTGGAAATACCTGAAGATTGCTGTTCACCAATGTTCCTCATAAACTTTACAAAGCTTGAGCAAATCTGCAAGGAAGGATGGGAGAAACTCCCCAAATCCAGACGTGCAAAACTGATACAGACATACCCAAGAAGAGCCGAGGCTGTAATCACTGCCAAAGGTGCTTCAACGATGTATTGACTCAGTGGGTTTATTACTTCATATGTAAATCATCTATTTCTGTATTTAATTTTTAATTAACCTGTTAAAATGTCTAAAAAATTGCACTTTGACATTATGGGGTATTTTGTGTCGATCAGTGACAAAAAAAATCTCAATTTAATCCATTTTAAATTCAGGCTGTAGCACAACAAAATGTGTAAAAATCAAGGGGTGTGAATACTTTCTGAAGGCACTGTACAATATCTTAAATTCAAGGTCAGGACCAAATACGTAGCAAACCATGATGCTACGCAGAGAAAATTATTCCCTGATCTGTATAATAATATGTAGATGGTGCTTTACTAAACGTCTTGGTTTTTATTATGGGATCCCATGGTTCTTACACCATCACAACAGCATGACAAACTTCCTATAGGCTGAGGGATGATATATTGTAGGATCCTCGGTTACATGCTCCAGTTCTGAAAGCAGTTATCCACATTGTTTTCTCTACATACTGTAGGTCTCATATCCATACTGTGTCTCCAAAAGGACCATGACACCAATCCATCTATATATTTCCATGATCTACCTCTGGAAGAAGTTCATTGCCATTAACTGGGCCTCGTACTCTCAGCCATCATTGTTTGCGAGTACTCTGGAAAATTCACGATATATCTTAATTTCCAGGGGTGCTGCATCGATGACTTTTCTGAATCTCAATAATGATACAACTACCGACCAAATTAATTATCAAATCCCTGTCAAATATGCAATCGATACAATAGAAAACTAGAACGGCACTCGGTAGAGCGCATACCTCCGCCAGGCTGAACAGTTTACGTTTTTTATCCCATTGATAGGCTTGATCTGCATCCACACCTGAACCAAAACCTAATCAGCTTGTTCTTCTCACCTAATCAACTCATCCACGTAGTTTTGTCAGAACTCATCCACAACCTTTTTCAAATATCATGCAAAACTGTATATGGTTTTGGCCCCATCTCTCAACGGTGAAGAATCACTTAGAATTTTTTTTTTAAATCCTGTATCTGGATCCGGGTCTGGATCTTTACCAAAATTGAATCAATATGTCCTTGTCACACACCCAACCTGTCCACCAAGTTTCGTGCGAAAACCATCCATCATGTTTTGAGATGTCTTTCTCACAGACAAACAGACAGACAGGCAGACTGGGGTGAAAATATAACCTCCCCGTCCACCTTCAGTGGTGGAGCTAGGTAACAATCCTCAGCTATAATCTCTTCTAGGCAAACCAGATTTACAAGTTGGCCTCAAAATTCAGGTTCAGATATCCAGGTTCCACCATGCCACATCTTTCTTTGGCATCCCCAAACTTGTCATGGATTTCAACACCTGTACATATTAACCAGAAGTATTGGCTATCTTACTATCATTCACCAAATGTCTGTCTGTCTGTTCCCAGGTACCGCAAAAACGGCTGAACCGATCGCAACGATATTTTGGGTGGGTTATCCTGGGACTCCCTGGAGTAAAATAGGCTGGATTGTTTTTCCAATTTTTTCCTATTTTTCCAATTTTTCTGTTTTTTCAAACACGATGGAATAATATTTACCGATATGAACAGTGGTGCGGCTTTTATTGAAATTCTACAAATACTGTTTAGATTTTGATGATTTGCGTGTGATATGATTTAACGGATGTTGATATAAATCGTTTAAAATAAAAAAGCCTTCAATTTCTGATATTTTGCCTTTTCATTTGGGCCTCCCAATTGAAGCCCCGCCCATAGGGCGGGTACCGTTGCTAGTTCTTATAAATTGGAATGGTGGCTCCACAGCCCACCTCATACCTATGGATACTCTGCAGATATGAATCTCTGCACATCATTGGTATCATTCACCAAACGCTCAAGGATCAGAGCCTGATGATCTCTAATTCTGGATGAGGGAACAAAGAGAGGAGTCAGGAAGGGTTTTTTTCTTTACTCGTGCATGCAATCGAATATGCCAGTGACGATTTAAGAATAAAAGTGCAGATAATCCTGGGGTTCATCGACAGAAAAATGGGATTGAGTCACATCACCATCAACTATTTATTGGCTTTTTACTTGTAAAAATTAACAACTTTTTAGTGCAGTCTACTAATTGCATTACCGTAAAATGGGGTGAATAGGGACAGCAAGGTGAATAGGGACACCAACTGAAAAAAAGTTCGGAAACTATTTTCGCTGAAAATTGATAACCATACTGATTTGTTGATATTTGTGTTGAAAGTATTCTCTTGTTTTTTTAAAAAGCAACTTATAGTCCCTATTAACCCCATATATGGGTTAAATAGGAATAAATAGGATTTTTATGGCTGTCCCTATTCACCCCGTTTTACGGGTGAATAGGGACATCATTGGTATCATTCACCTAATACTTGTATTAGTTAATTTGTATTAATATTTGTATTAATAATTAATTAATATTAATTATTAATAATTATTAAAAATTATTAATAATTTGTATTAATTTGTATTAATATTTGTATTAATATTTGTATTAGAAATACTAATATTTGTATTAGTATTTGTATTAGTCACTAATACAAAAAAATAATAATCAAGAAATAGGGACAGTTTGGAGAAACTTTTTATCCCATTTTTTTTTTCATTGGCACCGTGGTTTACATTATGGGTGCATATAATTATGTGCATCCATCTGAGCTATCAATTTAGCAATAAGTTGGAAACTCAGGATTGTTTCTTGATTATTATTTTTTTGTATTAGTGACTATCCCTATTCACCCGTAAAACGGGGTGAATAGGAACAGCCATAAAAATCCTATTTATTCCTATTTAACCCATATATGGGGTTAATAGGGACTATAAGTTGATTTTTAAAAAAACAAGAGAATACTTTCAACCCAAATATCAACAAATCAGTATGGTTATCAATTTTCAGCGAAAAAGGTTTCCGAACTTTTTTTCAGTTTGTGTCCCTGTTCACCTTGCTGTCCCTATTCACCCCATTTTTACGGTACTGCCAGAATTAGCACATGACTTATTGCTCCCTGCACTTTATACATTTATACCTTCCTATTTAAGTGTTTCCCAGTACGAGTGATACGTACTCCAAGGTTAACTTTAGGCAACCCGAGAGGGAGAGCTAGGTTCACCTGCAATCGTGCAAGCTTGCTGAATTAATTCAAACATCGTGATTTTCATGGCCCTGCCCTTTTTAAAACAGAACGCAGAACATCCTTTGGAAGTTGATCGTATGAATAATCACTTGGCAGTTGATATAGCATCACACTTTGACTCGTCGGTATACACACTTCAGTTAATCATGGAAATGGCACGTTTAACATACTTTAATCCTTGTCCTGTATCTGTGCAAAAAGTTGCCTCCACAATTCTCACACAAGACACCTGCATGATGCATGCCTCAACCTGTTCCACGATTCTCTAGCACAGCAGGCACTGATTGACAGAATAATGAGATCGAGTCACATCACTGTCAACTATTGAAGGCTTTTTACTTGTGTTCATTTGCATGCTGCTCCTCTGTTGTACTGTATATAACTGTACAAGCCTCTTGGGTATGACGTACCATGAGTTTTAGACACAGAGGGAGGCCTGCTGTTTTATTTACTTCCTTTTTTTCAGATAGTGCTGTTTTGTTAACTTGTTTTAAATTTTAACCGGACTTTATTTCGTATTGGTTAGAGCGTACGTGCTGAGTTTGGGAGGCCCGAAGTTCCAGCCCTGGCCAGGTCATATAAAAGACTTTAAAAATTGCATGTGCTGCTTCCTTGCTTGACGATCAGCTTTTAAAAAGGACAGAGAGAACGGAAAAATAGCAAAATCTGAATGAAATGTGAAAGGAACAAAGAACAAAGATGTCGGGATGAAGCATGATAGATCGATTTTAGCAGTTACTCCACAGGCTCAAACTTAGCAACAGGTACAAACTACCAGAGATCTGTCGGTGGAGAAGCAGAGTCCACACAGCATCAGGATATGGCACAAACTTAATCAAATGGAAGACCCAATATTGCATTGGAGTCTTTGTAGTGGCATGGTGTTGCCACCTCATTGAAGTGAGTTTTGTCGGCATGGTGTTGCCACCTCATTGAAGTGAGTTTTGTCGGCATGGTGTTGCCACCTCATTGAAGTGAGTTTTGTCGGCATGGTGTTGCCACCTCATTGAAGTGAGTTTTGTCGGCATGGTGTTGCCACCTCATTGAAGTGAGTTTTGTCGGCATGGTGTTGCCACCTCATTGAAGTGAGTTTTGTCGGCATGGTGTTGCCACCTCATTGAAGTGAGTTTTGTCGGCATGGTGTTGCCACCTCATTTAAGTGAGTTTTGTCGGCATGGTGTTGCCACCTCATTGAAGTGAGTTTTGTCGGCATGGTGTTGCCACCTCATTGAAGTGAGTTTTGTAGGCATGGTGTTGCCACCTCATTGAAGTGAGTTTTGTCGGCATGGTGTTGCCACCTCATTGAAGTGAGTTTTGTCGGCATGGTGTTGCCACCTCATTGAAGTGAGTTTTGTCGGCATGGTGTTGCCACCTCATTGAAGTGAGTTTTGTCGGCATGGTGTTGCCACCTCATTTAAGTGAGTTTTGTCGGCAAGGTGTTGCCACCTCATTTAAGTGAGTTTTGTCGGCATGGTGTTGCCACCTCATTTAAGTGAGTTTTGTCGGCATGGTGTTGCCACCTCATTTAAGTGAGTTTTGTCGGCATGGTGTTGCCACCTCATTGAAGTGAGTTTTGTCGGCATGGTGTTGCCACCTCATTGAAGTGAGTTTTGTCGGCATGGTGTTGCCACCTCATTGAAGTGAGTTTTGTCGGCATGGTGTTGCCACCTCATTTAAGTGAGTTTTGTCGGCATGGTGTTGCCACCTCATTTAAGTGAGTTTTGTCGGCATGGTGTTGCCACCTCATTTAAGTGAGTTTTGTCGGCATGGTGTTGCCACCTCATTGAAGTGAGTTTTGTCGGCATGGTGTTGCCACCTCATTGAAGTGAGTTTTGTCGGCATGGTGTTGCCACCTCATTGAAGTGAGTTTTGTAGGCC
Source organism: Myxine glutinosa (assembly GCF_964187855.1). Classification (NCBI taxonomy): domain Eukaryota; kingdom Metazoa; phylum Chordata; class Myxini; order Myxiniformes; family Myxinidae; genus Myxine; species Myxine glutinosa. The sequence continues at coordinate 166,563,690 of NC_136261.1, forward strand.
TGGTGTTGCCACCTCATTTAAGTGAGTTTTGTCGGCATGGGGTTGCCACCTCATTGAAGTGAGTTTTGTCGGCATGGTGTTGCCACCTCATTGAAGTGAGTTTTGTAGGCCTGGTGTTGCCACCTCATTGAAGTGAGTTTTGTCAGCATGGTGTTGCCACCTTATTGAAGTGAGTTTTGTCGGCATGGTGTTGCCACCTCATTGAAATGAGTTTTGTAGGCATGGTGTTGCCACCTCATTGAAGTGAGTTTTGTCGGCATGGTGTTGCCACCTTATTGTAGTGAGTTTTGTCGGCATGGTGTTGCCACCTTATTGAAGTGAGTTTTGTCGGCATGGTGTTGCCACCTCATTGAAGTTAGATTTGTCGGCATGGTGTTGCCACCTCATTGAAGTGAGTTTTGTCGGCATGGTGTTGCCACCTCATTGAAGTGAGTTTTGTAGGCCTGGTGTTGCCACCTCATTTAAGTGAGTTTTGTCGGCATGGTGTTGCCACCTCATTGGAGTGAGTTTTGTAGGCCTGGTGTTGCCACCTTATTGTCGTGAGTTTTGTCGGCATGGTGTTGCCACCTCATTGGAGTGAGTTTTGTCGGCATGGTGTTGCCACCTCATTTAAGTGAGTTTTGTCGGCATGGTGTTGCCACCTCATTGGAGTGAGTTTTGTCGGCATGGTGTTGCCACCTCATTGAAGTGAGTTTTGTCGGCATGGTGTTGCCACCTCATTGATGTGAGTTTTGTCGGCATGGTGTTGCCACCTCATTGGAGTGAGTTTTGTCGGCATGGTGTTGCCACCTCATTGAAGTGAGTTTTGTCGGCATGGTGTTGCCACCTCATTGGAGTGAGTTTTGTCGGCATGGTGTTGCCACCTCATTGAAGTGAGTTTTGTCGGCATGGTGTTGCCACCTCACTGGAGTGAGTGTTGTAGGCCTGGTGTTGCCACCTCATTGTAGTGAGCCTTGTAGGCCTGGTGTTGCAACCTCATTGTAGTGAGCCTTGTAGGCCTGGTGTTGCCACCTCATTGTAGTGAGCCTTATAGGCATGGTGTTGCCACCTCATTGAAGTGAGTTTTGTCGGCATGGTGTTGCCACCTCATTGAAGTGAGTTTTGTCGGCATGGTGTTGCCACCTCATTGAAGTGAGTTTTGTCGGCATGGTGTTGCCACCTCATTGAAGTGAGTTTTGTCGGCATGGTGTTGCCACCTCATTGAAGTGAGTTTTGTCGGCATGGTGTTGCCACCTCATTGAAGTGAGTTTTGTAGGCATGGTGTTGCCACCTCATTGAAGTGAGTTTTGTCGGCATGGTGTTGCCACCTCATTGAAGTGAGTTTTGTCGGCATGGTGTTGCCACCTCATTGAAGTGAGTTTTGTCGGCATGGTGTTGCCACCTCATTGAAGTGAGTTTTGTCGGCATGGTGTTGCCACCTCATTTAAGTGAGTTTTGTCGGCAAGGTGTTGCCACCTCATTTAAGTGAGTTTTGTCGGCATGGTGTTGCCACCTCATTTAAGTGAGTTTTGTCGGCATGGTGTTGCCACCTCATTTAAGTGAGTTTTGTCGGCATGGTGTTGCCACCTCATTGAAGTGAGTTTTGTCGGCATGGTGTTGCCACCTCATTGAAGTGAGTTTTGTCGGCATGGTGTTGCCACCTCATTGAAGTGAGTTTTGTCGGCATGGTGTTGCCACCTCATTTAAGTGAGTTTTGTCGGCATGGTGTTGCCACCTCATTTAAGTGAGTTTTGTCGGCATGGTGTTGCCACCTCATTTAAGTGAGTTTTGTCGGCATGGTGTTGCCACCTCATTGAAGTGAGTTTTGTCGGCATGGTGTTGCCACCTCATTGAAGTGAGTTTTGTCGGCATGGTGTTGCCACCTCATTGAAGTGAGTTTTGTAGGCCTGGTGTTGCCACCTCATTTAAGTGAGTTTTGTCGGCATGGGGTTGCCACCTCATTGAAGTGAGTTTTGTCGGCATGGTGTTGCCACCTCATTGAAGTGAGTTTTGTAGGCCTGGTGTTGCCACCTCATTGAAGTGAGTTTTGTCGGCATGGTGTTGCCACGTCATTGAAGTGAGTTTTGTCGGCATGGTGTTGCCACCTCATTGAAGTGAGTTTTGTCGGCATGGTGTTGCCACCTCATTGAAGTGAGTTTTGGCGGCATGGTGTTGCCACCTCATTGAAGTGAGTTTTGTAGGCATGGTGTTGCCACCTCATTGAAGTGAGTTTTGTAGGCCTGGTGTTGCCACCTCATTTAAGTGAGTTTTGTCGGCATGGTGTTGCCACCTCATTGAAGTGAGTTTTGTAGGCATGGTGTTGCCACCTCATTGAAGTGAGTTTTGTCAGCATGGTGTTGCCACCTTATTGAAGTGAGTTTTGTCGGCATGGTGTTGCCACCTCATTGGAGTGAGTTTTGTCGGCATGGTGTTGCCACCTCATTGAAATGAGTTTTGTAGGCATGGTGTTGCCACCTCATTGAAGTGAGTTTTGTCGGCATGGTGTTGCCACCTTATTGTAGTGAGTTTTGTCGGCATGGTGTTGCCACCTTATTGAAGTGAGTTTTGTCGGCATGGTGTTGCCACCTCATTGAAGTTAGATTTGTCGGCATGGTGTTGCCACCTCATTGAAGTGAGTTTTGTCGGCATGGTGTTGCCACCTCATTGAAGTGAGTTTTGTAGGCCTGGTGTTGCCACCTCATTTAAGTGAGTTTTGTCGGCATGGTGTTGCCACCTCATTGGAGTGAGTTTTGTAGGCCTGGTGTTGCCACCTTATTGTCGTGAGTTTTGTCGGCATGGTGTTGCCACCTCATTGGAGTGAGTTTTGTCGGCATGGTGTTGCCACCTCATTTAAGTGAGTTTTGTCGGCATGGTGTTGCCACCTCATTGGAGTGAGTTTTGTCGGCATGGTGTTGCCACCTCATTGAAGTGAGTTTTGTCGGCATGGTGTTGCCACCTCATTGATGTGAGTTTTGTCGGCATGGTGTTGCCACCTCATTGGAGTGAGTTTTGTCGGCATGGTGTTGCCACCTCATTGAAGTGAGTTTTGTCGGCATGGTGTTGCCACCTCATTGGAGTGAGTTTTGTCGGCATGGTGTTGCCACCTCATTGAAGTGAGTTTTGTCGGCATGGTGTTGCCACCTCATTGGAGTGAGTTTTGTCGGCATGGTGTTGCCACCTCATTGAAGTGAGTTTTGTCGGCATGGTGTTGCCACCTCACTGGAGTGAGTGTTGTAGGCCTGGTGTTGCCACCTCATTGTAGTGAGCCTTGTAGGCCTGGTGTTGCAACCTCATTGTAGTGAGCCTTGTAGGCCTGGTGTTGCCACCTCATTGTAGTGAGCCTTATAGGCCTGGTGTTGCCACCTCATTGTAGTGAGCCTTGTAGGCCTGGTGTTACCACCTCATTGTAGTGAGCCTTGTAGGCCTGGTTTTGCAACCTCATTGTAGTGAGCCTTGTAGGCCTGGTGTTGCCACCTCATTGTAGTGAGCCTTATAGGCCTGGTGTTGCCACCTCATTGTAGTGAGCCTTGTAGGCCTGGTGTTACCACCTCATTGTAGTGAGCCTTGTAGGCCTGGTGTTGCCACCTCATGGTAGTGAGCCTTGTAGGCCTGGTGTTGCCACCTCATTGTAGTGAGCCTTGTAGGCCTGGTGTTGCCACCTCATTGTAGTGAGCCTTGTAGGCCTGGTGTTGCCACCTCATTGTAGTGAGCCTTGTAGGCCTGGTGTTACCACCTCATTGTAGTGAGTTTTGTAGGCCTGGTGTTGCCACCTCATTGAAGTGAGCCTTGTAGGCCTGCTGTTACCACCTCATTGTAGTGAGCCTTGTAGGCCTGCTGTTACCACCTCATTGAAGTGAGCCTTGTAGGCCTGCTGTTACCATCTCATTGTAGTGAGTTTTGTAGGCCTGCTGTTACCATCTCATTGTAGTGAGCCTTGTAGGCCTGCTGTTACCACCTCATTGAAGTGAGCCTTGTAGGCCTGCTGTTACCACCTCATTGTCGTCAGAACAAATCTTCTGCAGCGTTTATTAACTCGTTTTCTCCCTTATATTTCAGCCTGATCAAAATAAAGAAAAATGCCCTTTTTCATATTCTCCATGCATGCTCTAACCGGCATTTTTTTGAAGGTGTTAATTCATTGTGAATTTTATCAACTAAAAATTGGCGAGAGCGCATTTTCTGCTGCGGGAAACGAGGTGGCCTGATGCTTCAAGCACAAGTTCTCCTTTTGCTCTGATGAAGAACGAACACTCAAAACGTCAGTTACACCTCCTTTCCACAGCTGTAAATACACTCTTACAAGTTCATAAAATCCATTGTTAGTCTTGTCTGCCAATGCAGGCTGCCTCTAACCTTCACAGAGACGAGGCGCCTGTTGTTAATTTATCCGTTACTGCCTGTGCAGGCTCGTAATGAATATCAAGGTGACAGGCCTTTCGATGATAAATAATGTATTTCCATTGATCTTTTTTAAAATTGTTTGTTGAGGATAACATATTATGTAAAAGTAAACAATAGCAAAGAAATGAATTGTACACTTATGAAATCAATTGTGAATCAATAACGTGATTCATAATTACACCTGGCTTGTTGTTGAGCGATTGTTGTTTCGGTTTGAGAAAAAATATTATGTTGTGTTGATAATCTGAGATGATGCAAGTCTTCTTGTCATCTCTCGTAACGAATAACCATGAGCTTTCATCACATGATTCATGTTACCAAATAACCATAAATTGTTATATTTATTTATTTATTGGCCTTTCTTATGTTTTTTTTTTTGTTTTTTTGTATACTGAGTCGAGGCTCGTGAAAGTGCTAACATTTACTTCACAAACAAATCAACCAGACAAACAAAATATATAAAAAGAGGGAGCGGAAGACAAGATGGGGAGAGAAGGGGAAGCACACAAACACAACATTTGAGAGCAAGAACAGAGAAGGAGATTTTTTTTTTTTTTTTTGAGTTGAGATTTTAAAACAAGGAAGTATCGGGTGAAAAGACCGTGAAAAACAGAGACCGAAAGTAATTGCAGCGCAATCGAACAACCGCTGAGACAAAAACAAAGCCTCAAGCCAAGGTCGGACACGGTAGCCTACTACACTAGGCCTCAGAATACGCGACACGAACTAACCGAAGATTCTGTACACAGGTATGAAAAACCAACACCGAGAATCCTATTAAAGACGCACCAAAAGGTACACACACCGAAAGAAAGATACAGTTTCGACAAAAACACAATTGTGAAAATTTACTTAACTTCGAAAGCGTGCGCGCATGGACAGCTTTGAAGAGACGTGACCTCCAATCTTGCACATGCGCAGACCCAAATCAATTCAATGTATTCTTGACAAACGAGCCATTTCTATGTTTTTTTTTACTTTGATGTTTATTCAATATACCAATATCACAATTTCTGACATACTCTTGCTTTTTCACTCTTGAATATTCATTGATTTGTAATCAAAATAACCTCTTTTTAACGGTGTCAAAAAAGACATCTGCGCGATACATATTCTGTCGTAAAAATATGAGTGCCAGAGCAGCATGATGTAGCCTATTAGTGCATTTCAGAGTTCCTGGTTCAGTGATAAAATGGTGGTTTTAATTATGAGGTCAGGGAATATGGTGGTTATTAGGATTGTGCACCAGTGACAACCTTATGCTGTGAATGGGCCGAGCACACCCCAGAATGCATACACAGCGGTCTTTTTCTTCATAAATTTTACTTGTATTTATTTCTTGGTCTCGACTGGGCCCTGGCCGGGCCGAAGCTGTTGAGTAAAAAAATGTCTGCTGAAACTTTAATGCAATTGCAATTTAGCTCTGCCAAGGGAGCGGCGATCGTTATGCAGAACGTGTGACAGCGCCGCCATCTTCTTTCTTATTGGCTGGACCTAAAGAAAATCATTGGCTGTGTGATGAAGCACTAGCATGCCAGCCAGCTTCCCTATGCTATGCCATCTCATGAATGCAAATCACTCTGAGGGTGTTCATCACAATTTCCTTATTTTTACAACTTAGAAAGCTACCACTCTCACCCATATTTGCAAAGAGATATTGAGCAATAATTGCATTAAAAATGTACTCTATATATCATCATTATTTTATTTGGTGAATTAATTTTTGGAAGAATTTATTTCATTTATTCATACTTTTTTATGCATTCGTTAGTTTAATATCGATGGATGAAATCAACAGAACGTTGATTGAGGTATGCTAACTGCTTGAGTGGAGAGCAGGGAGAAGCTGACATTTCAGGCATTAACCATTTGTCAGGGCAAAAGAGGGATGGACGGTTAATTCCTCTCTTTCGCTGTGACATCGGGTTAACACCCAAAATAGCAGCTTCTTCTTGCTTCCCATGGCAGGTCACATCTCTCGATCACTGCCCTGTTGATTACATCCATTCTTCAACCTGTCCGACGTTGCAGATCGACATTAGCCTTCATCTGCAAGACGAGTTCTTTAGTCTACATTAGTTTAATCTGGCAAGGAGAGTATCGGTCAGTTCCCTCAGTTAACAAAATCTCTCCGATTGGTCCGAATGGGTATGATGTCCTCCTTGGATGCAATGGATGGCGGTCAACTGATGTGCAGGTTCATCACCTGCTGGGGTGATGGCAAACCATTGAGTTCACTGTTTGACCAGGAACTGCTTCACGTGAGCCTTCTCTCTCCGGAGGAAGGTAGTTAGACCTGAAAAATAGGACAATTGACTTGTAATGATTTGCTTGTAAGTTTTTGTCATTTTTTTATTCCTCCTATATATACACACATGAAACGAAAAAAGGGGTTAAGCAATTGGTTCATGTCCATCCATCAATCCATCCGTCTGTCTTATCAGTTTACGATTGTCAGATTTTGTTCAAGGAACAACCTATGTTAATCAATAATTGTTATATTTTGAACATCAGGACATGAATCGGATGACAAGTTTGCCATTTACCGTACTTTGAATCTGAATTTGTCCTGACCGGACATGCGCAGAGAGGAGGGATTTTTTTTTACTCTGTCTGCTTGCCTGGCAGTCAAACAAAATTGAAAATCATTCCAAACAGGAAACTTCCTGTTTTAAGGACAACATAATGGACACATACAACAGGCATGAACAACTAATGTAACGTGTTAGGTAGAGTGATACAATAGACACTGGGTAAAACGGCGGTAAAACCCAGAATTCATTTATTTATGGGCCTTTAAACCTCTGGAACTCTGATGAACACAAATCACCTTCATAATACTTTCAAGAACCTCCAATTTTGCAGTACTTGGACAAGTTATAAAGGGTGGTGGATGTAATAAGAGCCATCAAGCACAGCTCATGGTAAGTGGGCATGGTAAGTGAGAGGGTGTAATGTTGGGGGTGAAGAATAGGCCATCGATATGGCCATGTACGATGCCAATTGACATTGCGTTCTATGGTGATAAATAAAGCCTCCGTTCTCCTAAACTGTGACTCAACGTCATTATATTACAGTGTATAAGGAGCCTGGTGTTGGCTTAGCGGTTATGGTGCTGGCTTAGAATCCTGAGTTTGAATCCCGGTCGATCGTCGAATTAACGCCGGGGGCGGGGGGCGGGGGGGGGGGGGGTGCTTGACTCAGCCTATCATCCTTCCGAGGTCGGCAAATTGAGTATCAGCTTGCTGGGATGAATGTGTCGGCGTGTGTCCCGTTTAGAATAGGTACCGTAAAATGGGGGGGGGGGGGGGGGGATATATTGTCCTACTAATACAAAAAAATAATAATCAAGAAACAATCCTGAGTTTCCAACTTATTGCTAAATTGATAGCTCAGATGGATGCACATAATATGCACCCATAATAATAATAGAATCCACGGTGCCAATGAAAAAAAATATGGGATAAAAAGTTTCTCCAAACTGTCCCTATTTCTTGATTATTATTTTTTTGTATTAGTGACTATCCCTATTCACCCGTAAGACGGGGTGAATAGGGACAGCCATAAAAATCCCATTTATTCCTATTTAACTCATATATGGGGTTAATAGGGACTATGAGTTGCTTTTTAAAAAAACAAGAGAACACTTTCAACCCAAATATCAACAAATCAGTATGGTTATCAATTTTCAGCGAAAAAAGTTTCCGAACTTTTTTTCAGTTTGTGTCCCTATTCACCTTGCTGTCCCTATTCACCCCATTTTACGGTACCCCGTATCCCTGCGTATCGTAAGAGGCGACTAAAAGCGTTGGCATCAGGAAGGGCATCTGGCCATAAAAAAACATTGCCTCAAAAAGGGAACCATGGTGATTGACAAAGGGCCCGCAAGGTTAACCCCCGCTCTAGCAGGGAAAATGTCCTTAAAAAAGGGAATTTTTATTACAGTGTATAAGGGTGGTGTAAAAGACTGCTTCAGTAGCACTAAACTTCCAGATTTTTCTTAAACTATCTGTAAAAACATAATTTTATTAAAATTTAAGTATATACTTTTACATTGAATGGGATATCATATTCTATGAACTCTCTAGTTAAAATAGATTTGGGCTTTATTTTAACTTTACATTATTCGAAACAAACTATACCACTTAAGCGATCATAGCTACATAGCAGCCTTTATTGCTTACTGCAAAACACCGTGAGGAAAACTAAAGGTGAGAGTGGATTTAAATGTAACTGAAAGTACAAGTCAGAACAAGAGTGTGCTGTGGTAAGCCCAATAAGTAAACATTTCGAGGCCAAGGCTGAGAGCAGACAGCATATTAGCTGCATCCCCCATCTTCTCTTTGGCTTCTCCTCGTTGCTTGCACAGCTGGATCCTCGTCCTTCCATGTTGAGCCAATTAAAATGACTCCAATTTACTCACCCCATAAACCAGCATTCTCAGGCTGCAGCTGTGCAGAGTTGGGAGGGGAAGTTTTGTGGGACAAAGTAAAAAAAGTAGCAGAAGGATATGGAAATCAAACTCCATGTAGGAACTTTTTTAGCACTCGCAATCCGACCCGGGAGGCTGAGTCCTACACAAGACCCCATACTTAAACCTTCAGATTTGAGTCTTCAACCAGTGACTGGATGAAGTCATTTTTGAGTCATTTAAAATATAATTGCAGACTTTAAATCACTTCTTCCCACAAGTGGAATTAAAGTAAAGCAAAGGGGGAAATAGTTTGGTATGAGAAGGAATTTGAGGAAGGAAACTTCATACATGGGTTGGCACGTGCTGACAAATAGTTTTGATTCAAAACTCAACCATTTAAATTCAGGACTCGACCTGCTGAGATACAACTCTTGTATGATGTAAATGAGAGGCGGATTAAAAAGGTAGATGATAGATATTGTTACGGTCCGCGGATTAGATGTTATTTTGACCGAGCGGTGGTGTAACCGCGGCCGAACAGTTATTCCCCGACTAAAACCCGATTCACCCTGAACGTTGGCCGTATCGCGCCACAGCTACTCAATCGGGAAAACTCTAAAGCGACCGAATGCAAAGAGGAAGAAGACGTACAGAAGAGTAACGGGATTTATTATTTACATACACAAGCAAAAAGGAGCAGTCACGATTATGTACAGGGACATGAGACGCAGGTGACACAGTGAATTCCTTATACAAGCTTAATTACCTACCCAGGACAGAACAAACAAAGACGACTCACACGGGGAATTGCAGAGTGGATTGGCTGGAAGGAGGTGTGTGGCTGGAGGGGGAGGACGGCACGGAGCTGGCTGGAGCTTGATCCCGCACGGGACGTCGGGCTGGACCTCGACGGCCGCTGATACCACCGATCCTGTCATGTGCGCGGGATCACGGGTCGAATCACGGGTCGGATCACGGGTCGGATCACGGTCGGAGCCGACGCGCTGGTGGGGGGTCTGGCGTGACGGGTTCTCTCCTCTCTCTTTCTTGGTCCAACCACTCTTTCTCCACCGACAACTCAACGCAACCACTCAACGCAACCACTGACCACCCCTGACGACCAACTCAGCTCTTGTCATGGACCTTTCTACGCGCTCTTGCTCTGACGACCCAGCTCTTTCCATTGTACTCGTCTCTCCTCTGTAAAAGCTCATCTCCTTGGGGAACGCCCCCGCGGCGGGTTATATAGGCCCCGCCCCTCAACCTTTGCGAACCTCCCCCAAACGCTCTTCCTCCGCCCTCTCAAACCAAACCCCTCGTGCTCGGTTGGTTGTTCGGGGCTGGCTCACTCCTCCCCTCTATGACGAGGTGGAGACATGCCTTTCTTCCCCAACCCTGCCTCGTGGCCAATAGTGGTTGAAGAAAACCGCCCAAAATGCAGTTGGCCATTGAAATGAAATGAAAGGGGACCTATTCTTATTTCACTTGGTGCAATGGAGTATTTAAATTAATGGGAGACACAGCCTTACCCTAAGACACATAATAAGATATAAGCTACTGAACAAGGGTTTTATCGGGTCCTGCAATGTGGTGTTTATGGAATAACTACCGAGACGCCCTTTTTACCTTTACACAACTCCGGAGGCAGGAGGCGCAGAATAAACAATAATAATAATAAAGCACACAATAAAAAAAATACAGTCCTCATATCCGCAACACTGCACCCTCCTCCTCTTAGGTACGTCCCGGGCCTACAACTTTTATTTAGTGTGACACGTAGGTGTAGTTCCCTCTACTTTTAACCTGACCCTGAGTGCGACAGTTTTAAAACATAAATAAATATGTCCCGCTGCTCCATTGCACCCTGCCTAACAGACTTACGCCCACAGTTAACCGAATTGCGGAATGGTCTTCAAACTATACATTGACGGTGGGGAGCATTATTTACAATTGACGCTACTTTTATTTACAAGACTAACCCAGGACCTGTTATCGTTCTTTCTGGGGGGGGGGGGGGGGGAAACAGTCTGCTCTGCATCGACGCACCATGAAAGCACCCAAAAACGCACCAATACACCCCCAAGCACCAATCGGTGCAGTCACCATTGTTCAATGAAAAATAAAAACAACAACCCCTAACCCTGCAGGTGATCTCTTGCTCTTCGGCTCCCTCTGCTGGCTATTATTATTTCTTCCAGTTGTTGTCTTTTTACTTTGCTGGCGGCCTATTTGCAATAAAATGCACCTAACGTGTCCGTTTTTATTTATTTATGGCCCACAGGGGCCGACTAGTGTGGTTCACCTGTGGGGCATCGGTGCCCTGTGGCCCAGGTCCGCCAGCAAGATTTCGGGCCTTCATGGCCGGTTCCAGCAGAGGGGCCATGCCCCAACCCATGGGGTCCATAAGTGGTGCTCGGCCACTGACATGTGGTCCATCATGTGGTGCATCGATGCAGACAGCTGGTTCTGAGAGTTCTGGGCGCACAATGGCCGACTCACGCACGCTCCCCTCGGTGCCCAATGGCGCATAGGTCATGTGGGAGACAAAAGGGGAAAGACAAATGAGCGAGGGGTAAGGTCACAAGGGTACACATCAATAAGGCAATGCAAGGCGAAATGCGCACGGAGGGCGAAGTGAGAAAGCTCGTCCCTACCGTACGTCACCCCCCTGTCACCTACACTACCCTTGCCCTTACCCCATATGTACAAAATCTACACCTTTACAAATTCGTCACTACTGTCACGTCTTCCCCATATTTCTTCTATACCAAATTCGTCTCCACAATCCCTCTAGCCAAAATTTGCCATCACCCAATTCATCATCAATCCTCATAAGGAGGAAGAGATGGAACATCAAGCACAATGTCACACCCACATCATGATGCGTCTCACCATCCAAACATTTGCATCAAAAATAATTAAACCAACCTGGCATGGTGTGGAGGTACGTCATCTCAGGTGAGTGGATGCAGATGGTGCGAGGAGACTCTTCATCCTAACTATCCTCTAAATGACATTAACACACTTTACACTACCCGGGGTCTTTCTCTGCCAATCCATTGGCCAACTTACACTATGGGTTCTAAAAACCAATTCCCATTGACCAAACTGTGGTGCTTCTCAATTTGGGGTCTCACTCCCCCGATTCATCTCCCGGTGCCCTTGCACAATTTCTGGGCTGTGACGTGTAGCTCTCCCAGCAGGTCTACCCACCTGCACACCTCCACCACTGTAGTTGCCACCCGAGCTTACCTAGCTCCTCACCCTAACCTAACTAACTGGGGAAGGCCCTTCCTGGCTCTGTCACCCCACTCGGTGCCCTCTGGCACTGGGCTACCCCGGTCCGTCCTCCGGATCCTCAGGCCCCATCCACAACAACTACCGGCTCCCAGAGCCCACCTGCGGCCTCACCTGGCCGACATCCTCACAGTGGTGGAGTGCCCAAACCAACTACACACACTAACAGGCTACACGCCCAGCCATTTCCACAACACTAATGCACCCATCCAAATACCATTCTCTCACCCGCACCACAGATGCCAATATCCAACCACAATTTACCTGTACCCTCTACCTAACACTTACACTACCCGCCCCGGGTATTCGTGATGGGGGTCCACTCTTCCCCCATTCACACCTTCGCACCATCCACTCCACTCCATAGTTTCTACCATACTCACTCCACGACCATCCATTCCAATACTCCATATATTCCACACTACCATTTATTCCATACACCTGTTCCTCATACCTGTTGTTGCACACCTGTGCACTCACACCTGGTGCCACCTGCACCCTTCTTCTCCCTGGACCATTTGGTCAACACAATACACATCACCATCACTCCCTCATACACTGCTCCATACACCTGTTCAGTTGCACACCTGTGCAATCACACCTGTTCAATCACACCTGTTCAATCCTCACACACTGCTCAATACACTTGAATACACCTCCAACACTCACACGGCATCATCTGAACTACATGTTGCCCTGCTAACTTAGTGCTCCCCGTCTTCCCTTTAAACTAAGCACATACCACGTCATTATCATCCACACTAATCTACCTGCGTCCCCACTACAGGTGTCATTGTCACTAAGTAACCTTAACGTTACCTAATGTCATCTTCGCTAGATCCCTACACACGATATATCCTAACCCTCCCGGGCTAGTTTTCACTGCCATCAACCCCATAATCTAGTGCTCCTTTGCCCCCCGCTGTGAGGGATGACAGAGTTGTCATCCCACCACATCGGGGACGTTCCACTACCAATTTTGCTCACCAAATTTCAACCAATCAAAAATTTTCCAATTACTGCCAATTCTATTCACTTTTCTAAATTTCGTATCAAATCACTATCACTATCACTATCACCATCATCACAGTCCGCTATATCCTAGCCTCGGTGCGTCATGACATCATTCAACTCGGCTTCATAAAGCCGAGCAATGAATTCGGGTGGTTTGGTCGCCTGCAGGTTGAATCCGTCCGGCTTTCGGTTCAAGGGAGGTGGATTGGTTGGGCCGAGGTTCCACGCACCATCTCGGCGCGGCACCTTGCGGTCCCGGGCCCGATGGCTCAATCTCCCCTGGTCGGAACCCCGTCCCCACGAGGGGGCACCGTACCGCTTCCTCCCACTCGCCCTTGAACCGGACCGGTCGCCTCGCCCTCCAAGGCCCGGACTCGACCGTGCGGGGCGGGGCCAAGCCCGAATCGGCAACGACGCTTCGAAGAGAAACGACGCAGCATCGATCCGCGCCAGGCCTCGCATCCAACAAAGCACACCGCGCCCCGAGTGCTCGCATCGGCTATCCGTCGCCCTATCCGCTAACCCGGTTACCGTCGATGCTTCACCGGCATGCTCACACGCATACGCTACCCCTTTCACCCTCACAAAACCCGGCGTTCCAACGCCGTCCGTACATTCCACCAACGCTCTCCCTGTTACACACCACACCTCTCGCGCACACTCTTGCGCACACCTCGGTCCACACCTCTCCTCCGTTACGTCCTCCGTAACACTCACCATGGGCGTGCACTCTGGCATCCACCCACTAACGCGCTCACATGGGCTCTCCCACACTCGCGCTACCACCAACTCAGGTGTGCTTCCTCGCACACGTTCCACCACCACCTTACTCTCCGTGTCACACTCCGTACACCCCGACGTGCATTCTCGCTCGCACTCGGTTTCACACTCGCGCTCCGATGTGCCCTCTCGCACCTGCGCCATCACCAACTCACTCTCCATGTCACACTCCGTACACCCCGACATGCATTCTCGCTCGCACTCGGTTTCACACTCGCGCTCCGATGTGCCCTCTCGCACCTGCGCCATCACCAACTCACTCTCCGTGTCACACTCTGCACACTCTGTTTCACACAGACCCTCCGACGTGCATTCTCGCTCGCACTCGGTTTCATTCCCACACTTTATAACACACCCACTCGCCGACGCACACTTTTTCCTCACACGCGTGCTATTTCCACTCACACGGGACCCTTTACCAACGCCCGGGTGCCATATCGATCCCAATCGCGCGACAATTCTTTTGTCGCTAAACATCCTTTTACAAAATCTACCCGCACAATATACAGCACGACTCACCTGGGGGATTCCCTTCTCCACGCGCACCTGCAAACTCTTTATTTGGTTAGTGCGTACATCATCATGATTTGAGCAGGGACTTTGTACATATTCCATTTCTCCCTGCAATTCCCGGGCTACCTCCGTCATCTCTTCAATTTTAATTCCCAGCACTGCTTTTTCTTTATTAACCTTGACGACCGCTGGCTTTAATAAAACACCCTCCTCTACCTCAGCGGTCGCCAGGACTTTTTCCAAACCCCGGGTCGCGATTTCTACCCCTGTCATTGTACCCGTGCTTTTCTCAACTTCGTTCAACCGGCGCTTCTCGACCCGCATTACCTCCTCATGCACCCTTGGGACCCTTTCGCCCAACTTGCGGTCTCTGTCCCTCTGCTCCCTTTCCTCCCTATCGGCCCTCATTCCGTTCGTTGTTGCTTCAATTTGGTTTCTCAATCGCTCACTGTTAGCCCTCCTTTCGTCCCTCATTGCATCCATTTTTGCCATCAATTGTAGGAAAAAAAGGTTCAAATCCACCAGCGGCGCTGCTACGGTCGCGGGCGCCGTGGCCATGTGCGAGGCGCCATTTTGCGCGCCCGTAACCTCGTGCGCCTGATACCCCCTCAACCACATTGCCTATGTTCTCCTCCTCCCTTTCCTCCACATACATTTCCCCGAGGTCCTGGCTCGATTCCACCCCGCTTATCTCTCCCACCGGCATCCCGTCGCCTTGACCAGCCATGGCGCGATTTCAAAATTCGGGTTTTGCTTTAAAACACAAATTTTCAGCAGCTCGTAATTTTGAGCGCGTTAAGTGCGCTTCGGGCCTCGTATCTCACTCCCCGACACCAATTTGTTACCGTAATAACACAATTGGTGTCCAAAATTTGGGCTAAATAAATTTAGTCCCAGGTTCGAATCCCAACTCCTGACTACCAATTTGTTACGGTCCGCGGATTAGATGTTATTTTGACCGAGCGGTGGTGTAACCGCGGCCGAACAGTTATTCCCCGACTAAAACCCGATTCACCCTGAAGCCTGAACGTTGGCCGTATCGCGCCACAGCTACTCAATCGGGAAAACTCTAAAGCGACCGAATGCAAAGAGGAAGAAGACGTACAGAAGAGTAACGGGATTTATTATTTACACACACAAGCAAAAAGGAGCAGTCACGATTATGTACAGGGACATGAGACGCAGGTGACACAGTGAATTCCTTATACAAGCTTAATTACCTACCCAGGACAGAACAAACAAAGACGACTCACACGGGGAATTGCAGAGTGGATTGGCTGGAAGGAGGTGTGTGGCTGGAGGGGGAGGACGGCACGGAGCTGGCTGGAGCTTGATCCCGCACGGGACGTCGGGCTGGACCTCGACGGCCGCTGATACCACCGATCCTGTCGTGTGCGCGGGATCACGGGTCGAATCACGGGTCGGATCACGGTCGGAGCCGACGCGCTGGTGGGGGGTCTGGCGTGACGGGTTCTCTCCTCTCTCTTTCTTGGTCCAACCACTCTTTCTCCACCGACAACTCAACGCAACCACTCAACGCAACCACTCAACGCAACCACTGACCACCCCTGACGACCAACTCAGCTCTTGTCATGGACCTTTCTACACGCTCTTGCTCTGACGACCCAGCTCTTTCCGTTGTACTCGTCTCTCCTCTGTAAAAGCTCATCTCCTTGGAGAACGCCCCCGCGGCGGGTTATATAGGCCCCGCCCCTCAACCTTTGCGAACCTCCCCCAAACGCTCTTCCTCCGCCCTCTCAAACCAAACCCCTCGTGCTCGGTTGGTTGTTCGGGGCTGGCTCACTCCTCCCCTCTATGACGAGGTGGAGACACGCCTTTCTTCCCCAACCCTGCCTCGTGGCCAATGGTGGTTGAAGAAAACCGCCCAAAATGCAGTTGGCCATTGAAATGAAATGAAAGGGGACCTATTCTTATTTCACTTGGTGCAATGGAGTATTTAAATTAATGGGAGACACAGCCTTACCCTAAGACACATAATAAGATATAAGCTACTGAACAAGGGTTTTATCGGGTCCTGCAATGTGGTGTTTATGGAATAACTACCGAGACGCCCTTTTTATCTTAACACAACTCCGGAGGCAGGAGGCGCAGAATAAACAATAATAATAATAAAGCACACAATAAAAAAAATACAGTCCTCATATCCGCAACAATATGATATATACAGTCACGTGAAAAAGTAAGTACACCCCATGTAAAGTTTTGACTTTTTCAACATATTCCAACATACAGCTATTTGATCCTCATTTCAACAATATTGATAGATAAAGGTGATATAATATAACAGATATCATGAAACATTTACATTTTGTAGTCCATTGTATAATATAAATAAACATAAATGCAAATTTCGCATGTGGAAAAAGTAAGTACACCCCTACATTTATCACTACTTCAAATACATAAAATTAGAATCAGGGGCACCAGCTCAGGTGCAAATGATTAGAACATCGTTGGAGAGGATCTTGGAGGAACCTTTCTTATTTAAACCTCAGACATTTAGTTTGGTTTGCTCTCTGTTGTTGAAGTGTGCGGCGTCACCATGCCTAGATCAAAAGAGCTATCTGAGGCCTTCAGAAAGAAGGTTAGAGATGCCTACGAGTCTGGGAAGGGATTTAAAAAGATCTCCAAACAATTTGAAATCAATCATTCGACTGTCCGGAAGATAATCTACAAGTGGAGAAGATTCCAAACAACTGCCAACTTGTTCAGGCCAGGCCACCCCAGCAAGTTCATCCCAAGAGCAGACCGCAAGATGCTGAAAGAAGTCTCTAAGAACCCCAGAATGTCATCACGGGACTTACAGGTAGCCCTTGCCAATGTTGATGTCAAAGTGCACGAGTCTACCATTAGAAAGAGGCTGCACAAATTTGATCTACATGGGAGGTGTGCCAGGAGGAAACCGTTGCTGTCCAGAAAGAACATCAGGGCAAGACTAAAGTTTGCGAATGAACACTTGGGCAAAGACCAGCACTTCTGGAACAATGTGCTCTGGACAGATGAGTCAAAGGTAGAGCTATTTGGCCACAGTACCAGAAGACATGTTTGGCAAAAACCAAGACAGCATTTGACCACAAGAACCTGATACCAACTGTAAAGCATGGTGGTGGAAATATTATGGTTTGGGGCAGCTTTGCTGCATCAGGGCCTGGGCAGCTCACCATCATATAATCCACTATGAATTCTTCATTGTACCAGAGGGTGCTTGAGGATAATGTGAGACCATCTGTCAGAAAGTTGAAGCTCAACCGAAGGTGGACCTTGCAACATGACAATGACCCTAAACATACCAGTAAATCCACCAAGGAATGGCTGAAAAGAAATAAATGGAGGGTTCTGGAATGGCCAAGTCAAAGCCCGGATCTAAATCCCATCGAGAAGTTGTGGGGGGATTTGAAACGAGCTGTGCATGGAAGAAACCCCTCAAGCATCGCACAGCTGAAAGAATTATGCATGGAGGAGTGTGCAAAAATTTCTCCCAGTCGATGTCAGAGACCCGGTCGACAGTTATAAGAAACACCTACTTGAGGTTGTTTCTGCAAAAGAGGGCAATACCACGTATTAGAGCCAAGGGTGTAATTACTTTTTCCACATGCGAAATTTGCATTCATGCTTATTTAAATTATGCAATGGACTACAAAATGTAAATGTTTCATGATATTTGTTATATTATATCACCTTTATCTTTCAATATTGTTGAAATGAAGTTCAAATAGCTGTATGTTGAAATATGTTGAAAAAGTCAAAACTTTACATGGGGTGTACTTACTTTTTCACATGACTGTATACATATATATATATATATATATATATATATATATATATATATATATATATATATATATATATGTATATATATATATATATATATATATATATATATATATATATATATATATATATATATATATATGTATGTATATATACACACACACCAGCGAGGTACCCATGCTATGCACGGGTGGGGAGCCGAAAGCAAACAAACAATGCGGAAACGGTGAATGCTAAAGCATGAAACCAATAAATTCCACATTCCTGTGGCACCTGTAGTCGGACATCAAGCATGGACAGCAGGTTCATGAAGGACTTTCACGAAAAACGTACCTGTTTGAATGTTTCCATACCCAGTCAATGGCGAATATGCATATGGCGATCCGCGAATGTCATGCTTAGAAAGTAGAAACCCTCACAGCATGTAGTCATTCACTTGAACTCAATATCTCTTTTCATTCCAAACAGCATAACTCCAATCACAAATTAAATAGCATTAATATAAAAAATCAACTTTTACCAACATTAGTGACATAAACAAATATTTAAATCAGATGTGAAGTAGTTCCGTATGGTTGGGTGAATACAATTAAGAATTCAAAATTGTAATTGTATTCACTCAATTCCAAACGTCATTCCAATCATAAATTGATATTTTAACAAAATATTTTAACAAAAATATTTTAACAAAATACTGTTTTAAATGAAGCTTGTATTGAGATATTATCAAACCAGCTCATTGCCGTCATCTGTCCACTTCCGGATTCGTGGCAGGTTCGTATCGAGTTAATTTCAAAATCATAATTTTATTGAGGAATTTTTGAAACCTCCTACCTACCTTGCAATATCTGCTGGGACCCCAAAACGTTCCACATGAGGTTTGGTGGGGCTTGCCCCAATACTGAGGGAGTAGATTGGGGATGGACAGCAGACAGACAGACAGACACTCCTGTTTTATATTATATATATATGTGCATTTTGTTTTTCAAAGAAAGAAGGCACTTCCAACCAGAAAGTATAAAACTAGATATACTCCGCAAATTTGAGCAAATAAGCAAGAGCAGATCCAGTCTGAGTCCTCAACAAGTCTCGGTCTGCTCTTGCTGATTTGCTCAAATTTGTGGAGTGGATCTAATTTAACTTTCTGGTTGGAAGTATCTTCATTCTTTAAAAATGTATAATCCCAACAGCTCCAATCTTTTACCATATATATATATATATATATATATATATATATATATATATATATATATATATATATATATATATATATTGAAAATATTGATCTCAAAATACCTTTTTTATTTTCTGTCTACCAAATAAAATTTTCTATCTTTTTCAGTGCATTTTGATGATTTAACTTTCATGATACTGGATGTAAAGAGAGAAAGAGAAAGTGATGAGGCAGTGTAATAATAATAAAGTTACTAGCAACTGTACCCGCCCTATGGGCGGGGCTTCAATTGGGAGGACCAAATGAAAAGGCAAAATATCAGAAATTGAAGGCTTTTTTTAATTTTAAACGATTCATATAAACATCCGTTGAATCATATCACATGCAAATCATCAAAATCTAAACAGTACATGGCGCCCATTTTGAAAAAAGATTGAATTCTGCAAAACGGAAGCGGCCGCTACACGTCTTTCTCAGTCGCACGTTTATGTGTGAAGAGTGCGCCCCGAATCTAACACGGAAGTGCCCGCTACACCTGTTTCTCAGTCGCTTTGCACACGCTGCCATGTTACTTCGGAGCCGCATTTTTATATAGGAAGAGTTCGGCAGGAGTCGATCTACTCTCTCCTGGTACGTAGAATAAACAGTATTTGTAGAATTTCAACAAAAGCCACATCGCTGTTCATATTGGTAAATATTATTCCATCATGTTTGGAAAAACTGGAAAATTGGAAAACTTCGAAAAATTGGAAAAACAATATGGCCTATTTTACTCCCAGGGGTCCCAGGAATACCCACCCAAAATATCGTTGCGATCGGTTGAGCTATTTTTGCGGTACCTTCGAACGGACGGATGGACATTTGGTGAATTATAGTAAGATGAGACGTAATGGTGCATTTTGCTTCTCATAGAACACAGTTCAGAAATTTGGAATGATCTGGAGCCTTTTCTTGGAGCTGCGTGCAGAATCTTTCTTGAGTTATGCTCCTGTCATGATGTCAGCGGACTTGAATTGTAGGCCTGGCAGTATTGTCAACTACTGCAAGTAAAAAAAAACGGAAAGGAGTGAAAACTGCACGCCTCAATGCATTTTTGGAAGACAGCTGTATACATAATAACTGCACAGCTGTGGATACAGAGCAGAGGGATTCAAACCTTGAGAGCTTTTGCAGATAATGTCATTGGCTTCATCTGACAAATTTGAATTTGGGAAAGCAACAGTCAGGCAACGCTGTTAATCTTGCTGTCAGATGATTGCCAGGGATATGCCATTTTGGTTGTTGGATGTCGAAAGATTTATCCGCACAGTGACCTGCTGCTTTGTAAGCATGTTGTCTACATTTTCAATACTGTCACAATTTGTCAGTGCAAGTGATCTGTCTCCATTATTTATTTATTTATTCTGTTTCCTGAATATTCATCATCATTCGGTTATGACATGTTTTGGGAGTATGTCATCCTATGGGCCGAGACCTGTATGACAGCTGCCAAAGCTTGCTCATCTAGAACTGACAACTGGACCTATATCCTGCTGAGCTCTTGTGCTCTCTCTTTAGCCTTAGTGCCTCAACAAAGCACCAATTTTGATCTCGTTGCCAGATCAGGCCTCATTTTCAGCTATGCCTAAGGACTTAGGCCTTCATCTTGGACTGAAAATACTTTTATTCATGTTTTATTTGCTTCATGGGGCTGGCAAGATCGTCAAGAGGTATGCGCTTTTGCTTCTGCTCTGTTTAGCCTGGGTTTGAATCTCGACCCATCTATAAACTGTCATCCTCGTGTTTTTCATGCAGGACGATGCATCAATGTGTGTGCCGTCACTCGGATCAATGTTAAACTGTGTGTTCCATCTGCTGAAATGAGTTGAATATTAGAGATCCCACAGTGTAATTTGGAAAGAGTAGGTGAGCTTTTTCCGGCACCTTGAATTAATTACTAATACCTGCTTCAATTGAAGAAAGTATGGTACTTTGATGATGATGATGATTTGCTTTAGGCATTTCCTGTTTATTGTCTTTATAAGTTTTTATTTTGTTTTCAAAATATTGGGGTGTAATTATTTCTTCGAATAATTTGTTTACTTATCTTCAAATTACGTTTTTGCCGATCTTTATTTCCGTATGTCAGTCTTCATGTTTCCCTCTACATTTATCAATATCTCCACATCTAAGCCTTCTCAGCTTGCGTGCCGACGTCGGCCTGTTGGCAAAGGTTAGAATGTTTGGTTGGAACCTTAGGCCAACCTCCATGTGCTAGCTGGGTTTCTCCATCACTTTTGTTTTCTTTCTCATTCTCTCTTCTTCTCTTTGTTGTCACTTAAATTCCCCTCTTTTTTATCCCTGATGCCTTTCCCATTTTTCATAGATCTTACCGATCCGGCAATTGATTTTTATCTTACCCAGCAAACATCTAAGCCTGGTGTTGGCTTAGCGGTTAGGGTGCCGGCTTGGGATCCTAGGATCCTGGGTTCGAATCCCGGTCGATCGCTGAAATAACGCCACGGGGGTTGACTCAGCCTGTCATCCTTCTGAGGTCGGCAAATTGTGTACCAGTTTACTGGTAATTCCCTGTGTGTCTCAAGAGGCGACCAACAGGGTTGGTGGCAGGAAGGGCATCCAGCCATAAAACATTGCTTCAAAAAAGGGACCACGGTGCCCCCAAAAAGGCTAACTCCTGCTCTGCGGGGAAAATGGCCTCTCAAGCAGTTCCAGCAGACATCTCCCATCTAACCAAAGACATGACTTTTCCATGTTACTTTCTTACTAAGACATTGTTTTCACAAGAACAAAACTAAAACAGCATTGTATGAAGTGAATAAGAGAGACCGAGTATAGTAAGCGGAGATATATAACAGGATAGAGCACTTCATAATTACTGATGCATAAAAATGTGTTGAGTTGAGAAAGCAAAACTAAAACAAATGTTTGTTGAGAAGGTTGCCTGGACATTTTGGAAAATACATTGGTGAAACAAATGTTATAGTTAAGGGAAAAGACTGAAGAGTTCTGAAGAATTATATCAGCTTCTACTGCAACAAAAGCAAATGTACATAAACACAGATATATCCTCATACAACCATCTATCTATAATTCCAGTAATCTCTGTGTGTGTGTGTGTTTGTCTGTGTGTCTGTGTGTTTGTCTGTGACCGCTGTTTCTCGACAACCACGGGTCCGATATACTTGAAACTTGCCAGGTATATTGCTGGGGACCTGAGGATGTGCCTTTTCAAGGTTTCATATTAATCGGAGAAGTAGTTACCGAGCTATGTCCAAAAAACGATTCAACCAATCAGAGAGCAGCGAGCTATCACGTGTGCCGAACGTGGCGAACAGACTCTGCCTCGGACGGCACATTTGAGAGCGTATTCATTTATTTCACGTTGGCAAACTATGCTGGCGCTATGTTGGCGTTAAACTATGTTTTAAAACTAATTATAACTAATTTGCGATTCATCGTAACTGCGATATGCGACCTTCCGGACAGTCAAATGAGGACGTCACTTCCGGACTTACGGATAGTCATAGTGACGACGTACTGATGCTGAACGTGGCGAGCAGACGCTGCCTCGGACGGCACATTTGAGAGCGTATTCATTTATTTGACGTTGCAATCTGTGTTGATTGTTGTAAGGTACGATCGATTGTAGTACACGTTTATAATAACTCTGCCGATACAGGCCCGATTAACTGCAGCGCCATCCGAGCTGCGGCGTCGGGACGAAACATTCATTGTACGGTCACATCACGCACTTACGGGCACGCCCATGGGCCCATGGGCACGCCCATGCACATTTTTTTATTTTTTTTTGGCAAGGAACGGGCACCCACGTACGGGCACGTCCTAGTTAATATTAACTAGCCGAAACCCGTGGAACATCCACGGAAGGGAGGATGTGGTGTATGGATAGAGTGTACCATTATGGATGGCATAGGGGATTTGCTTGTCCGAGTAAGAGTGAGGAAGAAAGATGAGAATGAAGAGTGCATATATGAACAACGATCGCCGACACCGGCACAAATGCATGCTCTGGATTGTCCACTTAGTGGACGGCTTGTTTCGCCTTCGCCTGTCCAATCAGTGGACGGCTTGCTTCGCCTTTGCCCAGCAGACGCCAATATGATGGCGTCGTAAGATGGCGTCGTATCGGCAGGTAATCGGATGCTCTTGGGCCCCAACGTCGGCTAATTCAGATTTTTTGAGTATGGCTGTACGTGATAAACAAAGAGTGCGGTTCGTAGATCGTAAATCCATTAGTGCCGTGGGCATCGGGTCACTGGGTGCGGCGTAAAAGGGATAACAAAGTCGAGTCCTTATGCTATTATTATATAGATAACTAGCCGAAACCCGTGGAACATCCACCGAAGGGAGGATGTGGTGTGTGGATAGAGTGTACCATTATGGATGGCATAGGGGATTTGCTTGTCTGAATAAGAGTTAGGAAGAAAGATGAGAATAAAGAGTGCGTATATGAACAACGATCGCCGACACCGGCACAAATGCATGCTCTGGATTGTCCACTCAGTGGACGGCTTGCTGTCACCTTCGACTGTCCAATCAGCGGACGGCTTGCTTCGCCTTCACCCAGCAGACGCCAATACGATGGCGTCATAAGATGGCGTCATATCGGTAGTTAATCGGATGCTTTTGGGCCCCAACGTCGGCTAATTCAGATTTTTCGAGTATGGCTGTACGTGATAAACAAAGAGCGAGGTTCGTAGATCGTAAATCCATTAGTGCCGTGGGTATCGGGTCACTGGGTGCGGCGTAAAAGGGAGAACAAAGTCGAGTCCTTATGCTATTATTATATAGATAATACGCTTGCTCGTGTGCCTGTCTGTGTCTGTAACATTCCTTCCCACTGATTGGTTGACAGCTGCCCTGACTCCACCCACAATTGTCACTTCGATGCGTATTTAAGATGCTTCATGAAGAATATAATTAATTTTACGATCATTTATTAACACAATGAGGCTACTCATAATCACATTTTTTAAAATTACACGGATAGACAAACGACCGACCCGAATGAACCACGACCTGTTGGACACACACTTCCTGATTCGATCATGCTTTCCGTGACATCGCTAATGGCAAAAAGAGTTAAATGTTCAATAATACTGTTTCAATGAGGCAATAAATAAGTATGTAATGATGATGTAACAATTTGCCCTTTTGCTTTGAAGAACGGGAGCAAAGGGGCAGGAGCGTGCTATGTCTGGTTGAGGTCTTTGGATTTCAATCTAATGGCCGCCATGTTGGTGCTCACTGCTATGAGAAGCCAAAGACGCCTCAGAACTGTCATAGTCACAATTGCTGTGCATTTCCGATACGATTCCCTTCATTATAAAACGACAAAAGTGACCGTTAAAAGGATTTTGAGGCAATAGGTGTCACGGGCCTTGTGAAGATCGGCCTCAGCTATCAAGACAGCGGTCTGTTAACTTATGCACTGCCCAAATAGCTATGTGGCATTCTCTTAAGAAGAGATTAAACTCATGTCTTTTGAAATTTGTCCGAGGTCATTATTTACTTTAATAATGTGTGTTTGTATGTGATCAAGAAGGCGAAAATTGGATTCAGGTCGTTTATTGTCACATATATCCTTTCTGCATATCTCACAGGATTGTGAGTTGGACAGGTGACCATGATGAGCCATGATCTGCACATGGCCACTTACCTTTTCCACATATATCGTGGGATTGTGATTTGGACAGGTGACTGTGACAGGCCATGACCTGCTCATGGTCAAATACATTTCTGCGTATCTCATGGGATTGTGAGTTGGACAGGCATCTGACTGGCCATGACCTGCTGATGGTCACTTATCTTTACCATGTATATTTTGGGATTGTGAGATGGATATGTGCCTGTGACTGGCCATGACCTGCTCATGGACCCATATCTTTTCCACATATCTCGTCGTGGGATTGTTAGTTGGACAGGTGAACATGAGCAGGTGGGGAGGGGGTTTGAAGGCTTGAAGTGGGGAGGGGATTGGCTTTCTCTCAATCGGTGCTTAAACTCATATAATTATAAATGGTCTTTGTCCGAGGTCATTATTTCCTATTATCGATGTGTTTACACGCATCAGGAAGAAGATAATTGGTTTCGGGTCGTTTATTGTCACATATATTTTCCACCTATCTCACGGGATTGTGAGTTGGACAGGAGTGGGGAGAGGATTTATGCCTTAGGGTAGGTGAGGACTTGGGGTTTGTGAGAGAGGTACAGGGGGAGTTGATGGCTTGAAATCACATTTTACATTACGTGGAATTTCCACAAGTCCCTGCTCGTATCAACTAGTGTCACATATAGAGAGTGATATAATATTGTTTATGGACATAGTTATTGAAATGGCATCATGGACCTATTTGGACAAATTTTTTTGGACAGTTTGGGGGTGTGACAAGGACAAATTTATTAGGTTTTGGTGAAGATCCGAATCCGGATCGAGATACTAGAATTTTTAAAGTGATTCTTCACCATTGAGAGATAGGGCCAAAACGACATATAACACAATATCTCAAAGATCTGTGGATGGATTTGGCCAAAACTTTGTGGACAGGTTGTGAGTGTGACAAGGACCAATCTATTCAATTTTGGTGAAGATGCGGATCCAGATGCTAGAATTTTAAAATCATTTTTATAAGTTATTCTTCACCATTGAAACTTGAGGCCATAAACAATATACAGCACACTATCTGAAACAGTTGTGCATGGATTATGGCAAAACTTGGTGGATGAGTTGAGTCGGTGACAAGAACAAGCCGATTAGATTTTGGTTCAGGTCCAAATCCAGATCCGGCCTTTCAGTGGGCGAAAAAACATATACTGTTCAGTCTGGCATAGGTATGCGCTCTACCGAGTGCTGTTTTAGTTTATTACCTTCGCAAAAGCGGAAGGTTATGTTTTGATCGCTGTGTATTTATTTGTATGTCTGTGTGTGTGTGTGTGTGTGTGTATGTTATTCGCATAACTCAAAAAGTATTCAACCGAATTGCATGAAATTTGGTGGGATGATTGGTTATTATACGGGACACATTTGATTAGATTTTGGGAGCAATCGGGTCAAAGGTCAAGGTCAAGGTCACGAAAAGGTCAAAATCGTATTTTTGTTGTTCTGTTCCCTACACTCCCATGCCAAGTACAGAACAGTAGCTGCGGCGAAGGTATGCGCTCTACCGAGTGCCCGTTCTAGTTTTGTTATGTAGATATAACATAATCGGTATTAAGATAAACAACAAGTAGGAGTGTCTGTTTGTGGGAGGATGTCAGTCTGGGTATTTGTAAGTAGTGCAGGGGTACCTTGAGGAGTATTACAAAGGAGGGATATTGTTTGTAATTTATAGAAATGATTAGTTATGAAGATTTATATAAAATTATATAAATTAATTTGTATTAATTATGCTCTAGAGGGGTATGCACATTTGCCTCTGAATTGTCTAGCCTGGGCTCGCATCCTGGCTGAGCTGCACACAGTCATCCTGGCGTTTCACAAACTAGGCAATGCATCAATGTGTATGCCATCCCTCAGATGGACATTGAATGAGGTGTTTCGTCTGCTGGCATCAGTCAGTGTATGATAAAGATCCCACGATGTCCTTATTGAAGACTAGGCAAGTCATCGTCAACGCATCCTGGTTAGATTCCAAAGTCCTCCCTGGACTGCGCGAGTGGTCTGGTCTTCTTGAAGGCTTTTTGACACCAGGTTACACTGCTTTCTATCTGTGAGTGCAGTTGCTATCTGGGCAGTATCTTCTGCACCATAAACAAATTGACCAGTTGCTTCACATATTTCAATTCTTTGGATGTGAAGGGCAACTAACACTTCACTGATATACAGTATATGTATTCCTTCCTCGCTCCCATCCCCTCCCCAACCCCTACCACTCTTCTTCCTCCAATTCATTTCTACCCTCTCCTGACCTCTCCACCTCCCTCCTTCTACCTCTTTCCTCTTCTCCCCACCCTCCCCTACTACTGATGTTACCCTGTTTACATTTGTTTTTAGCGGTTGGGGATTTGGCACAGGTACGATGGGCGAATTGGCCTCCCATTGCATCTGTGTATTTCTTTTTGTAAGAGAGTGTATAGGAAACGAGCAAAGCTGTGTACAAATGCTACAACAGTTAAACAGAGATATAGACGAGAGGCAGATGTAATTAATGATGAAGTTATCAGCTGGGTGCTGTACCATGTTTGAGATTTTCAGCCTCAATAAGTGGGAGGCTTGTGTAGTCAGGGAGGAAGAGGCTGTGTGTGTGTGTGACAACATGGTGGGAAATATTGTTTTGAGGCCAAAGAATGAAAAGTAATTTACACATTGCCTCTGCAGCCACGAACGATTTATCATTATCTTTAATCTATGCAGGATTTTAGACTGACGGGAATGTGCAGAAAAGGTCACTGGGTCATTCGAAGATGCACACGTATACGTGAGGTTTGCGTCGGACCAGGCAATGGCCCATGTGACCTCTGCTCCGCCAATTTGGCCACCTGTTCTCGTGGAAAATTTGCAGCAGCTGGAGAACCAGTGGTGCAGGGTGTTGTACCTCCTTCTGTCAGTCTCCCTCTCTCTTTGTTCAAGCCTTAGTTTGACAATTTATCACTGTTCGGCCTCTCAAACAGACCAATGTTCGCTCATGCTGTGATTTAATCAGCACATCATATTACAATGATCTTCCCACATCCCTCCCTCATTTTGTAACCTGCACCTGAACATCAAGTGCAAGAGTTCTGCATACTCTCACTGCGGCCAATTATTTAATATCCTGACAATAAATGCAAGATATACAGTGTGACGGATCAGGAAGTGTATCTCATTGAGCATCTGTTGCAACACCAAGACACGATTATGAGCTTTTCGTCAGGTACTGAAGGAATGACTTTGAATACACGGTTACCTCTCATTTGAGCTTAATGAGAGACAATTTATATAGGATAAATGCTCCAACCCATATCCTAAGCAAAGTTGTGCAGGTACTTTTGTTGTGGACAGCAGCAGCTGAACCACCTGAAAAGGGTCTTGTTACACAGCATGTCAGGAATTTAGCAGAGGGCAAACTATCAGGCCAGGAAAGGAATGCTGTGAATGTCACTGGACATGAAATCTGGATTTATTTTTAATTTGTACGTTTGAAACTAATAGCATTATTTCAGTATATTCACAGCTGTGATGTAAAAATGTTATCAAAAGAATGGTCAATTGTCTTCCTTGCCAAGTTTTATTTCGACTTCCTTTTTGGTTACTTTTGCAATGAGAGGATGTTTGGTTGTTTTTGTTGGGAGTCAGATTTGCCGCTACTATGTGCCAGTGGAAAGGTTGGACAGGAAATACAGAGTAACCCAATGCAGTCATTTCACCATACAAATTCTGGGATTACCTTGCATTTTGCCTAATTTTGTCTTTCGGATGAAGGACACTCTCTCTCTCTCTCTCTCTCTCTCTCTCTCGCTCTCTCTCCCCTCCTCTCTCTCTCCCCCTCTCTCTCTCCCCCTCCTTGTCTCTCTCCCGATCTCCCTCTCTGTCTCTCTCTCTCTCTCCCCTCCTCTCTCTCTCCCGATCTCCCTCTCTCCCTCTCTGTCTCTCTCTCTCTCTCTCTCTCTCTCTCTCTCTCGCTCTCTCTCCCCTCCTCTCTCTCTCTCTCTCTCTCTCTCGCTCTCTCTCCCCTCCTCTCTCTCTCCCCCTCTCTCTCTCCCCCTCCTTGTCTCTCTCCCGATCTCCCTCTCTGTCTCTCTCTCTCTCCCCTCCTCTCTCTCTCCCGATCTCCCTCTCTCCCTCTCTGTCTCTCTCTCTCTCTCCCCTCCTCTCTCTCTCCCCCTCTCTCTCTCCCCCTCCTTGTCTCTCTCCCTCTCTGTCTCTCTCTCTCTCCCTCTCTCTCTCTCTCTCCCTATCTCCCTCTCTGTCTCCCTCTCTGTCTCTCTCTCTCCCTCTCTCCATCTCTCTCTCTCTCTCTCTCTCTCTCTCTCTCCCTCTCTCTCTCTCCCTATCTCCCTCTCTGTCTCCCTCTCTGTCTCTCTCTCTCCCTCTCTCTCCCTCTCTCTCTATCTCTCTCTCTCTCTCTCTCTCTCTCTCCCTATCTCCCTCTCTGTCTCCCTCTCTGTCTCTCTCTCTCCCTCTCTCTCCCTCTCTCTATCTCTCTCTCCCTCTCTGTCTCTCTCTCTCTCTCTCTCTCTCTCTCTCTCTCTCTCTCTCTCTCTCTCTCTCTGTCTCTGTCTCTGTCTCCCTCTCTCTCTGTCTCTGTTTCTGTCTCTGTCTCTTTCTTTGTTGTTTTTGAAAAGAAATACTGACCTTTTCCACCAGGGGTTGGAACTGACATTTGACTTCGATCCCCAGCGTCTGTCTTCTATCACAAGCTAATTAATATTGAGATGCAAGAAGAGATGGTTGGCACGACAGCTTAAGGGGTAGCATGTTCATGTGAGTTGTCTCATCTGTGTTTATAACCGTCGTCACCGAAACTGGACGGAGGTTATGTTTTCACCCCTCTTTGTTTCTCGGTGTGTTTGTTTGTTTGTGAGCATTATGTCTCAAAAAGTTATGGACAGATTCGGTCAAAACGTCTTCGACAGGTTGGGTGTGCGACAAGGACAAATTGACAAGATTTTGGAGAGGATACAGATCCAGATATGAGAATTTTTTAAATATTAAAAGTGATTCTTCATAATTGAGAGATAGGGACAAAAACGATGTCCTGCATAGCATGATTATTTAAAAAAAGTTGTGGACGGGTTATGAAAAAACTTGGTGGATGAGTTGGGTAGGTGACAAGAACAAGCCGATTAGATTTTAGTTAAAGTCCAGATGCAGATCCGGACTATCATTGGAATACAAAATGTAAACTCTTCAGTTTATGGTCAATTAGTGGACCACCTACCTCCCCCTATATCATACACAGACCCAAAATCCAAGCTTTCTCCAAAGTAAATGGGTAATGGGACAGCCAACTTTACATCCTCATGTGCTCTATCGAGTGCCTGTTCTAGTTCCCAACTGGCATAAGATCCATCTGTAAATGGGCATTGTGGTGCACCGTAGGCAGGATGCTGCATTGTAGAGCATGCTTTATTTCATACCAGGTAGTAAGCAATTTCCTTCAGCTTGTTGCCATGAAAAAAACCCACAGTACCTTTCAGATAGACCTTCCTATTACGTGTCCTTACCCTTGCTAAAGTACAAGTTTCTGCCTCGGGATTCCTAATCTTTATAGTCTGCTGTATTTTACCCTAATGGTACAAGGAAAAGTGTCAACGAACACGGGCTGCAGACAGTAGCAACCTCCACATTAGTAGCGCAATCAAAGCGTTGATGCTATGGTTAGGTAATCCTTTAGGAGGAGCAAAGGACTTCACTCACACAAACCTAATGCATTTTGACACTTCAATGTGAACCATGTCGAGCCAAACTTTGCTGCACACTGTTGGGCATGGCTTGAAAATCGTTTTTTTTGTCTTATCCTCCTCTTGCATCGATTGATTCAGGTTTTTTTCACATCATTGTTATCACCGTTATCTCCTGCCTTAGACAATGCTATTCAGGTCATGAAAAACAGTATTTAATATGCTTCTGCATAATTCATCACACAGTGCGAAAATGTCAGTAAAGACCATTTTCCCATCATGACTGCGCACTATTCATCCACCCATTGCAGGAAATGCTAATTGTACCTCAAAATACAATGAAGAAATCTTTCCAAAATATACTATGGGAAATTTAAAGTAAATGTAAACCTGGCTGTCCTATTACTCACAACGTAAATGGGTAATGGGACAGCCAGGTTTACATCCTCATCTGAAGGACTGCTTGTTCTGAGAGATAGTGCCACCTCATGGTGCTTTGCCAATCTGGATACTTCATTGGTTAAATCTGATACCTTCAGGAAACTCAATCACACTGGTGGTCATGCTAATGACTGAGCTCAGCTGCTGTCCCACATTCCTTCATACACACCTTTTTACTTTTTATCTATATGCATGCCCAAATATGCGTATATATATATATATATATATATATATATATATATATATATATATATATATATACACTGTATTATTGGGCATCCAAATATTTCTTCATTGGATTTCTATAACACAACAAAATGTGAAAACGTCAAGAGGTGTGAATACTTTCTGAAGGCACTGTACATAGTAATAGAGTTTGGTAATCAGTGTGGGGTGCCCGACCGAATTGAAATCTCGATATATGTCTCGGGAGACAGCTCTGATCTCATATGCAGCCATGAGGACATACATCCATTGTTGAGACAGCAGAAGCAGCATGTCCAGAGTAGAATGGCCTGGTCTGAATCTAAATTGTTGATCCGAGATCAAGCCATTGGAGAAGAGGAAGGATTTAATGTTGGAAGCGATGATGGATTCCATGACCTTGCTGATGATTGGGAGCAGGTAGTTTGTTCTGTCGTTGAAAGTATCCATTTTTGCACCTTTTTTTGTGAAGCGGTGATGTTTGCTAATTTCCAACCTGATGGCAGATGACCCTGAGCAAATGGGAGGGTGAATAGAACAGACATATAGTGTGATAGGGCAGCAGAGCAGGATTTTACGACCCGTTGGGCTGATGCTGTCTGGTCCAGTTGCAGAATCAGAGTCGAGGTTTGGCAGAAACTTCTCCACCTTCTCCGGAGAGAAGGACACAGAGTCCATGAACAGCTGGGTTTGACTTGGTAAGGTGGGTACAGAAAGTGATGGGTTTGGGACACAAGATTTTGATGCAAACACAGAGTTGAGGAGTTGGGGGCAGTTCTCATGGAAAAATAGGGTCATACGCTATTCATAGGGTCATATTGATTATACGTAAAGACAGATTTTATTTTTCCGATTATAATAAGTGTTGTTGTATCCTTATATTTAGAGTTCATGGAAATCCCTTGAAAGTGGATTGGTTTCATATTGTTATGTCTGGTGGGGTAGTGATATGTAGAGCAGATAGATCTGAATAGGTAACGTGCTTCGTCTGTCGCGTTAAGGAATCTGACCTTGTAATAAGTTCATGTGTAGGCGTTTTGTCGGTAAGGAGTATACTTGTGAACCTACCAGGAGGTTCGTGTGTTAAGTAGAGTTAGGGATTAAAGAGTAGCGCCCTTGTATGTCACACCTGGTTAGCCATACCTTTATCCCTTTTGGCACCGCAACCACCTAGACACTTAGTTAAGGTTCTTTATTGCAACATGAAATAACGCCCTTCCCTGACATGACTGTGAAAGAGAACAGGCAAAAGGAAACCAGGCCGGGACACCGCCGATAATGGCTGCCGCCACCTACACCTCCGGTGGGCCTATCCACCTCGAATAGCACGCGCTATGACCACGGAGTAGGGAGCGAGGTTGGGAGGCGCGGTGGGCGTGGGCCTGAGCGAAGCTGGGAGGTTCGGTGGGAGGGACTGATCGGTTGGCAGCGTGCCAAGGTTGACGTCAACGGCCAGGAGATATTAGCGAGGGCCGAACGCCATTTTAGCAGTTGCTTCTGGCAGTGAGTCTTGAGACGCAGTTGGTTCGAGAGAGTCGGTTCGAGAAGCGAGTTGGAAGGACAGAGTTGGGAGACTTGGCAGTGATTGAGAGAGTTGCCCGAGTTGAGGAGTGGAGAAGAGTTTTTCCAGCCAGAGCAGTTGGCAAGCGGTTCGGACAGAGATCCTGGCCCTGGCAGTTGCGAGCAGTTGACCAGCTCGGTTCGCAGTTCACGGTTTGAGTTGGCAGTCCCGGTGAGATCCGAGGTGGCTTGTCGACCATGCACGAGGGTCGACCTCGTGGTGCTTTGGAGCTTGGAGCGAGGAGTGCCGCTGGACGAAAGGAGCCGCGTGTGGGCAACGGAGATTGAAGACAACGGACAGATAAGACCGAGTTGCGCGTTCACAATTGCATGACGAGACATTTGTTTTGGTATTCACATATCCCTCATTTGTATTTGAAATCTGTCGTGTGGGGACGTCCCGATTAGGATATTTATTACCGGCGCGTGCTTTTCCTGTCCCACCATTCCTTGTTAATAAACCCTTATATTATTTTTATATTCCCTGTACACCTGAGCCCGCTTGAGTTGATTTCCCCGACAGGATCGCCATTTCGCAGTTAAGCGCTTCCGCAGCCTCCATTTTCCTTCTCCCTCCCGTGCGACACATAGTACACACATAGTAAAATCCGTATTTGGGTTGTGCCTCCGAATAAGACCGTTTAGGCTATCCGCGACTGGTGTTAACCGGAGTTGTGCAACAATATCACAATGATTTATTTTGTTATCACATCTCAATTAATACATGTCCTACTGGATTTGTGCTTTTGTGTCCTGACTGTATACACCCACTCATTATAATGCTGTTCATTATTTTGTATCGAATCTCGGCACATGCTTGAGTGTTCCTGTATGAATTACATATCTGGAGGAAGTAAGTCATTGATCTTGATGAGTTTAATGCAAGTTGAAGTTACACCTCTTTCCAGCCTTACCCTCATCAACCAATCAGTAAAATGATGAAATTTAAGATTTGCTTCACTCATTTAACTTTATTGCATGCTGACATATATAAATACAGTATTTCCTGAAATGGTTTGTTCTCGAAATAATTGCTACCAAAATCAGAATAAGGGGCAATTTATTGTTGGTGGTTGTGCTGGATTGATGATAATAATTTCTGCCCATTTTATATTTTTGCACCATATCATTGGTTTGATTTTGCTCAATATTTGTAAATGTTCATTACCCTCGCCTGAGGAGAGGGCATTGCATTTGAGTCCGTTTATTTGTCTGTCTGTCTGTCTGTCTGTTTGTTTGTTTGTCCGCAAAGAATAAATATGGTTTTCTCTGCAACCGTTGGTCCAATTGACAGGAAATTTTCACCATAGGTGCAACTGCACCTGTATAATTATCTATTGATAATTATGACGTCATAGGTCACATGGTTTGGCCGCCATCATAGAAAAACCGAAAAATGTGCACCTCTATATCTCTGAAAGTGCTGAATAGAAAAAATTGAGACATGGTTCATTGTAAAGAACTCTCCATGGGGAATTAAAATATTTGAATGATGATGTCAAAGGTGCCTCCATTATGACGTCATAATTCGACAAGTACAAAACTTCATCCTATCAAGATGAAATTTATTGAGCGTCATGTCGGCATAAATTGGTGGAGAAAAAAATTAATGATGACGTCATCGGTCACGTGATTCGGCCGCCATATTGGAAAAACCGAAAACATTTGCACCTCTATATCTCCGAAAGCGCTGCATAGAAAAAATTGAGACATGGCTCATTGTAAAGAACTCCATGTGGAATAACATCTGTTCGTGATGATGTCATAGGTGCCTCTATTATGACATCATAATTTGACAAGACCATCGGATCAAGATGAAATTACTTGAGCATCATTTAGGAATAAATTAGTGGAGAATTTTTTTTAATGATGACGTCATCGGTCACGTGGTTCGGCCGCCATATTTGTTTCAACACAAAAGCCTTAAAAATCACTGAAAATACATCCTGGCGAGGGTTTGCAATCTATGATTGCTCTTTCTTGTTTGCTTTTGCATTCTGATTGGACTTGAGAGGAACACAATAGGAGAGAAATGGAAGTGGCTTCATGCTGGAGAGGGTATACCAGTGACTGTAGTAGATAAAGTGTAGTTTGGCCCAAAAGTTGATGTAAGAAAGGGAGAGAGAGGAAGGGAGGGAGGGAGAGATAGAGAAAGAAAGAACAACTGTGAGTAGGGAATTGAAGAATGGCTACATTCCTGAGTAGTCTGAAAGAGGAAGCAGGAAAATGTTTTTGGTAACAGGAGAGATGCTAAATGTGCTTGACTATTAACACAAGTTTTAAGTGGAAAATGAACAATACTTTGTAATGATTATAAATCAAGCATTGTGAGTCTCACCTACACTTGAAGATAAATTGCCTTCTTCATCCCCATTCATGCTTTTCCTGTCATGAGTATACCAGCTGTCATGATAAGCTGTCAATGTTCAGCAGATGTTGACGCACATACGAGTGTCTGACTTTCTGAATTGCTACAGGTCTGCTTCTTACGAGAGTCTGAGACCTATAGAGCATTCCAAAGTGTCAAGTATTATGGCAGTTCAAGGATGACTTGGACATTTTGTTGCCGAATGCGTAAAAAGTATCTTACAATGTTGAAATGTTTTGCAATCATATTTATGTATTTAAGGAAGTCGTAGAAGAATTGACCAACATTGCTAAATGTGCTGTGCTGGAACAGAACAGAAGGGCATCATTTGTTCAAAACTTAAATTTCAATAAGAATTGCCGAAAGGTGGTTACCAAAGAATCTCATGTGTGATCAAACAGAAATCTGTGCATCCATTGCAGTGGAGTTTATTGGATTGTACCAGAGGGAGAGGGACACGATTTATAGGAGAAGATTGTGACTGTAATGATAGCAAGGTCTATTATTTAATGACAGTCAAAAAAGGCAGTATTTAGTTGAGACCTTCTTGATCCACATCACACCAAAAGTTCAAGGGTCTTCCATAGGTTTGGCTTATGGCAATACCATTTTGAGATGTAATGGTTTAATTTATGTCGAATCATCATACTAAAATACACAATTTGGTTTCTGTCTGTTTGTTTGTCTGTCTTCTGTCTGTCTGGCTGACGATTT
This sequence comes from Myxine glutinosa, assembly GCF_964187855.1. Lineage (NCBI taxonomy): Eukaryota > Metazoa > Chordata > Myxini > Myxiniformes > Myxinidae > Myxine > Myxine glutinosa. Next base: position 166,599,684 of record NC_136261.1, read on the forward strand.
TTGACCATGATACATTTGGTGGTTACTTATCCAATCTCAACCAAACTTAACAGAAGGACTAACGGTCACATAATGAAGGTTGTAGCAGATTAATTTGTCTTCCTCCCAAAGGGAGTTTTCTCCCCAAAGGGGTTTTCTCCGCCAAGGGTGGTTTTCCCCGACAAAAAACACATATGATTACCTTTTTTAACAGTCACTAATGCTGTTTAACACTAAAATGAAAGAAATTTGAAGAATCCCGACATCCATGAGGCAAATTTCCCGACCGGAATGGAGCGATGATCTACTGTAATCTACATACCACACGAAGGTTAATAACATGACCATTCCTGCCGCTAATGTGGCATTTTCATGACGTTTTTGAAACAGTCACTACTGCTGTTTAACAGGAAACTGAAAGGGATGAAAACCAGGATGTGTTCAGTTTTCAAACAGCTAGATAACGCTTGCTAAGCCTGACGTTCCTTATCAACAGTTTTAAATGGAGTGTTTGCTTGAATGCTTAAGCCACTTGGTGAGCGCTCTTCAAGAAACTTGGTAATTTAACAAACCCCCAATATTTTTGAGGCCCGGCCATAAATCTACTGGAATCTTTTGCGCATGCGCAAGATTGGAGGTCACGTCTTTTCGAAGCTGTCCATGCGCTCACGCTTTCGAAGTTAAGTAATTTTTCACAATTGTGTTTTTGTGGAAACTGTATCTATCTTTCGGTGTGCGTACCAATAGTGTGTCTTTAGTAAGATTCTCGGTGTTAATTTTTCATACATGTATACAAAATTGTCGGTTAATTCGTGTCGCGTATTTTGAGGCCTAGTAGGCTACTGTATCCGACCTTGAGGCTTTGTTTTTCTCTCAGCGGTCCGTCGATTGCGCTGCAATTACTTTCGTTATCTGTTTTTGTCCCAGTCTTTCACCCCATACTTCCTTGTTTAAAATTTCAACTCAAAAAAAAAAAAATTTTTTTTTCCTTCTCTGTTCTTATTCGTTTATTCGTTGTTCTTATTTGTTCCTTCGTTCTTCGATCACGTGTTTCACCCCCATTTCCATTTTCCATTTCCCCATATAGTTTTCACTGCTCAATTTTAAAATGTTTAAACTTTCCCCTGAAGAACTGTATTCTGTCGTACAGTCACGTGAAAACGTAAGTACACCCCATGTAAAGTTTTGACTTTTTCAACATATTTCAACTTACAGCTATTTGATCTTCATTTCAACAATATTGACAGATAAAGGTGATATAATATAACAAATATCATGAAACATTTACATTTTGTCGTCCATTGTAGAATTTAAATAAACATAAATGCAAATTTCGCATGTGGAAAACGTAAGTACACCCTTGGCTCTAATAGGTGGTATTGCCCCCTTTGGCAGAAACAACCTCAAGTTGGCATTTCTTATAACTGTCTACCAGTCTCTGACATCGACGAGGAGAAATTTTTTGCCCACTCCTCCATGCAGAATTCTTTCAGCTGTGCGATATTTGAGGGGTTTCTTGCATGCACAGCTCGTTTCAAATCCCCCCACAACATCTCGATGGGATTTAGATCCGGGCTTTGACTTGGCCATTCCAGAACCTCCCATTTCTTTCTTTTCAGCCATTCCTTGGTGGATTTACTGGTATGTTTAGGGTCATTGTCATGTTGCAAGGTCCACCTTCAGTTGAGCTTCAACTTTCCGACAGATGGCCTCACATTATCCTCAAGCACCCTCTGGTACAATGAAGAATTCATAATGGATTCTATGATGGTGAGCTGCCCAGGCCCTGATGCAGCAAAGCTGCCCCAAACCATAATATTTCCACCACCATGCTTTACAGTTGGTATCAGGTTCTTGTGGTCAAATGCTGTCTTTGGTTTTCGCCAAACATGTCTTCTGGTACTGTGGCCAAATAGCTCTACCTTTGACTCATCTGTCCAGAGCACATTGTTCCAGTAGTGCTGGTCTTCCAGTAGTCCTCGGTGTTCACTGGCAAACTTTAGTCTTGCGCTGATGTTCTTTCTGGACAGCAAAGGTTTCCCCCTGGCACACCTCCTATGCAGATCAAATTTGTGCAGCCTCTTTCTAATGGTAGACTCGTGCACTTTGACATCAACAGTGGCAAGAGCTACCAGTAGGTCCCGTGATGACATTCTGGGGTTCTTAGACACCTCTTTCAGCATCTTGCGGTCTGCTCTCGGGGTGAACTTGCTGAGGAGGCCTGGCCTGAACAAGTTGGCAGTTGTTTGGAATCTTCTCCACTTGTAGATAATCTTCCGGACAGTCGAATGTTTGATTTCAAATTGTTTGGAGATCTTTTTAAATCCCTTCCCAGACTCGTAGGCATCTATAACCTTCTTTCTGGAGGCCTCAGAGAGCTCTTTTTATCTAGGCATGGTGACGCCGCACACTTCAACAACAAAGAGCAAACCAAACTAAATGTCTGAGGTTTAAATAAGACAGGTTCCTCCAAGATCCTCTCTAACGATGTTCTAATCATTTGCACCTGAGCTGGTGCACCTGATTGTAATTTTAGGTATTTGAAGTCGTGATAAATGTAAGGGTGTACTTACTTTTTCCACATGCGAAATTTGCATTTATGTTTATTTAAATTATACAATGGACTACAAAATGTAAATGTTTCATGATATTTGTTATATTATATCACCTTTATCTATCAATATTGTTGAAATGAAGATCAAATAGCTGTTTGTTGAAATATGTTGAAAAAGTCAAAACTTTACATGGGGTGTACTTACTTTTTCGTGTGACTGTAGCTCTGTGCAATGATTTACTCACATACACCATTTTGGAAGTCCTTTAACATTTTAGAAGCTTTCTACAATTATGAGCAGCCAGTATTTTGGAAATCAGCTACCATCAGTGTATTGCATAAAAAGGTGCAAAAACTCCCTTAATGACATTCCTATCAGCTTACTTCCAATATCATGAAATTATCAAGATCATGAAATCCATCATTGCAGTTGATATGAAGTCCTTCCTTTTCTCTAATGGCCTCATGTCAGGTTATCAATTTGGATTCAGTCCAGGTCACTTTATCTTAGACTTGCTGCTTCTATTCTTGCAACAATGGATAGAGGCCGTCAATATCAGAGACATCTCTCAAGCTTTCAATACAGTGTGGCATCTCACCTTGCTCTCCAAACCCTTTATCTTCAGCATCCGAGATCAACTCTACACATTGCTTGCTGACTTCCTCTACTTCATAGCCAATGTGTGGCTCACAATGAAATCCTCTCATCTTTTCTTGCTTGCAAGGCAGAAGTGTTCTGGACTCTGTAATATTCCTAATCTTCATCAACCCTCTGCTCTTTTTATGCTTTATACCCCCCTGCCCCCTTCCAAGGATTCTATGGAGCACACATGGTCCACGGGCAACCTCCTTCTGGTGAGACTCCCAAAATCCAGCATCATTGCTCACCTCCACTTATTCACTCCTCTTTTTTTCCTGCCAGTGGAACCAACCTCCACATTCTATTCAATCTCATTATTTCCTCCAGATATTCAAGACAGCTGTTCACCACCATCTCAGATCCCCCCCCCCCAACCCCCCCCCCCCCAATCTAAAATCATGCTTTTTTCTATACCTGTTAACCCCTTCCCTCCCTCTCCAAGCCCATCTCTGTCCAAATTTCCAGTTTTTCCTTCCTGGGAGTTTGCTTCTGCATCTGTCTTGTCCAACCTGTGCGTCCTCCCCTTCCCCACATCTCTTATTCATCCGGCTCCCTTTCTCCCACAACCTTGCTGTGTTTAGTCCCCCCTCTATTTCTACCGTTCCATTTGTTATATTGTGGCCTGATCCATTCTGTGTTCTAGCTCTTCCATGAGCCTTGACTTCATACAAAAATATGTGTGATGCAGACGATGGGCAGTATGCTCAGAAAGTAAAGTGTGTTTTACTGTATGATAATACTCAGCTTCACATAACAGATGTGTGACCACTGACTCTTTATGGGTTCTGTTCTTAGTCATCCTCTTTACATTCCAGACCTGTCACCTTGTCATTTTCATCTCTTTAGACCACTCCAAGAACATGTGGCTTGGATTAGGTTTCTTAAAGAGGAAGGTGACAATTACTTTATACCTATCCTAAAGATTTATACGAATATGGCATGATCATGTTGCAGCATTGATGGGACAAGCGTGCACATGTAGCAGGGGAATAGCTCAAGAAAAATGTGGTTTCAGTTTCAGAAAAAGGAGAAAAACCGCTTTACTTGTAGATTTTCTGATATATAAGATCATTTAACATTGAACTATCCTTTTGTGATGAGGAAAAAATTCATAAGCTGTTAACTCTCAAAGGCCTTTTTTCTCATTCCTCTTTGCTGTAACCTGGTTGAGCTTACACATCTATTAAATGCAGGATAAAGACTTTGTGGGAGACGTCAGTATCGCACTTGCATGAACTGCAAAAGGACAAATCGACACAGCCTATGGAATTTCAACCTGTGATTCCAACATTATGAGATACGTGCCCAGATGTGAATACCAAACTTTAAAAAATTAATCACAGGAACCACACACCACGGCCTAGATTTATATATTTATTAATCTGCACCAAATTTGCAGTGTGTTTGAATTACTTAATAATTGGGACTCTATTAAATACGAGAACCAAAGTTGGGATGAGGTTCCGACTTGGCCATATAGGATAATTATAGGATGTGTTACACCTTTAGTGGTGGCAGTAGTACTAGTAGTAGTAGTAGTAGTAGTACCAGTTAGTAGTATTAGTCGTAATAATAATTAATAGTTCCATTGCAAGGAACTCCAATGCAGGAGCAGCCCATTAGGCCCATCGAAGCATATTAGTATTGTCAACTTATGGTTGATTGTCCATGCTCTAATCCTTTTTTTACTGCGGAGCGTCAAGCAAGGTAGCAGTTTGTACCCTTTTTATAGTCTTTGGTGTGAGTCAGAGTGGATACTCAAGCCATTACACCACCGAGTCTGGTTGTTTTATCTCAGTGTGGTAATATATATTTTCATGTTTAATTTTGCGGTTATATGCCTCGGCGTGAATTTCTTTCCCCAACAGCAACCAAATTGGTTTGCAAGGCTTCATCGGCTTTTTCTGTGTGGTTGCTAAGGATCGGGCCTTCACCCGCTAGTCTGCACAGGCCGTGAGACAGGGCTACCCTTCATTGTCTCCTCTGGTGGGAAGGGTGGTTCGAAGGGTGAGGCTTTAGAGAAAAGACTTTTGTTTCTGGATCATGGTGTGGGTGGAATTATAATTGCGTGCTGCAAGGGCAATAGGAGATTTAGCTTGGGGAGCACGGAAGAAAGAAAAAAAAAGGTTTGTGGGGAAAAAAAAAACGAAGTGTACAAAAAGTGAAATGACCTGTCTTGTTGCCGAATACTGCATCTGATTCAATAATGCTGAATTCTAATTTTAAAGACTAATAGCAAATGATAGCTAGTCGTTTTTTTTCATCGTTTTTGAATGATTTTCACCCTTCTTATGTAATGGTTGAGAGGACATCAAATGTAGTTCGAGATTCTGAGTATTCGATGGTGTTTTTACATGATTGTCATAATAAAGCCCAAACTAATACCATAAATCAACGCAAACTAATACCTATAGGTCCTCCTTTAATGCTCGCTGAGGGGTTTCGGCCTACTCTTGCACAGTGCAAGTTGGTGAGAGTGAATAACAGTGGGAATCAAACTCATGCCAGGAAGTCGGGAAAATGTCAAGACTTTAACCACTCGACTACGCAGCCTGCTCACCTGTACCAACGAACCCTCTGATATCCAGAAGATTTATGTTTCTGATGCATGAACTAGTTTTTGCCAAAAATCTCATCCAATCTCAATTTACACTCACTGCAGCTTTTTTGAAATATCTTACATTTAAATTGACAAATATCGATGATTAATGTTCAATTTGTGAGGATCCTGAACTACAAGCTGTTATACTTGTGCATTTTCCGTGGTTTGTAGTGTGTGTGCTTTATATGGGTCAGAATAGAGTCCGGACTGAAAAATAATGGTACTTAAAGAATATTGGTGGTGGGTTAAGGGAAAGTACAGTGGAAGGACACATAAGGGAATAGTGATAGGCGAATGAAAGGGATAAAATAGGGGTATGTGCGTACATGAACAGGAGACTATGTTGGATATCAAATTATGGAGGCACCATGTGTAGAAATGTTTGCTGATGATGCAAAATTATTAAGGCTTATGAAGGGTTTAAATAAAATGGTCCCATGCCTCAAAGTGTTGCTATCACCGATGTGTAGTGGTGTGTTAGTGTCACTATATAAGTGTGGAGGGGTGGGGAGGCATGGCACTATAAAGGCGGAGGGTGGCACTATAATGCGTGAAACGTCAGCAGCACCTTGCTTCTCACGGCGGTTATCTTACCGCTTTGGCCTTTCAGTTGATAAAATCCAAAATATATTTATGACCTACTTATAGTTATGATCCAGGTAATACTCTAATTCATCAAGAAACCTGGAATTTTTAATTAGGGCATGCATATGCATCAATTTTGTTTCTGAAAATTACAGTTATTGCAATACCTACCTGATTAGATTCCAATTTTTAAATCACTGGAACACCCGCTCTTTACGGGAGTGGTGGGAAGAGTCATTGTGTTATCCTCTCTGGGGTATATAGATGGCAGTAGATCTAGGCATTGGTCCGTTAATCTATAGGGGACATGATAAGCATATAATGTCTCAAGAACGTCGGATTTCTTCCCTTTCTGTTTAGTGTTAAACAGCAGTAGTGACTGTTTAAAAAGGTACTCATATATGTTTGTGGTGTATAATATTATTAACTTCTACTGGGGGTGCCCCAAGAAACACCACGATAAATTATTTATACACATTAATGGACACTTGTCCAAAGAGGACACACCCCTTGGGGAGGGGGTGGGGGTGGGTGGGTATTATAGTTCCCATTCCTTTCATGTCGTGAGGCGCATAAGGCTGCTGAGGCAATTTAATTGGTGAAGGAATGCAATCCTGGATGGGTCGCCACTCCGACACAGGGTATATTATTATTACAGTATAATAATATACCCTGTATTACATTACAGTATTACAGTATAATATTGTTTTGTAATAACATTAATATTATGCTATTATCATTATTGTTATTATTTTTGTTCTTAGCAGTGGCCTTGGAAAAATGCCATGATAAGCTATCTATACACCTTAACATGGATTGCACCCAAGGCAGAAAACCCCCTTGGGGAGGGGGGTAAATTAAGTAGCTACAACCTCCATCGTGTGATCCTTCGTTCTCATGTAAAGTTTGGTTTGAGATTAGATAAGTAACGACCAAATGTATGTCAGACAAATGTCAGACAGACAGACATACAGAAACACCAAATTGCATATTTGGTATGAACACATAGAGCTTAGAAAACTGCACTTGTGTGGACAAAATATATACTTGAAAATACATATGTACATGCATAAGCAGTTGTCTTGGCTTATGGGAGAGCTAAACGATAAAAACTATAGAATTTAAAGAACGCGATACACCATGCAGTGTTGAGGTATATACTTCCATTTCAATACAATAATGACTTTAAAGATTGTTTTTTTTAAATCCGGAAGTTTAGCGCTATTGAAGCAGTCTTATACACACCACCACCCTGTAGAACATGTCCAAGTACTGTAAAACTGGAGGTTCTTGGAAGTATTTAGTATGTGATTTGTGTACTACAGTGTTCAAGTATGTAATAAAATTTAAATAAAATAAAGACTGTAAAAGTCATATAAATAAATTAATTCTGGGTTTTGCTGCCATCTATTACACCACCCTATCTACCACGTTACATTCGTTAATCATGCCTGTTATTTGTGTCCTTTATGACATCCTTAGAAACAGTCAGCTTCCTGGTTGGAATGATTTTCAATTTTGTATGACATGCCAGGCAGGCAAACAAGGTAAAAAATATTATCTCATTCATCTCTGCACATGTGTGATTGGGACAAATTCAGAAAATAAAGGACTGTACTGTTCAATGGCAGTTTTGTCTTCGGATTAAAGGGGAACGGACATGAGTATAGACATCAAATGCTTAAGATTAATTAATTGTAGCAACAAAAAAGATTAAGTTTGGCGCAAAAATTGTTGCTCGAGCATGCGTGAATCGTGAGATATCCGAGTTTTAAAATGCCAATAGCAGACGATTTCTCTCGCGCCGGCCAGCATCTGGTGATGACTATCATCATCATCGTGACGTCATCGGAGGAAGCTGATGTGACTGCGCAATAGTAAACAATGGCAGACACCGACTCCGATAGTTGCGTAAGTCTGGATATCAGCGATATTTCTGACCAATCTGATGTGGAAAATGAAGAGAAAGTTAATAATCTTGGGGAATCACACTCGATTCTCCCATACAGATTCGAACCATACCGTCCAGAGAGTGAAGAAGAGAAATCGTCGGACACAGACACAATGGCGATCGATTTTGATCTCGGGCGCCTCCAAAATACTGAATGGTATTCATTTTTATGTCTCTTTTTTAATTGAAAAAGTTTCTTTTTCTGGTCAATGGAATACATAACTAATATTTAATTAATGTTCAGTGCCGTGAGGCAAGAAATGGATAGAAACACAGAAACGAAATACGACTTTATTGACTTAGTGCAGCACTGCAGGTGTATCAGTTGTAATTGTATCATTATAGCACTCTCTATAATGCAAGCAATCTCTGTGTGTCTGTGTGTCTGTCTGTGTGTATGTCTGTGACCGCTGTTTCTCGACAACCACTGGTCTGATCTAAGTGAAACTTGCCAGGTATATTGCTGGGGACCTGAGGATGTGCCTTTTCAAGGTTTGCTATTAATCGGACAAGTGGTTACCAAGTTATGGCCATTTATTTAGCAAACACATACGTTTTGTACATGAACGAAGGAACAACGAAGGACGAGAGCGAAGGAACGGCGAAGGACGAGAGCGAAGACCGAAGGAACGATGAAAGTTTTAATTTTTCTTTGCACGTATGGTCAAGCTACAGCGAAGGAACCGCGTGTGTTTGTTGTTTCTGCCTCACGGTTTGAAAAATTGAATACTTGGTCATTAAAACTAATTTGCGATTAATCGTAACTGCGATATGCGAACTTCCGGACAGTGACGCCTTATTTTTGGTACGTACGTCAACGTACGTATGTCCACGTACTTACCTCCCCGCACGTACGGGCACGCACTAGCAGCAGCCACACAACGACTGGGCATGATTCCAACTGATCGTAACGAAAACAAAGCGATGTTCTGATCGTCACGAAGCCAACAAGGCTTTAAGAACGAAAAACTGGGTTACTTCGCAAACGTCGTTTCCGGTTTGCGGTTTTGACAAAACTGATTTTGCTTGTTCGGCGATATTATGATGAATTCTAATAAAACCGCGAAGATATTTGTGAAATGAACTCAATAGAAGTGTTTAACATATGTTTATGTTTCGAAATCTGCAAAGTTGTTTTGGTCGTGTCCGTTCTCCTTTAATGTTCCGATTCGAGTTCAAAATATAACATTCAATTTCAATAAGTTGTTACTCGATCATAATCTAGCGGCGTGGATGGACGGACGGACAGACAGACATGAACCAATTGCTTACCCCACTTTTTTCTTCACGTGCACAGTTGTAACTATAACAGAACTCGATGGAGCGCATACCTACGCTTGGCCGAACAGATTACATTTTGTATCCCACTGATAGGTCGGGTCTGCATCCAGACCTCAACTAAAATGGAATCTGCTTGTTCTTGTCACCTACCCAACTCATCCACCAAGTGTTGTCATAATCTGTCCACAACGTTTTGAAATATCATACTCACAGACAAAAACAAAAAACAGGAGTGAATAGATAACCACTGAATAGATAACCACTGGTGGTGGTAATGACTACAGGACATATACGTATCCTGACAGTGGGAAAGGAAAGGGAAGCTAATGTATGAATTGAAATTTAAAGAGTATAGAAAGGCTTGGAAGTTGATTCAGGGTTTGACATAAGGTGATGATGAGCTAACATCTCTAATGAATGGTGGGAGGAGCAGGATTCGGCAGAAACTTGAAGATGTTTCCACATATAGGAGAAAAGGAGGACAAAGGATTGAAGGCGAGCTGTCAGTCTTAGTTTAGGTCAGCAAACAAGGAGTTGGCTGGGCCTCGGTGGTGTTTGACTGAGCTGAGTTGGAGAGGGGTGGAGAGAGCTGCTGGTGCAAAACCAGAAGAAGAATAGGTCAAAAATTGAGAAGCTAATAGTCGGAGCAATTCCTGTGCCATACGTACATACTTAAGTCTGCACTCGGTTACATGCATTCACATACTCTCTGGCCAAAAATGTTGGGACAACCACCAAAACCTGAAATGTATCCTCCCAACCTGCATGTGCTTTTTGTCCACACAATAAAGCAAGCAGCATGCCCTTCATGAAGGGATCATATTGTGACGTTTTGACCAATTCTGCACTGTCAGTTTGATGCAGTATCGCTGTGAAGGCCCTTGCACCTATCAGTTGCTGAATAACATGCTTTTTATTGTATATTAAAAAGGATGCACACTTGTTGATAACACATTCATGGGTAATTTTTCAATCATTGTGTAGCACATTTTTCCATAATATCAGCAAATCTTACCTATCTCCCGCCTTTGGAACAAACTCCCACACTCTCTTCAATCCCACTCCTCCCTCCAGGTCTTTAACACAGCTGTTCACCACCATCTCTTATCTTCCCCCATCCAAAACCTTGATCTTTTCTACCCCCGTTAATTCACCCCAGATCCACTTTTTTGAAATACCGACTTCTTTCCTGGAAGTGTCCTTGCAGTGTCCATGTGTTATACCTCTCCCCCCTGCCCCCTCCTTCCCACGTCTCCTCCCCCGAAGACCTCTCCCTCCCACAGATCTCCCGATGTCTCTGTTTTCTGCTGTTGTACTTGTGTGCTTCCCTCTCTCTCCCCATCTTGTCTCCCGCTCCCTTTATTGTATGTTTTGTGTGTCCGTTTTTTTGTTTGTGGTTAACTGTTCGCTCTTACACGAGCCTCCATCTTGTACACAATAATAAAAAAAATACACTTTCTGTGAAAAGATCTAGTGAAGGCATTTCCTCCAAAAATACATTTTCCCTTTACTTTTCTTACTGGACTTTTACTGAACTGCTTGGTATAACTACCAGCTAATTCAGTGCTGGCAGTTGCAGCTTGTACACTTTCTCTCCTCTAAAAAGCATAGATAACTATTCTGCTCTTCCTTGGCTTTCTGACATATCTTTACTCTGAAACTTATGGTCAGGTCTAAGTCGTCTCTCTTATGTACGAGCATCCCACTTCAACATCTTTTCATCTATAGCCTGCAAATACAGTGGCTCTCAAACCCTCAGATTCATCCTTGAACAGTGTCCTTTACATCCTTGGGGAACTTCAGAACTTCAGTTAAACGCTGATACCCAAGCCCTTAACATCAGTAGTCCATTTGCTTTGTGATCTGTCTGCTTCATTTGGTTAATTGGACTGGAGCTTCATGTCGTGCCATTTGTCTCAATGCTTGGCTCCATAGTTGTTATTGAGTGCTACTCCCATGTTGTGCTGGCCTCCCCATTCTAACAGCGAGATGTAGATTCTGTTATAAGTACCCCCTTCTCCCCCTATCTACCCCACCCTGCACCAACCATGCAGCATAAGTGGGTAGCTTTGCTGCTTGCTCTCTTTTACCATCCAGGAAGGATAATCCACAAATATCAAACTGAACAATAACTACAACAACAAAAAAGTAAACTCGTTTCCCCTCAAGCAAAACTCACTTTCTCTCCAAAGAAAGGAAGCCATCTAACAATTAAAATTGACAGTTCGGCGTTGCTGGAGATATCATTCAACACATTTATATAAACCTTTGCAAGCAGAATCCCACTTTATAAAAATAATGCCACGGGTCCATTACTTCTATTTCACTGTAATTTTGTCTTGCTTTTATTCGAAATTTGGTTCTTTTTTCTATCTGCTTTGCTCTTCTATTTATTCTACCTGTTCCTACAATTTATTCTTGCCTAGAAGGTGAAAGACCATTTCTTCATCGCTCTACCTGTGAGGGGAAATTCTAAACAAACTGGAATGGCACTCGGTAGAGTGCATACCAACGCGAGGCAGAACATTTTACCTTTTGTATCCCACTGATAGGCCGGATCTGCATCCGGACCTTAACTAAGATCTAATCGGCTTGTTCTTGTCACCAAACAAACTCATTCACTAATTTTTGTCATAACCCATCCATAGCTTTTTGAAATATCATGCTAAGATGTATAAGTTTTGGCCCCATCTCTCAATGGTGAAGAATGACTTTGAAAACTAAATGGTATACATAGTCAACTTGGTGAAAGAATACTTACCCTGCGCAGTCAACTTGGTGCGAGACAACTCTTTTTTTTTTTTAACGTTTTTTTTTTTTGATCCAATATGACTGCCAGACCACATGAGCGATTACATCATACATTTATATTCTCTAATATAATTGTTGCATAGATCATGCTCAATAAATTTCAAACTGATCAGACTAAGCGTTGTCCCTGTCAAATTATGACGTCATAATTATGGCACCAATGACGTTATCATTAACAACACCTATTCCCCATGCGGAGTTCTTTTCAAGGAGCCACATAAAAAATTTTCCATGGAGCAGTTTTGGAGATATAGAGGTGCAACATTTTTCGGTTTTTCCAAGATGGCACCTGTACCATGTGACCTGTGATGTCATAATTATCATTAAAATATTCTACAGGAGGAAGCACTCCTACGGGAAAATTTAGTGCCCATCAGACCAAGAATTGCAGAGAAAAACAAATTCATACTGATCGAATCAAGCGTTATACTTGTCGACTTGTGACGTCATAATGAAGGCACCGATAACATCATCATTGACATATCTTCGAGGTTAATAATTTAAAAATCATATCCGGATGTGGATCTGCACCAAAATGGAATCAATTTGTCCTTGGCGCACAACCAACCTTTCCACCAAATTTCCTACAAATCCATTTATAACGTTTCGAGATATCCTTCTAACAGACAGACAGACAGGGGTGAAAACATAATCTCGGTCCACCTTCAGAAAGTAAGTGAGAGTAAACCGGAACAACCATATCTGAAATGAACCCTGCAATTCTGAATGTGCACATATTTGTCTCCCACATTGCAAAGCATACTATCAATTACAAATGTTGTTTTCATGACATATTTGAAAAATGCAGTATTACTGTGTTTGATGCATTTGGGTCCTTTAACCATGAGGGTCCTTCTACTATCTTGACAGCACACCTGTTAGTAATTGGTTGAAGAACAACAACAACAACAAAAGTTTGCAGTGGCCAGTCAAGACCTGTCATTTAAAAGCAATCTAAAAACAAATCTGGGATTTCTGAATGCCACCCTAAGGGATACAGTTTCCACATCACAACCAAGAGCTAAACCTGTTCTGAATGAAACCTGCTCATTAATATGCCTAACATAAACCAAAATTTCATTAAAAAGTGTTATTGATTGGGTGTGAGCTGTGTTTTTGCAAAAAGGCAAACCTAATTGGTTGTGAATTAATATCCCTGAATATTTCCTTAGTTTGCAAATATGCTTTGGGATATTATATACAGTCCTTGCAAAATGAATGCATTTAAAATTCCAATTTTTATACCTTGAAAACACCATCTTTGTTTCTCAGCATGTAATTTTTCTTTTGCTTCACACCAACCAATGCCTTGGCCTTTTCCATCTCCTGTTTTCCATCTCCTGTTTTCCATCCTGTGGCCGTTCATTATCTGATCATCTGCTTGCACATAACCCTCCAATTTGCTTTGACATAATTTACGTCATTGCCGTCATGTTGTAGATCAACTCGTAGTTGTCAAAGACTGTTGGTCTACGACATTCAGATCTCCTGTTGACTTTAAAGCTGTCGGAGGAAGAAACGGAGGACGATCTGTTCTGAAGAACATTGCTGCTGTTATTTCAGATATTTAGACAACTTTTCTATTTTCGGATTTTCATTAATTGTACTCCACCTAGTGATCCATCATAGGTGATACTGACTCCATTGATAGTGTCAAATAATGGGACAATGCCAAGTGCTGATACAGAACAAGTCATCATATGGAACAGTGGGAAAGAAATGAGATAAACAAAAATATGAAAACACATGTCAGTGTTATGAACATTGGATTAGACCATTTAGACAGTTCAAAGGAAATTTGCTGTTCAATCACTTCAGCTTTTGTCACTATCACATCAGTGGTCATGTTCAGAAAAGACAGTTGGACTTTCAGGATGAATGGAGTACACTTCATCTGCGGAATATCCCACAGTGTGTAAGTAAACCACATACGTCCCCCTACTGCGAACTGGGAAACAATTGTAGTGTTTTCACACCCTGGCATCGGTTAGTGCTGCACAGTACCCGCACTCAGACGTAATTGTACAGCTATGCTTGACATTATTCTAGCAGCATACTGTTATCCACAAATGGTTTCCATGGTGCTGGATGGACCATTGGCAGTCTTTTTCTTTTTGCAGCACAAATATTATGATGTGGTTGAGGCATTGTCTTCCAGCATATTGGAAGATCTGCATTAATGCAAGAATGCAAATTTATTGTTGCATTATATGAAATTATTGACAGAGTAAATTTCCCAAATTGGGCATAGAAAAAAATAAGGAAGGAACGTGAGCTTTAGTTTTACGTCAAAATACTCATACTCTGCATAGATGTATTAATTATTCCAGCCTATGTGTAACCAGCATAGCATTAATTTTCACAAGGTCCCCTGGATCCATCATATCCTTGTGCATTGAAGGGATTTTTTTCCATCATCAGCCGGCCTTGATATATGTATGTCTGCTGTTGCTCAGTGATTGAAGCCATTTTGCATTTGCATTGCCAGTTGTACCTCAATGAACATGATGTAGTTTGTTGCTAGGGAGTGTTCACATTTATAATTGAGATGGCATGTTACAATTGTATTCATGAATGATATGTGGCTCCAGAATTTATGTCTGAACAATTGAAGTGCAGCACAATGAAAACACAACTCATCCATCAACATTTGCCAAATCACTGCCCATGCCATAACATCCCTGTTTTCGATCTTGATGGTGGTCTGAAAAGAACAGAGTGGAAGGTCCTCATTACATTTTCTCCAAACCATGATGCAACCTCCAGACTCTGACTGTTATTGATGAAATCTGTGCTCATCAGAATAGAGTACATGCCACCAATAGTCAGGGTCTTTCCAAAAAATTTCCATTTCCAGACATGTCAAATAATGTTATTTCACCTGGTCTGAAAGGGTTTCTTGCATGTACTTTATAGGTACGTTTGTGGGTATAACATTGTACTGCACTCTAACTCATCTCTGTTGCATGGTCAATGCCAGAAAGGAAATCTTGGCAGGTCAGTATCGACTTGATGTGTAAGTTTCCTTTTTGTCCTGGCGTTATGGCTGCAGGCCTTCTATGTTGCTTTCTAAAGCAGTGACATTCATCTTGGTGTACTTGTAAATAGTATTGGTGACATATCCACAATATATGCCCAGATATTTGGAAGTCTTTCATTTGTTCTCACCACACAATGAATGACTTCAGGAAACAGTCGTCCGGCTACATTCGGTTTAATAGTGTTCAGCTAAATTCATTTGATTGCGTTCTGCGTACATTTGGCTGCATTTTGGTTGAATTGCTTTAGACTGCATTCAGTTGATGTTCTTAAAGATCCATTTACATTTAGATCCATTTAATTCAGATGAATTGGATATCACTGAATTTGGATAACAATAACAAGGAATAAAATAATTGCATTCAGCTTCCTCAGTTTAATTGTGTTTCAGCTGCATTCGGTGGAATTGTGTTCAACTGCATTTCATCAAATTATATTCGGCTGAACTATTTTGGGTTGATTTCCATCCTGTTGAATTGTGTTTGGCTGCATTCGATTGAATTGTGTTCTGTTGAATTGTGTTCGGCTGCATTCTTTGATTTGTGTCAGGCTGCACTTCATCAAATTAAATTCCTTTGTATTGTGTTATGCTGAATTTCATTCTGTTGAATTGTGTTCAGCTACATTTGGTTGAATTGCTTAAAGTTGTGTTTGGTTGAATTATGTTTGGTTAAATTATGTTCAGTTGAATTTTGTTCGGTTGCATTCAGTTGAATTGTGGTCTGTTGAATTGCATTTGACTACATTTGGTTGAATTGCTTAAAGTTGTGTTTGGTTAAATTGTGTTCGGTTGAATTATGTTTGTTTGAATTATGTTTGGTTGAATTGTGTTCGGCTGCATACGATTGAATTGTGTTTGTTTGAGTTGAATTGTGTTTGGGTGCATTTGATTGAATTGTGGTTGGTTTAATTAGGTTTATTTGAATTATGTTTGGTTGAATTGTGTTCGGCTGAATTTGATTGAATTGTGTTTGGTTGAATTACGTTTGGTTGAATTATGTTTGGTTGAATTGTGTTTGGTTGAATTATGTTTGGTTGAATTATGTTTGGTTGAATTGTGTTTGGTTGAATTGTGTTTGGTTGAATTATGTTTGGATCAATTATGTTCGCTTAAATTGTGTACAGTTGAATTATTTTCAGATGAATTGTGTTTCGTTGAATTGTGTTTGGTTGAATTATGTTCAGTTGAATTATGTTCTGTTGAATGGAAGTTTCAATAAAGTCACTTCCTTGTGAGTCTTTGTCCCACAGAATTGACGTCACGGAAACTTGTAAATATTAGTCGATGAGTTTTCAATGACTTTACCTTTGTCCCGCAAAATGTGACATCCTTAGATGAGTTTGCAATGATGTCACTTCCTTGTGAGTCTTTGACCCGCAGATACGACGTCACAGAACCTCATCATTTTTATTAAAGTAAAAAAAAAATTTTTTAATGTTGAATTAATTTTTTCGGTTGCATTTACTTGAATTGTGTTTGGTTGAATTATGTCTGGTTAAATTGTGTTTGCTTGCATTAGGTTGAATTGCTTAAATCTGTGTTTGGTTAAATAGTGTTCCTTTGAATTGTGTTTGGCTGCATTTGCTTAAAGATGTGTATAGTTTAATTGTGTTTGGTGGCATTGTGTCTGTTGAATTGTGTTTGGTTGCATTCAGTTGAATTATGTTCTGTTGAATTATTTTCTATTGAATTGTGTTCTGTTGAATTGTGTTTGGTTGCATTTGGTTGCGTTGTGTTCTGTTGAAATGTGTTTGGCTGCATTAAGTTGAATTGTTTTCTGTTGAATTGTGTTTGGTTGAATTGTATTCTGTATAATTGTGTTTGGCTGCATTCTGTTGAATTGTGTTCTGTTGAAATGTGTTTGGCTGCATTCTGTTGAATTCGGTTCAATTGTGATCTGTTGTGTTTGTTTGAATTGTGTTTGGCTGTATTATGTTTAATTGTGTTTGGCTGCATTCAGCTGAATTGTGTTCTGTTGTGTTTGTTTGAATTGTGTTTGGCTGCATTATGTTGAATTGTGTTTGGCTGCATTCAGCTGAATTGTGTTCGGCTGCATTCAATTGAATTTTTTGGTTTAAATTTGGTTGAATTGTGTTCGGCTGCATTTGGTTGAATTGCTTAAAGCTGTGCTTGGTTGAATTATGTTATTTTGAGTTTTTTTAGTTGCATTCGGTTGAAGTGTGTTGGGCTGCATTCAGTTGAATTGTGTTTGGCTGAATTGTGTTTGGCTGAATTGTGTTTGGCTGAATTGTGTTTAGCTGAATTGTGTTTGGCTAAATCGTGTTGAATTTTGAATTTGAATTTTGAATTTTTGAATTTTGAATTTTGTTGAATTGTGTTCTGTTGAATTATATTCGGCTGTATTCAGTGAATTATGTTTGGCTGAATTGTGTTTTTATTGAATTTTATTCTGTTGAATTGTGTTCGGCTACATTTGGATGAATTGCTTAAGCTGTGTTTGGTTTGATTTTTTATGGTTTAATTGTTTGGTTTAATTGTGTTTGGTTGAATGGTGTTTTGTTGAATTGTGTTCTGTTGAATTGTATTCGGCTGTATTCAGTGAATTATGTTTGGCTGAATTGTGTTTTTATTGAATTTTATTCTGTTGAATTTTGTTCGGCTACATTTGGATGAATTGCTTAAGCTGTGTTTGGTTTGATTTTTTATGGTTTAATTGTGTTTGGTTTAATTGTGTTTGGTTGAATGGTGTTCAGTTGAATTGTGTTCGGCTGAATTGTGTTTGGCTACATTCGGTTGAATTTTGTTTGGCTGCATTTGATTGAATTGTGATCTGTTTCCTTGTGTTCTGTTTGATTGTACTCATTGAATTGTCTTCTGTTTAATTGTGTTCGGCTGCATTAGCTTGAATTGCATGCTTTATGCTGCATTCATTTCAATTGCTTTAGGCTGCAGATGGTTGAAATACATTAACATGAACTCAAAGGAATTGTGTTGGACTGCACTCGATGGGATTGCATGTGGCTGCATTCGGTTGAATAACATTTGGCTGCATTTGTTGAATTACTCTTCTCTCTTATAGTTGTTCTCATAGTTGAATTACTCTTCAGATGACATTTTAAGCGCACTGCTTTCATTCATTTCTAAATGGATATTAAATATTGCACACCACCTTTTGAAAAGAGCAAGCCATTGTATCCTGTCAAAATACCAAATTTCTTCCCTGACTGCAAACCACCCCATGATATTCCTTCCCCTGACATTGCTTCAGCAACATCAACCTTCTAATCAAGCAGAATGATACATCACATGTTCCTTCTTGGTTATTACAGCCTATCAGCTATCAGAGTTTACCAAGGAAGAGTATCAAAGTTTCTAAATGTACAGTAACTTGAAGGGTCACCATGACCTGGTTTTCTACTTTACATTGTGTATCTCTCATTCTTTGTTGATACAATCTGCAAGGAATCCAGCAAAACAAAAAAAATTGACTCCTTTATTGATGATAACATATTAATTGAGTTTCATATCAGCTGGGTTTAGCCAGTCAATCACAGCTGGTTATGACTCCTCCAGCAGTGAATTCAAAAAATATGTAAAAGGAACCACCTTTAGAGGCCATTTTCCCCACAGAGCAGGGGTTGGCCTTTTTCGGGCACTGTGGTCCCCTTTTTGAAGCAATGTTTTATGGCCGGATGCCCTTCCTGCCACCAATCCTGTTAGTCGCCTCTTGCGACACACAGGGAATTACCAGTGAACTGGTACTCAATTTGCCGACCTCGGAAGGATGACAGGCTGAGTCAACTCCCCTGGTGTTAATTCAACGATCGACCGGGTTTCGAACCCAGGATCCTAGGATCCCAAGCCAGCACCCTAACCGCTAAGGCACCACCAGGCTGAAATTTAAAAAAAAAAATTGATTTTTAAAAATTAAAAAATATGTAATAAGGAAAATAAGAATTTGTAAAATGTGGAGAAAATATTAAGATGAAACGATTGTAGTTTTTTATTATTTAAATGTAATGGTTTTGATAAGCAAGCAAGTTGATAAGCTGAGCTGCGGTGCTATGATGAACAAATGCGTTTCGTTCAGACTGATACAGAAAAATGGTGAATCCATCAAGCAATGAAAAGAGAGAACATTGCAATGTTTTTCTTTTATTTGAAAATCCACTTACAACACCTCAGCAAGCACCATTCCCCACACCATTAGAACGTGAACCTGCATGGCTGTTATCAGAGGCTCACAGAGTAGCTTGTACTTAAACACACTTGGGCATTGAGAGACATTAATGTAGCGTTTCGTATGAATTGCAGGGACTGGAGTGGAAATTGGTCAAATCACAATTTATGTGATTTCAACGTGTGTTGAAGCTTATGTTCAGGGGAGAATGCCAGACAGACGAGATATCCTCCACTTTCATACTTAAATAATAGATGAGTTCCCTTACAAGGAACTTAAACACAGGAGGAGGCCATTAGGCCCATCAAAGCCTGCACTACTATTGCCAGTGTATTGATGCTTATCCATGCTCTGCCCTTTTAAGTGCTGAGCATCAAGCAAGTAAGCAGCACGTACCATGTGTTTTTTTAATCATTCGGTATGACTCGGCTGACGTTCGAAGCACCGACCTTCCAGACTAGGAGAGGACACTAACCATTTTTCCCCCCAAGTCTAAACATGTAAAAGTTTTTTGCTTTTCCAACACAAAAACAATTACTTCTCAACCCTCGGCTCATGATATTGGTGATTCCAGGTTCAAATCCCATGTATGGTATTGAAAAACCTACTGATTTGTTCATTATCTGCATGCTTTTATGCCCTAGCAATTCACATAAAGTACATAGATGTCTTCTAATGTCCCTGGCCAAATTTTTATCTGTGTCCAACCTCCTCAGATCACTGATTATAAATAAAAAAGATTCCAACCATACAACCTACCTAATGCAGCCTCCTGTGGAATCTCTTATATAATTAATTCCAGCCCTCTCCCCTATATCCCCCACCCTGCTGCACTTCCTTCCGCTCTCCTCCCACCTTCCCTATCTATGTTCTATGCGGACACCTTATTATAGAGAGAAAAGCAAGCTATTGCATGTCTATTTATAGTTCTCGCCTAAAAGGTTTTGATTTTCTCATATTTACAACACGTGCACACATCCTTCCAGCTCCATGTCATGCACTGCAGTTCCGGAACAAGGTTAAAGTCTGTGACGTTTAAGTCTGTATTGTCGTTGCCATAGAAATCGCAAACGCATTGAAGTTTAATCCACCGTCACCATGACCACAGACCATTTTCAACCTTGAATGGCAATTTATTTGTTTTTGTATAATGTTACTCGAGCATAACCTTTTTCATAAACATTTCCATTTATGACACATTATCTCACCCTGAAAACTCAGCTACTAAAAAGCATTCGGCTTTGATTTTGGGAAATTAAATCATCATTACAAAGGCATCACGATAATGTATAAAGACTATTGCAAATGGCTCAAAACACGAGCTCAAGCCATCATTCATCTCAACAATAGCACTTTATTTATCCCTGGCTTTGGGTTCTCTTATTGGGACAAGGGATTTAAAAGAATAATGTCACAAATGTATTTCTAGGATTGGTTTTGCGAATGAGTTTAAAATGTTGTGGCAATGCAGTTTTAACTAGAATAGCACTCGGTAGAGCGCATACCTCCACCTGGCTGAAGAGTTTGTGTTTAGTATCCCACTGATAGGTCGGATTTGGATCAAGACCTGAACCAAATTCGAATTAACTCGTTCTTCTCACCTACCCAACTCATCCACCTAGTTTTGTCATAATCCGTCCACAACTTTTTGAGATATCGTGCTCTATGCATTCCCCCCCCCCCCCCCCCCCGTCTCTAAATGGTGAAAAATCACTTGAAACTTAAAAAATTTCTTATATCCGGATCCGGATTCGGATCTTCACCCAAATCGAATTGATTCCTCTTTGTTATACACATAAACTGTCCACCAAGTTTCGACGAATCCACCCACAACTTTTTGAGATATCATGTGATATATGTAGTTTTAGCCCGATCACTCAACGGTGAAGAATCACGAAATAAATTCTCGGATCTGGATACGTATCCAGATCCTCACCAAAATTGAATCAATTTTTCCTTGTCACACACCCAATCTGTCCACCAAGTTTTGTCTGAATCCACATCCATTCCGTTTTGACATATGTTCACAGTCAGACAGCCAGACAAACAGACAGGTGAAAACAATAATTACAAGCACATCAACCGTGGGGTAATTGTCACCTCCATACAGTCACACACACACACACACACACACACACACACACACACACACACACACACACACACACACACACACACACCTGTGGCCAATGACATTTTTACTCTGAGTAAACTTACACATGCAATTATGACAACTCCTCCACCGCCTCCCCTCCCCTCCCAAAGCCTCAACCTTCCCTTCCCAAATCTGTCCCATCTTTGCTCTCCACCCCACCCTACAACCCAGGTCCTCACCACACACCCTCCACCTCCTCCCAACCATTAAGGCATCAATCCCCTCCTCCATTTCAAGCCTTCAAATATATATTATTGAGAGTTATACTATTGATGAGTGAGGGCAAAGAGGAAGAGCTGTTCACCACCATCTCTTATCCAAAACCCCATCCAAAACATCCCCATCCAAAACCTTGATCATTTCTACCCCCGTTAATTCACCCCAGATCCGCTTTTTTGATATACCAACTTCTTTCCTGGAAGTCCTAGCAGTGTCCATGTGTTTTTTACCTCTCCCCCCCTACCCCCCCACCCTTCGCATGCCTCCTCCCCCCAAGCCCTCTCCCTCCCACAGATCTCCCTATGTCCCTGCTCTCTATTTTGTTCCCCCGCTCCCTTTATCATATGTTTTATGTGTCAGTTTGTCTTTATGTGATCAATGTTAGCTCTTACACGACCCTCGATCTTGTATACAAAAAAAAGAGCATTGGAGAAGCAGAGAGAAGGAAGAAGGGGAGTTGAGGAGAAATTCTTCCATTTTTCATATGCAAAGAATACGGTAGTTTCTCTCGTTTAACAGTGCAAAATTGATCAATGTTGGCACCTGCTCTCAACATTAAAAAGTACAATACAAATTCTCACACATGTTGCTTTTATGTTAGTCAATAGCATGTTACAGGAGCTTACTCCACGACATGTTTACGCTCACTTGTACTTCATTTCCATGTGCCTCTCTTGCTGCGTCAGATGTTTTCCAACAACACCATGTGCTTTGACTCAGAATAGGAGCAAGGCTCATGGTATGCTCTTCTCGGACGTTTCCCACACCAATCCACAGGCTTTCAAGGAGCTTCGAGCATAAGTGCATGTGGTTCAAATTGTTTTCCAGATGTAAATGCAAAATGTAAATACACAAAAGTTTTTTCCTTTTTCTTATGCCAAACAGGCAGTACCAGGAATGAATTGAAACATTACTTTTACTTATTCACTTACTGTGACAAAAAGTTTCTGAGCATAGTTATTGTGCATTCCTCATTTGGAATCACAGTCGGAAATATTCCATGCTTGATTTTATTTTCCTTCTTCCTTGAGCCTCAATCCATTTATCACAATTTCATAATTAGGTTAAACCCAATGGCAAAGAACTTATTACATTTCCTGTTTTATTTTTAAAAGTAGTTCCTGAATTTGATTATATGCCGATCCTTGCCTATATCTACAAAGAAAATCTTCTCGAATGTGTAGATTGATGCAATGAAGGCCTGGCAGTGATGAACCCTTTTGTTTTTGTGCTGTTTGTTCTTTTGCTCCTGAATGGAAGATGTACACTACCGGTCAAAAGTTTTAGAACACCTCAATTTTTCCAGTTTTTATTGAAATTTACGCAGTTTAATGTCTCAATGTACTCTGAAATTACGCAGAGAACAAATAAACAATTGGAGATAAAAAAGAAATCATAGAATCATTTTGTTTATCAAAATTTTATTTCAATTTATCACTCAGAAAAGTAGCCACCTTTTGCAGATATAACCGCCGAATACACTCGTGGCATTCTTTCTACAATGGAAATCAAATATTGTTCGGGAAGTTCTTTCCAACACTGTTGCAGAAGTTCCCACAAATGTGTTGCACTTGAAGGTTGCTTTGCTTTCACCCTTCTGTCCAGTTCATCCCAAACCAGCTCGATGGGGTTTAAGTCTGGAGACTGTGCTGGCCATTCCATGATTTGAAGCCTACCGTCTTGTTCTTTTCCTCGAAGGTAGATTTGACATAGCCTGGAGGTGTGTTTAGGGTCATTATCTTGCTGTAGGATGAACCCCTGACCAACTAGGCGTATACCAGAGGGTATTGCATGATGCTGCAAAATGCTGTGGAAGCCCTTTTGGTTCAGGGTGCCAGTCACTCTGTGCAAGTCGCCGACTCTGGATCCAGCAAAAGAACCTCAGATCATCACGCTTCCTCCTCCATTTTTGACAGTTGGTGTCACACACTGAGGAACCATCCTTTCGCCTACTCTACGGCGTACAAAAACCCTGCGTGATGAACCAAAGATTTCAAATTTTGATTCATCGGTCCATAAGACCTTTTTCCAGTCTTCAGTAGTCCACTGGCGGTGCTTCATGGCCCAGGCAAGCCTCTTTTTCTTATTTTGCCATCTTAGCAATGGCTTTCTTACTGCCACTCGACCTGTCAAACATGCAGCTCGAAGTCTTCTCTTCACAGTTGAAACTGAGACTTGCTTACTTCGACCAGTGTTAAGCTGTGCTTGAAGCTGTTGCCCTGTGAGCCGCCTATCACGCAAGCTGTTGACTCTCAGAAACTTGCCTTCTGATTCTGTTGTGGCTTTGGGTCTGCCAGACCTCTTCCTGCCAGAGTTTCCTCCAGTTTCCAATGTACGACTTCCTGCAGTGCAATATTGTCCAAATAATGCGTCAGAGGGTGTAATAAGTTAATAACAGTCTGTTCCAATACTACAGGGTCTGGCTGGGAGGTGTGACGATTTGCAGAAAACTCGTACACAGTTATTTTTAGTCGAATTTCAATATTATTTTTTTTAAAGACTACATATGTAATGCCATTTAATACACTGTAACAAAGACATTTAAAAAATGTAATTCATGTTTGAATTGGGTATAACAATGCAAGTGGGGGGTCTAGCGCATGCGTGATGGCTGTTGGTTAGGCGCCATTTCAGTAGCCATGGAGCTGTGGACGATTGAACATCGCGTCTTTGTTGTTGAGACGTTTATTCAAACGGGTAGTTCGGTGGTGCTTACACAGTGCAGATTTCGTACTCACTTCAATGTTGGTCGACGTGGAGCCGTTCCGTCTCGAAACACAATATTGAAGTGGGTAAAAAACTTCAGGACAACTGGATCTGTGAGGCCGGGAGCAGCTCGGGGAGGTGATCGAACCGTTAGGACCCCGGAAAACATCGAAAGGGTTCGACAAGTTGTGGAGGCCAGCCCTCGTCGGTCAGCGGTATGGCACGCTCGCGCTCTACGGATGTCAGACAGATCAGTTCGTCGAATTTTGCACTTGGACTTTCATTATCACACGTACAAAATCATGGTGGTTCAAGAACTGCAGCAGAATGATTTCGTACGGCGGTTTACGTTTGCAGAAAGAATGCTGGAACTGCTGAGGGATGACACTGTTCTCATCATGAGTGATGAGGCGCATTTTCACTTGTCGGGAAGTGTAAACAAGCAAAATTCCCGATATTGGTCAGCAACAAATCCGCGAGAACTCCATCAAAGACCCCTGCACTGCGAGCGAGTCACTGTGTGGGCCGGAATAGTCCGATTCGGCATAATTGGGCCTTATTTTTTCAAGGAAGGCGGACCCACTGTGACAGTCAACTCACAACATTATGTTACGATGTTGCGCGAGTTCTTACTGCCTGAATTGAGACGACGTCGCATTGACCTCCCTACAGTTTGGTTTCAGCAAGATGGGACTACTTGCCATACCTCAAGAGAATCAATGGCCTTATTAAGAGAACATTTTCCAGTGCACCGCATTTCAATCCGTGGGGATGTGGAGTGGCCCCCTCGATCGCCCGATCTTTCACCCTGTGACTATTTTTTATGGGGTTACCTGAAAGCTAAGGTTTACATTGAAAAACCAGGCACTCTTGAGACCCTTTCAGATGCCATCACCAGAGAAATTCGAGCTATTCCACTTGCCATGGTTGAAAGGTCTATGGACAACTTTTCCGCGCGTCTGCAAGAATGCTTGGACAAGAACGGCCGCCATTTAGATGATGTCATTTTTCAAACATGAATTACATTTTTTAAATGTCTTTGTTACAGTGTATTAAATGGCATTGTATATTGTTACGGTCCGCGGTTAAGGATGGTATGTTTGCCGAGCGGAGGCTCCGCGACCGAACAGTTGTTCCCCGACTAAACCCGATTCACCCAAACGTTGGCCGTATCGCGCCACAGATATTCAATGGGGAAAAGACTAAGACGACGAATGCAAAGAGGAAGAAGAAGACAAAGAAAGGTTTGGAAATACGATTACTATTTATTACTATTTACAGGCTCAAAATAACCAAGGAGAAGGAAAGATAAGAAAATAATATACAGAAGCTTTTAGAGACACAGTGAATTCCTTATACAAGCTTAATTAAATACCCATAGACAGAACAAACAAAACAAACTCACGTACGCAAATGGATGGAAGGGTAGGAATCGTTTGGAGGGATGAGCAGGTGGGATCACAGGGCACAGCGAGCAGGTCCACTCCGGGCGGGAAGCGAGGAGCCGGCAGCTCCTTGTATTCGGCTTTACAGCGCACGCTGGAAGGGTCACTCGGCGGGTTGAAACGGGGCTGGTTGAAGCGGCTCTTTGTCAAAGGCTTTTCGTATCTCTCACGCAACTCCGGTGCAACTCTGAACTCTCTCCCGGTGGACTGCCAACCCTCTTACGCACCTGGACTCATCTGCCGTATCCCTCGTGTAGCTTGTCCCAGCGATCGTCGCACCCTTCTCTCAAACCTTCAGCGCAGGTCTGACACGCCCTCTTCGGTTTCGGTACCGCCCTCCCCCCCCCCCCCCCCCCCGTGCTCTGTTTCGTGACCTTGTATGGTAATCCAACGGGCTTGTCTCCTTATTTGGGCATGGCGCTGACGGCACGCCCCTCGTGGCGAGCCACGGGCTTGTTTCCTTATTTGGGCATGGGGCTGATGATGGGGCTTTTGGGCTCATCACTCCTTCACAATCTTAATCCATAATTACCACAATGCATCTGTTCCTCCCATTCCACCCCCCTTGTCTTCTTCTTTAACTCATTCTCACCACTCACTCAATCTCATCACTCCTTCACAATCTTAATCCATAATTACCAGAATGCATCTGTTCCTCCCATTCCACCCCCCTTGTCTTCTTCTTTAACTCATTCTCACCACTCACTCAATCTCATCACTCCTTCACAATCTTACTCCATAATTACCACAATGCATCTGTTTCTCCCATTCCAACCTCTTGTCTTCTTCTTTAACTCATTCTCATCACTCACTCAATCTCATCACTCCTTCACAATCTTACTCCATAATTACCAGAATGCATCTGTTCCTCCCATTCCAACCCCCTGTCTTCTTCTTTAACTCATTCTCATCACTCACTCAATCTCATCACTCCTTCACAATCTTAATCCATAATTTTTTTTTAATAACATCCCCTTGGCCTGTATTTCCTAAATTATCCGAATCCACCTGGATGTTTGTTATTTAACTG